>NW_028234430.1:23495278-23500278 GCF_977035675.1 Penaeus japonicus
ACATTTTTATTTTAAGTTGTGATATTAACGATTAGTGTCATACCACCAATGAATAGTTAAAAATGCGAATCATATGTCACGCATGTCTGAATTAGATATATTTTACGAGCCACGCTCTGACACCATCCAGATAATATGATTCGATGTCCCCTGTCTCATCCATCTTAGGCCAGTTTAACCTGTCACAGCTTCATCCCCTCGGCGTAAATTAACCCTCGTTTGAAGGGAAATTTCAAAACTGGTCCGAGGTTTATTTTTTTTATTACTGTTATAGGGATGTTATATAGTATGGACTTTTTTCTGTGAACGTTTGGAATTTGTCGGATACAAAAGCCTTTGTTAATGAATTTATCCCGTGGAGAGACAAGTAACGGCTACACGCTGGCGGGAGTGTTTGTTTTGTGTTGGTCTCTTCGTTCATTTTCTTTCATCGCGAGAATCGCAGCTGATATAAGTTGTAGAGTCGTGTATCTTCGTGGAGTGTATTTATTGGTGGTAGTAAAATTACTATGAAATAGTTCAGAATCTCATAGTACTGCATATTTTAGTAAATATTAATTAACACAGCTTTAGCGCCTTTAGGTTTATTTACACGAGAGGGGCCCAAACCGGCATCAGAGAGCACGTTGTGTACCGTTCGAGGGGGGACTCGCATATCCACCTATAACTCTCGGCTCTCGCTCTGTGGGCGCTTTGCATTTTTTAATTGCTCTGTGTTATATCGAAATCGTTAAATGCATTCATTTTCGAAACATTTTGTTGGTGATTTACTGTTTATTCATTTTTCCGGCTTTTTTTTTTTTTTTGTTCTAACAAGGATAAGATTTGTCTTAATCTTTGTCAGATAATCCGTACGAGATATGCCATGCACTACCCTTGTTCAGGCAAAAGCAAAAATAGTTACCCAGTGATAAAACTGAATTCCAGTGACTCTCCCGTACCCATTGCCTCCCTGCCCCCACCCCTTTCCCCCTCCCAGTGGATGTTCCCCGAAGTTTTAATTGTATTTGAATTTTTCGGCAGCGTTTAATTTCACAACGAGGGCCAGGGGCGACGTGGAAATGATTGGATTAATGGAACGCTGATGCTAATTGCGTTAGGCCTGGATAGTAGCCTATGTGTCTAGTATTATCTTCATAAAGTCAATGGCTACTCCTTTGTGTAACTTGTGGTGATAGCCGCCAAGACGGTTTCCTTCGTCTTTGCGTCTTTTTGATATTGTCTGTATAGGCATGTGTGTGTATGTGTGTGTGTATTTGTATGTGTGTGTGTGTGTGTGTGTGTGTGTGTGTGTGTGTGTGTTTGTATGTATGTGTGTGTGTATTTGTATGTGTGTGTGTGTGTGTGTGTGTGTGTGTGTGCGCGCGCGCGCGCTCCCATGCGTGTATGTCTTTGTGTCTGTATGTGTATATATGCATACATGCATGCATCTTTAGTGGGCGCGTGGGTGTGTTTGTATGCGCGAGTGTGTGCTAAAGCTAATGTAAGACAATGTTGGTACACCGCTGTCAAGAATAGAAGGGCGGAGGGTGTCGGCTGTTGTTATATTTAGTTGGCACACAAGGTGCCGATTTTTGTCGACGGTATGTTTGTTTATTTCATTTGCTCAATCACCATTTTATCGGTTTCGAAAGGGTTAGGAATTATGTCCGAAGTGGAGCAATAACGACGGGAATAAAAGGGGAAACCGCTATTTATGACATTTTAGAAAGCTAAACAAGGTCATATTGATTCGTGCATGAAGTAACGCTCAGGGATACGAGGAAAGGAATGGCGGTTCTCAGGGTTACACAGGGTTGTTCCCCGGTTTTTAGGGTGGCGGCGACGGTACTTCTAGGGGCCAGGGTAAATCTGCTATTTCAGGGTATTTGAGGTGTTTTTGTTTCAGGGATACAGGCGAGACAGATATTGTGTACATATGTGATGAGGTCGTTTTACTGAAGAGGGTAAGAGGCAATTAATTTTCAGGGTAAGAGGTTAGGAACATTGTTTTCTGGGCGATAAGTAACTGATTATTTTCTTGGACTGCAGGTGCAACAGGGGGGGCAGAGTGAGGACACCCCAAAAGTAAAACCGTTAAGATCTTCCTTTTGACAGCTGTCTGGAACTATAAGGGAACGCAGAGTAGCAGAAGAATGGTGAGAATAATGGGGGATAGAGTGGAGGTAAAGAGGAGAAGGAACCGTAAAGGAGGAGGCAGGGAGGGAGGGGGCCATGGCGCTGGCCGTAGGGTTCATCAAACACCACGGAGTATTGACGGCACGCCCCCGCCCCTCCCCCCTCTCTGCCGCGTGTAATTGTGTGCGGGCCAAGACAGTGGCAAGCCCCAGGTCGGTAAGGGTCGCCGGCACAGCGAGATGTCACCCGCTCGCCGACTCTAAGTAGCTCGAAAAAGGAGGTAAGAATCGTGTCTGAAAGAAGTCCTCACAGGAAGCACACGACCATGCCGTTGATGTCATGGGGGGCGGGGGGGGGGGGGGGGAGAGAAGGGGACGAAGGGAGAGGAAGGTGGGGAGAATGCCATGGGGGAGGAGGAAGAACTTCCCTTGTGTAGCACAATGCAAATGATTATATGTTGAGCTGCGCATTGTCGGCCTTTCAGAATAATTGAACCAGTTGTCCTCACAAAAAGAAGGGGAGGGAGGGGAAAGGGGAGTAAATAATCGTTGGCAAAGATGGATTCCAATTTCTCTCTTTCTTTTCCTCCGTGTTTCTTTTCTTCTGCCCGTCGATTCGCCCGAGTTGGATATTCTTAATTACGCTTTGAACCTTTGCATTCCCTATTTTCATGGATGTCCGAAGAAGAAAAGGGGGAAGTACGTCAGCGAGAGCATTCTTCGAGAAGTCAAGAGAGAGGAGAAAATAAGTTGGTGAGAGGAAGGAGAAGGAGAGAAAAAAACTTGAAAATATCCCCTTTCCCGAAACGATGCCTTTGCTCGGTCATCAATCATAGGTCCCAAGTTGGCGCACGTGAGCCGGGGAATTCCCGGGTTTTTCTACTCTTTTGTATTGTTATCATTTTTATGATCTTATTATTATCATTATTATTTTCATCATTATCATCATTATTAATGCCACTATTATTATTATTATTGTTATTGCTATTATTATTATTATCATCATTATTATTATTACTATTACTTATTGTTATTATTATTATTATTATTATTATTATTATCATCATCATCATTTTATTGTTGCAACTATTATTTTTTTATCATCATTATTGTTATTGTTGTTATTATCGTAGTATTATTATTGTTATCTTCATCATCACCATCAATATCATCATCAATCATCATCAATCGCGAGTCAGCAACCAGTCGAGTCCGATGACCACCGGGATCGGCCAAGCCCCGTTGACGGTGCGCTATATTAGCAGCAGTCTCGCGCACCGAGTGTCGTGATTTGTCCCGAGATCGAGGACGTTATTGCGAGGGGAAAAATAGCGTAATTAATGAGGAGCCGTGCATGAAATTTGTATAATCAACGGGCGCTGCCATGTACCGGCGCATGGTCTCATTCTCTCTCTTTCTCCCTTTCTTATTTTTTTATTTTTTTATTTTTTTTATTTTCTCTCTCTCTTCTCACTCTTCTATTCTCTCTCTCTCAAAATCAAATCTCTTTCTCTTTCTCTTTCTCTTTCTCTCCCTCCCCCTCCCTCCTTCTCTCTCTCTCTCTATCTATCTATCTACCTATCTCTTCCTCTGTCTTTCTCCCTTTCTTATTTTCTTTCTTTCTTTTTTTATTTATTTATTTATTTCCTCTCTCTCTTCTCTCTCTTCTCTCTCTTCTCTCTCTCTCTCTCTCTCTCTCTCTCTCTCTCTCTCTCTCTCTCTCTCTCTCTCTCTCTCTCTCTCTCTCTTCCTCTCTCTTTCTCCCTTTCTTATTTTCTTTCTTTCTTTTTTATTTATTTATTTTTCTTTCTTCTCCTTATTTATTCTATTTCTCTCTCCCTCTCTGTCTTTCCCTCTCTCTCTCTCTCTCTCTCTCTCTCTCTCTCTCTCTCTCTCTCTCTCTCTCTCTCTCTCTCTCTCCCTTTCTCTTTCTCTTCTCTTCTCTCCTCTCCTCTTCCTCTCTTCCTCTTTCTCTTTCCTCTTCCTCTCTCTCTCACACTCTCTCTCTCTCCCTCTCTCCTCTCTCTCCTCTCTCTCTCTCTCTCTCTCAACTCTCTCTCTCTTTCTCTCTCTCTTCTTTCTCCCTTTCTCTCTCTCTCTCTCTCTTCTCTTTCCTCTCTCTCTCTCTCCTCTCTCTCTCCTCCTCTCTCTCTCTCCTCTCTCTCTCTCTCTCTTCTCTCTCTCTCTCTCTCTCTCTCTCTCTCCCTGTCTCGTCTCTCTCTCTTACTC
The DNA here is from genome assembly GCF_977035675.1 of Penaeus japonicus. Taxonomy (NCBI): domain Eukaryota; kingdom Metazoa; phylum Arthropoda; class Malacostraca; order Decapoda; family Penaeidae; genus Penaeus; species Penaeus japonicus. Next base: position 23,499,625 of record NW_028234430.1, read on the forward strand.
TCGCTTCTCTCTCTTTATATCCCGTCTCTCTCTCTCTCTCTCTCTCTCTCTCTCTCTCTCTCTCTCTCTCTCTCTCTCTCTCTCTCTCTCTCTCTCTCTCTCTCTCTCTCTCTCTTTCAAAATCGCATTGATCTTGATGTTGTTGTTTTTGTTGCTGTTAACGAGACGTTTATTGTTTTCTTTATATTTTCTTTTTTGTTTAGGTTAGATTACAATGAAAATGAAAGGAATACATAGTTTGATGTGCTTTATGTTTTTTTTTTTTTGTATTTATGCGAACGAGTGAGTGTTTTCGTCTATGAATATCTTCTGAGGTGTGTTTCTTTGTGTTCATTATTTCCCCAAACTAGATTCTCCCTTTCGCCATTTTATCACTTGGCGTCAAGCTCAAAGCCGCGAATGCGAAGAGAGATAAAAGGCCGCGTCGTCGTCTGTAATAAAGGGACTGCATTTTTCGTGCGCCAAAGCCACGGCGGGACGGATGATGCTCACCGAACTGTGACACAGATTACGCCGAGTTAAAGATCCCGGCAGCGTCCCCGAACCGCCACTTGCCCGAGCCGAAGCGCCCCTTTTGCGAGCAACTTTACCGATGGAATTTTCGCGATAGGAGTCACCTCCTCCTGCTCCTCCCCCTCCCCTTCTTCTATTTTT
>NW_028234430.1:23507778-23520278 GCF_977035675.1 Penaeus japonicus
GGTGATTTGGCGGTAGTTTATACTCGGGGCTGAGGTCAATAAGGCTACTTTAACTGCCGTTACGTCTCCGGCGATGTCGTTAAATGGGGCGGGTGGGACGCGAAGGAGGGGCGGGGGGGGCAGGGGGAGATTGTCCGATAAGGTCGCTTGATTTACTTGTTCTTGATTATTATTATCATGCAGCGTGTTCTGATGTAGTGTCGTGATGCAATTAAAAGACAAGGTCAATTATTTTTGTCGATGATTTGCATCAGTTCTGCACGACAGCGCGCATTGTATCCGTACATGTACAGAAAACGGAATTGATTATATACAAATTGAATGTAGGCACGTATGTACTCTCATACACACATACATATACATGCATACATACTATGCGATCGCATCAAGTGAATATTGGATAGCGCTGAATATGCAGGCAATTGCATGATTTATAAGTTTCTTCAGAATGCATGTTACTTTTGCAGCTCTGAAATTTATTATGTATTGATTTGCCTCACACATTTTATTCTGTATTAGTACAAGTGCCCCCCTCCGTCCACGTGAGCTGCAGTGCAATAATGTTCCGCCCTATCTGCATCTTGCCCTCCCTTGCGCTCTGACCGTTGACCGATGTTGATCAGCAGGCACGGCCCTCCCCATTGATCGGTGCCAGACTGCGTCACGCGAAACCGATGAAGATTTGGGCTCCTTCGCCGCCACGACCATCGAAATGCCTCTTCTCGTCTGTAACGCCACGCCAAGCACACGTCCCGCGCGCCAACCCTGACATTTTTGAAGAGTTCGGATTTTTACGAGCCATGCGGCGACGGGGAGGTGGCGGGTCGCACCCCAGTCGTCGTAATTTATGAATGAAATTACTGTTTTCACGCAACGGATATGCGGCTGCCGATGTTACGAATGTGGCTTTCGGACCTTGGGGCGTTTTTGCCTTCGGGGCAGACTCAAAGGGAAGAGGGAGAAGGGGGGTGGATGTCAGTGGTGTAAGATTTACGCTGCACATAACTGTGTAATCTAGGAAACTTTGTCTCATTATACGCGAGTCGAGTGATGGGGCTGGTAGGCAGGGGGGAGGAGGGAAGGGGGGAGGAAAAGGAGAGAAACACTGTAATTCCAGAAGGAAACAGAAGCAGAATTAAAAGAAAGTTAAGAACAAGGAAAAAGAGTAGTTTTTGGCAGATAAGGTTTTGGAAAATGAAATGCTAATGGTGAGCACTTTAATACAAAACAAAAGTTGAAGACGAACATTCAAAGGGAACACATAAACTGTGATGGGGCGCAAATTGGGATGTAAATTCTGCAAATGAGATATTGCAACGAGAGAATGGAGGTGGAGATTACAAAAAGGCATACATTCGAACGAAAGGGAAGAGTGTATGGAGATAGGTAAAGAAACATAAGACAGCAACAAAATGAGATCAATATATAAAAAATGGACGAAGCTTTAAGGGAAAACGGAAGATAAAACAACAGTAAGAAGGAGACCAACATGAAAAGGGACGAACTATAGAGGAAAAACTTGTGACAGAACAGTCAAGGCGTAGCCAGCATTCGTACGGTGGGGGGGGGGGGGGGGGGCAAGAAGGCAAGAGAAGAAAGGGGCGATTGAAAATGCTCTGATAAAGGACGGGAAAACGACTTCAATCAGAGAGGAAATGGGAAACGAAAAAGAGGAGGGGAGAGGAGAGAGACGCGTGGATATCATCCGTCAACACGTGAACATCCCGAGAGTAGTTGGGCGTGAGGAAGCGCCCCAGGGGGTCCAGGCCCGAAGCACGGGAGGTTAAACTATGCAAACAGTGCGTAGTGAGCGAGGCATTCACCTTTCCGCGTATTTTTCCTTTTTTTAATCTTCAAACGGAATGTTATGGATTTTTTTTTTCTGGTTATTCGTCCTTAGACTATGTCTACTCCGGATTTGCTGTATGTTCATTTGTTTGTGTGCTCAGGCTAGTATGTGTGTGTAAGCTAGAGTGTGTGTGTGTGTCTATGTGTGTGTGTGTGTGTGTGTGTGTGTGTGTGTCTATGTGTGTGTGTGTGTGTCTATGCGTGTGTTTGTGTGTGTGTGTGTGTGTGTTTGTGCGTGTGTGTGTGTGAGTTGGTGTGTCACTGAATAAATTGAAGACTTTTCTATTACATCGAAAAAAAACACTACAGTCGAGGAATATAGCGTGTGGTCGACACGCATTGAACGTGACGATTTCGTAGAAGAAACAGCGTCCTTCCCCTCTTTCCTGTCCCCCTTCCTCCCCCTTCTTCCTCTGCCGCCGCTTTGTATAGCTATTTCACTGGGGCTAGTCAATATACCGCCCGCAGACCTCACTTACGTGGAGGGGGCAAGGGCGGGAGCGAGAGGAGTAAAAGGGTGGAACACAGAGGGGAAAAAAGCTTCCTTCAGGTCGTTGAGGACTGAGAGAAGGAGGGGAGGGAGGAGAGGGGACGGGAGGGGAGCGAGTGGAGGAGCAGACACCGGGCAGACACGCGGGAGAAGTGAGGGGAGTGGCGGGGGAAGGGAGGGAGAAGCCGTGAGAGCGCAGGCAATGCTGGCAAGAGGATGAAAAGTTTAGAGAATGAGGGGGAAGATGCAAGGAATGGAAGTATTGTAAGAGACGGGGGGAAAGGACAGGTGAGGTGAGAGAAGCGAGGAGAAAGATAGGTGGAGAGAGAGAGAGAGAGAGAGAGAGAGAGAGAGAGAGAGAGAGAGAGAGAGAGAGAGAGAGAGAGAGAGAGAGAGAGAGAGAGAGAGAGAAAGTTAGTTAAGGAGGACATGTCGAAGAAAGACCAAGAGAAACCAGCGGATGTCTATATTCAGAGGGATACCTGTTAGAAAGAGAAGGGGAAAACAGATTAGGCACGTAAAGAAAGGGTGTATGGAGGGGATAGAAGTGGCGGATTAGATAGCTAAAGGCGAGGGGAACTCTGGTCGGAGAAGGGAATGCTCTTGATTAGTGACTCAACGTGTGGGATATGTGATGTGTGTGTGTGTGTGTTGGGGGGGGGGGGGTCGGCCAGGATTGATGGATCGCATATGAGCGGGAGATGAGTGATGCGGAGTGGGCGTAATCTGTGCCGAAGTGTAGGGCAAAGGGGGAACTTAGGATAGGTGAGTCAGTGAGAGGACAAAGAAGGACTCTGGAGGAGGGGGAGAAAGGGGAGACTTGGCAGATGAGAGGGAAGGAGAGGCCGCTCAGAAGTCTTATGGCAGATGAGGGAAGTGATGGAAAGGTACCATAGAGTGAGGGGAGGAGAGTAGATGGATGGAAAAGAGAGGAAATGGGTAAAGGGAGACGTAGGAAGGGATAGATGTCGATGCGGGTGAGGGAAGAGGGGCGAGGAAAAGGGGGGAAAAGTGGACGGCGAGGCTGGATGCTGGTGCGTCTGGAGGCAATGGAGGGTGAAGGGGGTTAAACTCAGACGCCGCCGAAGAAAAAGATCTCCGGGGTATGGGGTTGGGTGGGGGTGGGCTGGGGGTGGTGGACTGCGGGTGTTGGGGTTCATCGCGGAGAATGTAAACAAACCGAGTGGGAGATTTATTGTGTAACCAATGTGTTTTATTCGCAGTGCCACTGACCATGCTGATCTCTACTTTGCTTGGTGTTAGGGTTCCAGTCGTTAGGGGCGTTTTTCCATGTTTCTGATAATTGAAAGATACACGATGGTTTTCTATTATTATGCTGATATTGCAACTTCATATCATTTGACCATCGTTGCTCAGAACAGTCAGTACAACACTTCTTCGCTTGCCACAACATATCTGCCTCCAGACATCTTAGATAGTAACATTAACATGGTATCACAGCCACCATTGCTTCACCACACAGCACGTCATCACAAGCATCACAACAGCACTCGTCACCACAACAACCTATGGTCACAGCAGTACGTCACCAAGGTAACCAAATACATGGCTAAGCGGGGGAGTGGAGGATGGGAAGCCAGCGTCAGGTTGCACGTCGTCCTGATTCTGTCTTTATCTTGATGGGTTTTGTTTGCATCAGCGGGGAAGGGGGAAGGGGGTTCTATTCCTCCCCCTTTCCCTTCACCCTTTCTTCTGATTTTCCTTCTTTCTTCTCTTAGTCGACCCGTCTTTGGGGTGTGAACCTCTTCATTTCTCCTTTTGTTTTCAGCAGTGGTAATCGGGGCATTTAGGTTCCCCATTCCCTGTTTGCGTATCGGTTTCCCACTCCCCACCCTGCACCTTTCCCCATTACCTGTTCTTTGCAGTGCCAAATATCCCCACTCTCACCCTTCCTGTGGCACTCACCTGTACACTATAATTTTGCTTCGAGACATTTGCGATGCTAGGTACCCCGTTCCCTTCCCCTCCCCCCTACCTCATCCCACCCCTCCCCCTTTACCACTACCGCTCTTGTTGCCGAGGGCTGCGTGTTTATTGCCACGCCGCAACATGTGCAGCTGAACATACAATCTTAAAACTACTTTGTATTGACACATACATGAGCACTGCGGGTGCACCTTTATCGCCACCGCCAGTCCCTGGAGCCAGCGGAAGGAGCGTTCGCGGCTCCCAAGGGACCGAGAGAAGGCGCCCGCCCGTTTGAAGAGGTGGTGGGGGGGGGGGCTGTCCAGTAGGGGCTGAACTTTGGTCTACGTTGAGTCGGGTGATGTAGGCTGGTCATGCGCTGTCTATCAGGCAGACGCCGGGTAGTAAGTGTTACGGGCTATCTCTTCAGAACAAAGTATAGAATTTCGATTACAGACGAGGAAGCGTCATCCTTATGATTGAGTCCATGGCTTGGTAATTTTCTACTTGGACGTCCTCCAATTTCATCATGCACCTGCCCTAGCAGGAGAAAGCCACCTCGAAAGTCCGCGCCAGCGAAGCAGTGGTGTGTACGATCAATTTTAAAGAGTTATCACGGTAGCGCCGGGAGCGGTGGAACGCGTTGTGTTACCAGGGGGCGTAGCGGTAGTGGCGGCACAGGGTTGAGGTCCAGCCCTGGATGGCCCGAGCGGCTTTATAATCCCGACTCACGCGCTCCCTCAGGTGACGTCCGCTGCAGGTGCCCCGACTCATGCCGAGTCATACACCGCTAGGCAACAAATATCGGGTATTGCTTTAAAGCTGCTAATTTATGGCTCTAATGCCATATCTATGCGAGTTTTCGTGTATCGTGCCCATTAAATTGCATCGGGCGAGTTTTATAGCTGGGGTCAATTAAGCATACCTTAGTGTCATGGTGCCTGCCCCTCCCCCTTCCCCTCTTCCCCTCTTCCCCTCCACACTTCCTCCTTCTTTGATCGAGGGGGGCGTGAGTTTCCCTCCCCACTGGGCTCTGGGGTTGAGTTCCTTCCCCCTGAACGAGAGGTTTTGTTGTGAGCGATGGCGGCGAAGGTTAACCCCGGGTCTCCTCGCCTCACGCAACACTTCACGTCTGCTAACACCCTTGTGAGAGAGAGGAGGGAGAGGGTGCGCGACCTTAGAGAGGGAAAGGAGGGACATCAGCTGGTGGTGTATAATTCTAGGTAGATAATCCAGGTAATGAGGGCCAGCCTCACACGCTCGGGCTCAAGTATCGTAAAAGCTAACAGAGCAAGGCCAGGCCAGGCACGGCAGACCCTTTGTTTTGGGGTTTGGTTTGTTTGTTGTTGTTTTTATTTGTACTTTTTTTTGGTAGTTGAAGGGTGCAGGGATATGGAGAGCGCCTGCGTATTTGTGTACATGTGTTAGTATGTGTCTATCTATATCTATCACTCCACCATTTATATTTATATTTATATTTATATTTATATATACATATGTGTGTGTGTGTTTGTGTGTGTGTGTGTGTGTGTGTGTGTGCGTGCGTGTGCGTGTGCGCGCGCAGAACGCCTGGTTTCCGTGTAAGCTTTTATGAGAATATTCGAGCAAGAACAGACTAAGCAAGGTTTGCAGTAGTATTGTTAGTATTTCGGCTTTAAACAAACGAATTCCTATTTTTCTTTTGTTTTTTTTTGAGTTTGCTTCCATCGTCATTTCGGGTAACACACCCACAGATAAAAGTAATTAGCAGACAAGAATAAATAAACGATAAGTCTAACAAGTGGGTAACTTTGTGAACATATGAGTTGCGTAGAACATTTGCATATTTAGATACATTAGAAAAATATATATTTGTTGATACGCATAGTACCGTTCGATCTCTCTGGTCTTTATTGCCTCGCTTCTAAACTTAGATATCCATTTTTTTTATTGATTTTGGTATCTAAGCTTATCGTTTGGGTATTAAAAATACCATCACCAGAACGGCACTCTCACCATCAATGGCAACCACTGCTATTGCTGCTTCTCCTTCTCCTCCTCCTGCTGCTGCTGCTACTTCTACTACTACTACTACTACTACTACTACTACTACTACTACTACTACTACTTCTATTACTACTACTAACTACCACGACAACCAGAACGATGATATTGATTCCTGTTCCGTGTATCACCTTCCTTCCCTCGGTTTTTCTTCGTTCCGGCACGCCCTTGGTTCATTTTGATACCGATTTTTTATTCGTGTTTACAGTAGGCAGGCGGTATGTTGTGTGCTCGGGAGCCAGTTGTAGTGAGGCTTTTGAACCAGCACTCTACCTCTCGCACTCGACGCCCCCCCTCTCCTCCCCTCCCCCTCTCTTCCCCACCCCCTTCACTCTGAGGTTGTGGAGGAGCATCTCGCCCTTCCTCCATGATCCTCTCTTTTAGCTTCTCTCCGGCCTCTTTTCCTTTCTCATTTTCCTTTTCCGCTTCTGTTCCCTTTCCGTTGTCATTCCGTGTCCCTCTTGTAGGTCGCACTGTTTGATTGTTTTTTCCTTCTGTTGTGTTTGGTATAGTCTTCTGATATCTTCTTGGCGCTGGTAACATTTGCATGGGAATCTTGCTCGCGATTAATATCTTCTGGTAAGTTGATTTTCGTGCTTTTTAGTTTATTTTTTATTAATTATCCCTCCCGCTCGCCAGCACCTCTCTCTCTTTCCTTCTCACTCCCTGTCTTTCTCTCTCTCTCTCTCTCTCTCTCTCTCTCTCTCTCTCTCTCTCTCTCTCTCTCTCTCTCTCTCTCTCTCTCTCTCTCTCTCTCTCTCTCTCTCTCTCTCTCTCTCTCTCTCTGTCTCTCTCTCTCTCAATCCTTCTCAATCTATTTCTTCATGTACCGATCTATTCTTTCTGTATGTGAAATTTCCTCCCAAGGATGACATTATTTGCTCTTGTTTTTAGTTCGCGTCTTCCGCGTGTTGTCGCCGCGTCGTTGTCGCTCAAGAGGGTTTAGGGGGAACGAGACTCTTGATGGAGGAGGGGAAGAGAGGGATAGGATCGGCCGAGAGAGCGGGGGAGTGGGGTCACCTGTAGTAATTACCAAGCAACATTTTTGTTTGTTTGTTTTTCTTTTTCCGGTGCATTTCGAGCGAGAGGTGTGGCGGCAGCGAGAGGGAGGGTGTATATTGATCAATTTGTATGTATGGTTGACGTTCGCATTTGTAGGCGAGGGTGAGGGGCGGTTGGTGTACGCATGTTGGGGGGGAAAGCAGGAATGGGTGGACATAGTTTTCGCGGGGGAGGAGAAGGAGGGAGTGGGCGTAGTATACGCACGTGAAGGAGAAAGTTGGGGCTATGTAGTAGCAGCATTCAGTCTGCACTCCCGCATACTTCTTCACTTTTACACACACACACACACACACACACACACACACACACACACACACACACACACACACACACACACACACACACACACACACACACACACACACACACACACACACACACACACACACACACACACACACACACACACACACACACACACACACACACACACACACACACACACACACACACACACACACACACACACACACACACACACACATACACATTCACACTCACACACACACACACACACACACACACACACACACACACACACACACACACACACACACACACACACACACACACACACACACACACACACACACACTCATAGACATTCACACTCACTCACACATACACACACAAAATACAAACATTCGCAGGCGGGTCTCTTCAGGTGAACGAAATTCAGTGGGACGGAAAGGTGCGCACAACACGAGCGAGAAGTGACAGCGCTCGTTGCGACCGCGGCTCGAAGAGGGAAGGAAACTGCACGCTGAGAGAGTGCCGAGAGAACTAGAGGTGCGAGGGTGCGAGAGTGAGCACTCCGTGCGGGAGAGTGAATGTGTGAGTGAAAGAGAGAGAGAGAGAGACGAAGAAAATCAATGATAATATAGACAAGAGGACGTGGATAATAAGGAGGAGAAAAATACGTTCAGTGTGTTGGCGCGGGTGGTGGAGGTAGGTCGCTCCCCAAGGCGGGCGGACCCCCAGTCACTGTGGTAGAGGGAAACTAGCAACTCCGCTGCGGTTGTTGCTGGTCTGTGAGGGCCTGTCAGTGTGGGACGGACGTGAACTTCCCTGCAGAGCCACCGCCTCCTCCTCCTCCTCCTCCCCCTCCCCTACACGCTTGTTGCCATGTTACTGCGTGATGTCGAACGCTTGATATTTTGGTGCAATCGCATCATTATTGTTTACCGTAATGAAACAGAATATCCTCTTTCGATGACCAGTGCAGTGTAGTCTCGACGCCAGGAAGTGCGCGTGTTCGCTCCCATGTATAATTTAAAAGATGTAATTTTCTTTCCAGGTCGTATGAGAGTAGGGTATGTGACTGATTTTTTAAAGAAGTGGATTAGTGTTGCACAAAATTTTGTATGTTTACACAGTGGAGTGCGTATAAGTGTTAGTGTTGTGGTGATGCTGTGGAGGGGAGAGGTGTGCGCCCCGGGCCTCACTCTGCAGCAGCATCTAGACATGACATGGGGAAAACACTCAACTTCCGGGTGGTCCACGGAGGTCGCCTGAGTTACGCGTCCCCCGGGTCATGCAATGATGTACACATGACGTCACAGTGCTGTATTGTGCACAAAGGAGAGTAATAAGAACATCCGCCAGCACCCATGACCAGCGCGTGGGACACCCACAGTTGTCGGACTGGACGTGTCGTGCTGGTGCTTTCGGGGGTCCAGGGACCTAAACGGGGACCCCAGGGGCCCGTCCCGCCCCTCCGGGCCCCCAACAGCTCCCATAGAACTCTCAGAGTTAGCTGGAGAACATCTGGTGCTGAAGCAGCCACTTCGAGCTGGGTACGGACACTTCTCGCGGACGTATGAAGGGCAGCCTTCGCGGGAGACTCCGAGATATCCGACCTGGCACGGTCATGCATCGCAGCCGCAGTTTAAGCTGGTGTTCCCGCCTTTGTCGGGAAGTTCTCGGGGCACGCCGTCGTCGGGGATGCGAACGCCGCCTTACGGAATTGGGCGCAGCAGGGAGCCGCCCCCGTTGGCCACTAGCACGCCCCGGCACGGCCGTACACCTCGCCCGTCCCCTTCGCCTTCCCTGCAGGAGAAAGGCACGCGCGTCTTGCAGTCTCCCGCCCGCGTGCGGACTTCCCCACCGAAAGGATACGTTTCTTCCTCACGAGGTAGCAAGGCCGCCAGCCCCTTGCGTGGGCGTGTCCCTACGGCGGTGACAGATCGCGGGGCCCCTCGCCGGCGGCCACGCCGCTCTCAGGGACGGAGGGCGCCCCGCTCTAGGAATTCCCATGACGCCAACACCTCAAGCCAAAGTGTTTGCCATAGTACAAAGCCCCCTGTGACCTTCCCTCTCCCCCTCCCCCTACCTCGGGACGATACAGTCTCGGACATCTCTATAGTGTCTCCCATGCCCGCCCTCGACGTCTCCTACACTGCCTACCTCACACCAGACGTCCTTACGCCCACTGCCATACCGCCTTCACCGCCCACGTCGCGAGCCCCTTCGGCGAGGGAAATCTGGGACTTTGACGACGAGGAAGCCTACGTCCAGCACAACCCTTTGTATTGGCTGGTACCTGAGGCCCATGAACAGCCTGAACCCCGAGAGGCCCTTGTAGCCTCTGCCCCCCAGTACTATCACCCCCACCACTATGCTCCCCTACCTGACACGTACATTGGCCACAGACCCACCCACAAGCCCGCGCCAAGATGGCCCTCTCCTTATGGAAGAGGGCACGCATCCCCTGCTCCGTACCTGCACCACCAGGAAGAGCGTAGGAGGGGCAGGGGTGCATCTCCAGGTACGCACGCACATACGCGCCTCTCACCCATCAGCGAAAACTTCCATCCGACCAATATCGTCACCTACGCCGATGTACACACGCAGGAACGCCCCCACCGCCAGCCACGCGGTCGGAGTTTCAAACCGTCCCCGCCGCGGAGGCATCGACTGGCCGCTCAAAGGAAACGTTCCAACATCCGCATATTCGACTTGAAGGACGATGCCCGCTTTGTTTACATCGTGCATGCTCTTATACAGGCCTTCATTTGCATCGAACAGGTATAGTATATAAATTCATGATTTTTTTTTTAGATTATTGTTATTGTTCATTGGAATGTCGCTTTCCACAGGATGTATTTTTTGTTGATGATTAATCCTGTTGGTTTATGCGTATAAGCGGATATGATGGAGAATTATTGACATTTTGCTCTGCAGTTTGCACAAAAGATAAGCCATGATTGTTTTTAGTGATATCGGTATACAATAGAATTAAGTACACAATATTGTTTCTTTACGTTTATAGTTGTTATCTATAATGAATGGTATAGACTGCCGATTGCATCACTTTAATATTTTAGAGACCCCTCCATCAATATAGAAAACGAAGACCTTGGGAGAAAAGAAAATGGTGGGTAAAACGTAGTTGTATGGTAGACTCATTTTCTTTTGTTGTACGCACTAAAATACTGTTATGTTCGTGTATATAATATTTCGTTTTCAGATATTATTTGATATCTAACACTGAATATATGCATATATGTATATGCATATACATATCACATATCAGCGTTGCAAAGATGATTAAAGAAAGTGTCAGAATCGATGAAATACAGGTTCATCAGAGCAACTACCGAAGTATCAGACCGTTTTCCTCTCCATAAATTTTGCGTTGTAAACATTTGACATTCAATAAAAAAAACCGGTCGTTTTAACGAACATGAATGGGGTACCATCGCAGCTCATGGCTAAACAAGTCCCCTTTATTCTCACCGTTCAAAGTTTTAGTTCGATGAAGTCGATAACAAACATGAAAAAGAGTAAATGAAAAATAAATCCCACAAAGAAATCACATTGATGCAGACTTTATGCTAATCCAGATCGTAGTCTGAACGGGCGTGTAGAGAGAACCCCATGGACGGAGAGTTATAGGGAATGTTACAGTTCCTGTTGATCCTTCGTTGCATACTAAAAGCGACGGGGGTTGAAGGGATAAGAGGGGGGTCGTAACAAAGGGGATAGTGCATGTAGAAAAGTATATTGCATGACGAGAGCTGGGGGGGGGGTGATTTACGCCTTAAACTTTAATCATGTTTTGTTATTTTTGAAACGAGATTGGATGTTTGTTCTGTGTGCGTGACTCTAGTAACTGTTACAACATGAAAATTAGGGAATTCCTTATAGCCCATGTAAAATTACGTAACACTGAACTATCTCCAGTAAAATCAATAAAACGATACATTGAGTGAAATCCAGGTACGCGAACATCAGACTGGTCTAGACACATACACAATGGCGTAGATAGGTATTAGGTTTATTTTAGCTCTTTTGTATGTATTTCCTTATATGGGCTGGGTCTAACCTGGAAAAGATTCATTTCGAAATTCACGGGCGAGTTCCCTTTCTCGGACAGCAAAAGTCAGCCGTCTTTTGGACCAAGATTGTGACGTGAAAAGCAAACTTTAATAAGGAAAGGAATAAAGCTTTTGGGATTGTTAATTAATGAGGTTGGCAATTAGTGAACAAAGAAAAATGTTAACAATATGAGGTCTCAGAATTTCTTGCTGACACGTGGCATATATTCCCCCAGAAACGCAAAATCGTATTGTCAGATGTCAGAGGCTGACGTTTAATTAACGGCGTTTCATCGTGGATATAAAACCAATATGAAGGACGAAGTCAGTTCTGCACATAAGTGATAGTGGTTGTTATTTGCACAAGGTAAACAAAGGCAGAGTCGATTATGCGTGGCTCTGGCGTGGCTACAGAGGCCCAGAGTAGTGAGCCGTGTGACTTGCGTGGTGTAGGGTGTAATATGGCCGGCCCCGCCCCCACTCCCACCCCTTGGTCCCAACCCCCAAAATCCTCGTGTTCTCCCCGACAACCAGTGCTCCCCACCCCCAGATGTTTCTCTCTCCCCTTCTACGCCCCTTCCCGTGGTGGCTGTTAGGAGCGCCATGGGAGAGGGCGGCAGAGGAAGGTAGGCCTACCAGATCACACCGTCACCGGCTGCTCTCTTAACACATGATAAGTTTGTATTTTGAGCTTCTGCAAACAACTTGTTTCCGGGGCTTCGGGTTCAGGACAAAGAAAATAATAATCCAACAATGACCGCCTGTTGTCATATTGCCTCCTTGTAGGAGGCCATCGTTGGTCGAAGGCAGTT
>NW_028234430.1:23525278-23527778 GCF_977035675.1 Penaeus japonicus
CCCCCTCTCCCTCCCTCCTCCCTCTCCTCCTCCTCTCCCCCCCCCTCCCTCCCCCCTCTCCCCCCCCTCCCCCCCCCCCCCCCCCCCCTCTCTCTCTCTCTCTCTCTCTCTCTCAGTCTCCGTCTCCGTCTCCGTCACTGTTCTGACTTTATCTAACCCCCCACCTTTTCATTTCTCCCCCTTCCCCATTCCCTTTACTATGAGCATGGTCCAACTATGCGTAATTTCGGCTACTTATGCGTGATTGACGTGTGGGGCTGGGCGAGGGAGAGAGGAGCATGGCAGCACTATAACCGTGCCAGATCTGTCATGGGCTCAGTCTTGCGCTGTGAGTGCTTGACTTTGATAACGCCGCATTAAATCCCAGTTATTTTCTGAGTCTTGTCTATCCTGTGCCTATGTTTATATTTATTAAAGAGAAGGACATGTTCGATTGGGTGTTCTTTAGACACGTCGCTGTGTTGGTCCTCTCTCTGTCCTTTTTGGGGAAATTCGCGCGATTGTCTTTTCTTTAACAAGACCTAACTTCTGCCTGCAATTGCACAAATGTCCCTTTGTCGTGATAATCCAGTTACTGGCTAGGTTATACTCGCTGTCTCAGGTGTCCCTTTGACCAAGTGGTTGCGTTATTCTGGCTGTCTTTTTTTGTCGCCAAGTGCCAATAAAACATCCCCCCAACCCCTGTGCTTGTGATCCAACACCGTCTGCGTGAGGTTTTTGTGAAGCATTCGGCGTCTCGTTCAGGCACTTGGCGGACGTGAGGGGATGTGGCATGACGGCGGGCGAAGGAGAAGCAGAAGCACGTGTTGCGCGTCGTTATGCCTCGTTAGCCTTGGTCTGGAGGAGCTCGAATATCCCCTGTGGCGATGAACGTTGATTGAAGAATTCCAACACCGATCAAAACGTCTTAAGAGTCGGGAGGGCATAAAGGGCATTTTGACGTCTGCGATGGAGATCCGGCACCGGTGGGCTGGGTACCCAGTGGTAGGCACCCTCTTTCAAGGTATCACGTTTTATTAAAGAACATTGCAGTATTAGACTTCGCAATGTGGCTTTACGCGCTGACATTTTGCATACGTGCGGGACTCTGCAGCTTGACACATTGCAGAATGACACCCTGCATTCGGCAGTACTGACTCGTGAAGCGCGCGTCTCCCCGCAATGACACACGGCGGCTAGACATGACCATAATCAGCTGGCAAGTATAAATGGCTGTGAGGAGCGATGAGCGCATGAGCGAGTTGCCAGGCAGGATGTGGGGGTTGGGGGTCGTCATGCAATAATACCGTGAGTTAACTTTTTTAAAGAGACCCGTCGCAATTCCATGTCTAACGAGGAGTCACACAATACGCGTTTGTTCGCCTATGAAGGGCGTGAGGATGGCACTGTTGTCTGGCACAATGCAATGCAGCGACGAAACTAAATTTAAACTACAGAGATTACTTTTGTTTATTTTAGGAACCCCACAACATTAACGAGATTTACTGTTTTAAAAGTATTTATAAGGCGACAGACTTTCGCCGAACTGAAAACAGATAAGAAGGATAACACGTACGACGTGATACTGCCCTAATACAATTTAAATATATATATATATATATATATATATATATATATATATGTATGTATGTATATATATATATATATATATATATATATATATATATATATATATATTGTTTAAAGATTAACAGTATACAAACAAGCAAGTTTGATCATATGTGTAGACAGTCATAAACACAGCCAGGAACCTGGAGACCGCGTTTGGGGTTAAATGTCGTATAAAACTGTCAGGTTGGATTTGTTTACGTCTCTTTAATTCCTTGTGCCTCTTCTTTCTTTGGCCAGGATAGAAGTATAGCTTATCATTAATTGTGGAATGAAATAGTGTGTGCTGGAACTGTAGTATTGTGAGCGCCATAAGCCTAGTTAAGAAACCTGAAACGTTTCTTATTTTGCCTGTGATGATAATGGATCATATGGAAACATCAGCTGACTGACGTGGGTCTGACTCGGACATCCCCGCCATTGTTCTCTTCGGGGGAGAACAATAGATCCTTCTCCTGGCCTTAGGATTCCTTTCCGCGGGCCTCCTCCTCACTTCCTCCTCGAGTGGTCGGTCACTTTTTTTATATTCTTTAAAAAAGACGTATCAGGTTCATCAGCAAGATAGAATGTCGATATTTCCTCTATTTGGCTGATCGCTATCGTTATTGACCTTTTGAGAAAGGAAGAGATACTTTTATCGCGGCGCGAATCAGACAATACAGCGACAGGCGTGTGTGTGGAATTGAACGTTCGTGACACCTGAAGACACGGGCCTCGTAGCCATGTAGAGAGGATAAAGACGTTTATTTGGCGACAGTGAGCTCGTGAAAGGTTATCCAAGGCTTATCCAAGGTTATCCATTAGTTTATTCAAGTAATTCAGCGGCTTGTAAGGATAAGAAACGTGTCCTTTGGTTTCGTACGCCATGCAAAGTCTCACCTGGTGGTTTATC
>NW_028234430.1:23535278-23547778 GCF_977035675.1 Penaeus japonicus
ACGCCATGCTGATATCCTAAGCCCACACTATTTGAAGTCTTTGCCCACAATTAACCCAGATAATGACCTCGGATGAAGGCGTAATTGATATTTTGTGTCGAGGAAGCTGGAGTCTCGGTCGTGTGCCTAGGGGGTTAGGGTTAAGAATCGGGTCGGATTTTACTTTATTTGGTTGTCAGTCATTAGGTGTTTCATGATTGTGGGCTGTGGCCCGTGTTACCTGCGGTTGGATCAGTCTGTGCTTAAAAATGGTCACTCACATATTCGTGCTTGTGTGTGTGCGCGCGTGTGCTTGTGTGTGTACCTTATTATTTCCTTCATGGATTTACGCCTGCTGGTTATTGCTATCCCCACGGAATTACACATGCAGTTGTCTCTTGGGTACCCGTGAACATCCACCGCTACGCAGGCCAGTTAATTACATGTCATATAAGGACCGGGAGAGCGGTATTTTATGGTCGCGAGAGAATACTTATAAATCGAACGTTTAGTCGTCGTATGCATCCCCTTTCATTTAGTTGTTTTGTCCTGTCTTTGTGTTTGTATTATATATTCGGCCTTTGAACCCTGATGCACGTGGGTGTTAGTGATAGTTCGAGGTCTAGTTCGTAATTGCCAAGCACGAGGTACTTATGATGTAGAGTAATGAAACGGTCGACAGATAATGATCGAGGTTATTAGTGTTTGAAAACCGGTTCTCTCAGGTGAGGCGTGGTCGAACATGGGAAATAATGCTTGGCTGCTTCTCTTGATTTCTAGCGGTCATCCAAACTAAAGCACGATCTCTCTCCATCTCCCTCTCTCGCTCCCTCTCCCCCTCTCCTCCTCTCTCTCTCTCCATCTCCTCTTTTTTCTTTCAAGTGGCAAATTATCTAGCATAAGTGCTTGTAGGGAAGTTGCAGTCTTTATGATTCTTAGCCAAGAAGAATGTGGCCAGTACTCTCACGCAGCAGAGAAGCGGGAATCGTAGATAGGGGGGAGGGGCAAGGGGTTGCGTGCACCATGTCTCAGAGATGGAGGGAGTACTTGTGATGGTTTGGGAACCTCGAGTGGTTGGTCGTGTTGGTTGGTGGTAGCGGAGGCTGTGTGAACGGTTCTTTTGGGTAGGTCATTTAGTATTGTGCATCTAGTCATAAGAGTTGCCATTAGGTTTATCTAGTTAAAAGTTTTATATTGTTGTGCGTGATGTGGATGTGTGCATATTCACAGGCTGCTTGTATCTATGGGTAGGGATTAATAGTCATTACTATTGAAGAATAATAATATTATCTTGATATACATAGATTTCAGCAGCTTCCTGAGTGCAGGACAGGATTGCATGGCCACATAGGATCTCGTTCTCTTCCAGTTCAGCGACACTGTGAATTAGTTTTGGGGAAAAATGCATGTCACGGTATGAAGCTACAATAGCAAGATGAAAGTTATTCCCTGAGTGTCGGATTCGTGACTTGGCTGAGTGACGTAATTGTGTCTGCGTGCCAGGGGACGAGAAGGAGAGGGAAGGAAAGAGTGGGTGAGAAGGGACAAGTGCGAGACAGTATCGTTTAGATCAGGGGAGAGGGGGGAGGGGCGGATGTGGAGGGACCACCCGGGTGTTGGTGCTTGCCCTAGTGTACTGAGGTGTGTGTGTGTGTGTGTGTGTGTGTGTGTGTGTGTGTGTGTGTGTGTGTGTGTGTGTGTGTGTGTGCATGTATTCATTGTCCTTAATAGTTTGGCCACGTGTTCGTTATCATAATTGTTATTGTTTTTAATAATGGCATATCGTCGGATTTAAAACCGTTACTCTTACATTTCTTATTCGCAATGATCAATGAGCGATTCAATGATGGTAAACGCTTTACCAATATCGTATCATTCCTGCATTAATAAACCCAAAATAAGCAAGGTTCGTGACTATGGACAGGCTTCGTGTCGGGACGCCACCGACTTATTACCCAAGCGTACTTTGGCGTCATGCTAATCCGTCATCACTCTCGTGCTCCGTATTTGGCTTCTTTCAGCATATTCATCTCTCGGTTCACTTATTTTTTTCTAGATCGTGTCAATGACATTTTCTGCGCCCCCGCGTCGCTTTGGAGACTCACCTCACTGGACGGATTTTACATAACAAAGAGAGGTTTAGTCGGCAGCGCTCGGGCTCTGCTGTATCGAATTTCGCCTCGTGTGCATTGGGCTCTTAATAAGGCTTGACGCGATTTTCTGGTCCGCTGATCGCAACGAATTCCGCTGCTGGAGAGAGGAATTCCAGGTGTCAGGCCGGGATCTAGCA
Source organism: Penaeus japonicus (assembly GCF_977035675.1). Taxonomy (NCBI): domain Eukaryota; kingdom Metazoa; phylum Arthropoda; class Malacostraca; order Decapoda; family Penaeidae; genus Penaeus; species Penaeus japonicus. The sequence goes on from NW_028234430.1 coordinate 23,537,548, forward strand.
ATGAACTTTGTTTATCTCGATTCTCCCTTTTTTCCAACCATTCCCTCGACTCTGTATCTTTATTTGTATATTTTCCTCTAGTGTTTTTAATCCCCCTTCTCTTTTGGTCGATTTACTGTATTATGGGAAGTTAAGATAGTAGCACATTTTCTCCGCACCGTGTACCTTTTACCACATGGTTTAATACTCCCAGATTTCCCCGACTTCCTTTCGAAGGTTTCCTCCCCTCCTTTCCGTCCCGCCTTTCCGCCACGCCACGCCTTCGCCACCTGTCGTCGCAGGGGTCGTCTTGAGCAAAGACCCACGTGGCAGGAGAGGAGGCCCGGTTAATCAGCACACACGTGATATATTCGATAATTAGACCAGCCTTGCGTCAGGTTAAGGTCGATTAGCATGTTCCAGTTGGTTGGGTAGAATTAGCTTCGTGGTTTTGGGTGCGCGGGTTTGCGGTTATGAGGGCGGTAGACGTGATGTTTTCTCTTTTTAATCTTCATCCTCGTAGGCTTCCGTGGCTTGTTGATGAGAGTAGGGTTGCGCTCGTACATCAGGGAAGGATTGAAATACAACAGTGGGCTAAGGAATGTAAGATTAATATTAAATCGTTATGATATACTTTCCTTTATATCCCGAAAAATGTTTCCGGCCGGGAATACGAACAGCAGCAACTCGCAGCGTGAAGTTATTTTTAGCCGTCACGCGGCATGGAAGGGGGATTATGAAGTGCAGTAAATATGTTCTTCTGCCGGCTCTTCCTGTTTCCTTTTACTCCATCCCTTTCTCCTCCATCCGTCTGACACCAGAACAGGACGCCGGGAGACCAAGTGACACGCCAGACCCTCCTGACACTTGTCAGTCCTTCCACCGACTTGGCGCTTGAGCCCGCAGGAGCTTGGTCCTTTCCACTTCAAAGTCTAACTATTCCAGCTCTTGGTCCTCCAGTTCTTCCAGCCACTTGACACTTAAGCCCTCAGGCCACTTTATGCAGCTTGTATGACACAGTGGCGGCCGCTTGCAGTGTGTCGTGAAGGTAGTTCTTTCCCCTCCTCTGCTCCCCTGCTATCTCTTCCTCCTCTCCCGCCATTCACTGCAACGCCCGGAAATAAGAGTCTGGCAATATCCGGAAGGTTAATCCGGGTCCCACAGCACTATGGCGGTGGCAGGGAGTGCAAGGTGGTGAAGTCCAGGATGCATCGTGTTTGCTCTGAGTCAGCCCCTGAGTTCCTTCTGTTTCTAAATCGCTTGATCCGAGTAGCGGAGGATCAGGCTGAGTTCCGTGTTCAGTCTGGTTTGTGGCTCTGTGTCTTTCCTTTTATTGCGATGCTTCATTAGCAGCATCATTAATTCTTTTCAGTAGGATTCGAGAGATAAGCGAGCACGACGATGCCGACAGCCAGACAGTAGCATCCCTGTGCGAGACCCCTTTTATCTTTCTCACAGCCTCTTTGCTCATCCTTCGCTCCCCCCCCCCTCCACCTCTTCTGCCTTCCGTCCCTTCCTCCCCCACGACGGCATAATGGCCCCTCCTTTGTGTGTACTTCCTGGCGGGGGTCTGCAGAAATGGATATCAGCGCCGACCCCCAAAAATGACTCTCGTAAAATTTTCGGGGAAACGAGGGCGTGGGTCTGTGTGTGTGGATGATGGCGTAAGGGTGTGGGTACGTGAGGGTGGGGTTTACCCGGAAACTCGCAGTCTGTACATTTGATATTCCTACAGGAAGAGTCGTTTTTATGTGTGTGTGTTTAAGTGTAATTCTGCGCGTGTAGATGCTTTTTATGTCGGCGAGCCTGTTGGGAAAGCGGATGTCTGAGGTTTGATAATTAATGGTCGCATCGCGGAGGAGACTAGAGAGGGGAGGGAAATGGGACCTATAAAATTTTAGAAGATCCAAGCTTATGTAGTTTGGAAAGTATCTCACTTGCCTTTGGTTTAGTTTTGATCCTCTACCCCAAAGGAGAGAGAGAGAGAGAGAGAGAGAGAGAGAGAGAGAGAGAGAGAGAGAGAGAGAGAGAGAGAGAGAGAGAGAGAGAGAGAGAGAGAGAGAGAGAGAAGAGAGAAGAGAGAGAGTCCTCGCTAATGACAGGCTCGCTTAGGATAATATTTTTTTAAGCGATGCACCATGTAGCCTCTGTCTTTTCCCCTCCAAGGAGGAACGCTGTCAACATAGCTGTGTCAGGAGGCTGTTGATGAGAATATCCACTTATGAAGAAACAGTTAGGTTCTGTTAAGCTTCTCGACGATGTCTGGTTTATTGCAACCAGTGCTTTTCAAGGCAGGTTAGTAATCAAGGGTGGGTAAATAAATATTCTGAACTTTAGTTAAAACATCTTTGACGATAGTACCAAGTTTTATAAATTCACTTGGTCTATTATACGGGAAATTATTTATACTTAATAATTTTACTTGATTGACCCACGGCTGTTGCTGAAGTATGCAAACCCCCTGAACTTCTGGATGACGGACGACGGCCATCCAGACCTCTCCTGAGAGGGTCATGGTGTCCTCTCGTTAGGGCTTGGCAGCTGCTCGATGGTAGTGCCTCTTCTCTCCCTGTGTTCGCCACACGATAACCCTGGTTACTAAGGCTTGTTAATAGATGCTTACGTACGTCAGTGATTCATAAGTCTCTCTTGCTGGGATATTTTTCCTTGGCTCTATATTCTTTTCCGTTTGTCATTGTAAATCATCTTAGACTCTTCTGGAAGCCTTGACCTACTGCCTGTTTTTTAAAAGGTCGCGGTTTACAAGGATTGCTACTGAGAGAACAAGAGGTTGCTTGTCTCGTCTGACGGGGACCGAAGGATGATGGGGTAGGGGTGGGGAAGGCCGAGGGCGTGAGGGCGTTGGGGGGGATGAGGAATAGGAGGGCTCACTCTACTGCACTTGAGGTATAAGTTCATGATGTTCAGTGTTTGTCAGCAAAACTCTTGTTTTACCACGTTTGTGGAAAGATGTAATCTATTCCCTTCGGACGGTAGAGAAAAGGGGATATATATATATATATATATATATATATATATATATATATATATATATGTGTGTGTGTGTGTGTGTGTGTGTGTGTGTGTGTGTGTGTGTGTGTGTGTGTGTGTGTGTGTGTGTGTGTGCGTGTGTGTGTGTGTGTGTGTGTGTGTGTGTGTGTGTGTGTGTGTGTGTGTGTGTGTGTGTGTGTGCATGTATGTATATAAGTATATATCTATGTATATTTATGTATTTATGTATGTGTGTGTGCGTGAGAGAGAGAGAGAGAGTATATATATATATGCTTTATAAGCACATACATAAGTGTGAATGTTTGATTTTTGTATTTATGTGTGCATATGCATATGATATTTTCTGTTTTATTTGACTTGAAATATGTCATTCGGATAGGACATTTTGGACTAGTTCTCTCTTTGTTGTGTCAGATGCTGAGAGGAAAGGAATTAATTTAAGATTCTCTTATCAGATAGTTTTGGGGTAATTCGAATCACGTATGAAGTGGTGCTTCTTGACAGCGATTTATTAGCACAGGCGCCTTGAGCTGTGTTACCTGCCACATGACACTTAAGGCTTGAAGAGACCCTCGAGTGCTTGCCGGGGGAGCTATCGCGCCCTGTTACTCCGAAATGACTAGAGCTTCTTGTGCAGGATATTTGCTTGTGATTAACATCTGATAGAATAACTCACAGGCGGACATCCGTCAATACCGTCTCATGTCTTTTACCGACTGTTCTTTTTTACCCCCCCCCCCTCCCTCTCTCTCTCTCTCTCTCTCTCTCTCTCTCTCTCTCTCTCTCTCTCTCTCTCTCTCTCTCTCTCTCTCTCTTTGTCTGTCTTTCTCTTTCTCTCTCTCTCTCTCTCTCTCTCTCTCTCTCTCTCTCTCTCTCTCTCTCTCTCTCTCTCTCTCTCTCTCTCTCTCTCCTCCTCTCTCTCTCCTTCCTCTCTCCCTTTCTCTTCTCTCTCTCTCTCTCTCTCTCTCTCTCTCTCTCTCTCTCTCTCTCTCTCTCTCTCTCTCTCTCTCTCTCTCTCTCTCTCTCTCTCTCTCTCTCTCTCTCTCTCTTTCACTCTCTCTTTTCTCTCTCGAAGTATGTGTGTATGTATGTATGTATGTATGTGTATGTGTGGTGTGTGAGTAAATGAGTGTTTGCAGGTGGCAGGGAAACGCGGGTGGCGGAGACATAAGGGCAGTTTCGACACAAACAGAGGTCACTTTATCATCCCAAGGGGACTCCTGGGAAGACATCACTGCCCCTCGCACAACCGTCAGGCCTTTAGTCCTCCCCCCTCCTTGAAGTCTCGCTCCCTTCTCCCGTCTTCATATGCCTCTCCTTCTTTCCTCTATCCTATGTATGCTTTACATCAGACAGTTCACTCGCTCACGTTTAGATGACTACTTTTAAATGTTTACTTTTACAGGAACAAGAGTTAATAAAGGGGGGAATGACTCGTTTCTGGTTTTGTAGAAGCCATTACCCCGCCGGAGGGCCAAGGTCATCACCCGGCCGTGGGGGAGTGAGCGCGCCCCTTCTCCCCTTGTGACGTCATGTTGGGTAGTGTTACCGTCCTGCTGTGACCTATAATGCCCCTACATTAGCCCTCGCTGCTAACGGGCGGCTGATGAAAGAATCCGATACCGGGCTTTTTGTGTGATTGTGCAAAATGAATGTACATTACGACGCATACTACAGTACCTAATGAAAATGTTTCATTGAACTATATTTTGTCCGATGTACTTGCATGCGTGTAGTTTATTTCATTTTCATTCTCGTCTAATTATACTCTTGAGCACGTCCTTCGAGGGAGCTGACAAACGCTCTGCGCTGGAGGAAGGGCCTCGGGAAGTAGCTTTTGAGGGCGAGGGGAAAATAACGAGATGACGGAGGCGGGGCAAGGAGGAGGGGGCGGGGAGGGCCAAGCTGTCTGGGGGTAATGATAGGGAAGAAATCGAAGGCTTTCCTGTATGGCGGGGGAAGAGCGCGTGGTCGGATGATGATAAGTCAAACATGGTTGTATGTTATTTACTTGCGCGGAGAAAACCTGAGAAGATGCGCCGCCGCTGACCCCTCGCCTCGCCCTTTTTCCCCTTCCCCTCATCCTCTCACCTCTTCTCCCCTCACTCTACGCCCCTCGGCTCGTCATAACGCCTTGACTCATCCTGACTTTTACGAGCTAAACTTGGACAAATGGCGAGGGACGATGCGCCTTTAGGGGATTTTTTAACCGTAAAGCAGTCCTGTTGTGACGCCGATGGGGGAGGGGGGGAAGAGGAAGGGAGGAAAGGGGGGAGGAAGGGAGAAGAGGGTTTTTAAGAGGATTGAGAAAAGGGGCAGTATGAGAGAGCCAGGGGGAGGCGATAGTATCAGAGGGGAGAAGAATGTGAGTTTGAGGGAAGGGAAGCAAGGGAGAAAGAGCAGGAGGTGGCAGGGAGTCTGGTAAGAGAAGGAGGCTGAAGGAGCGTGACCAGAGTAGCAGGTGGCTGGAGCATGACTGGAGAAATAAAGGTTTTGAGTGCATGTAGAGGGGGGTAGCATGATAAGCCAAGGGGTGGACTGAGGATGGTTGCAAGAGGGAATCAAAGGAGCATGAATAGATGAGAAGAAGGCAGAGGGAAACAGAGATCGTGAAGGGCTCGGTTGTGAAGGAGAAAGATGAAGAGGCAAATTTACATGCGGGCGAGGAGAGAAATTTGTATTTTGCGGAAGGATGCGAGAGTGTCCTTGTGCATCCGAAAGGGGAGGGGATCTAGGGAGAACTCTGCTAATTTACTTGTTTGTTTGTGGTGGGGTTTATGTCTTGGAAGGAGTCATTTGCGGAAGTCACTTTGTCTCGGTCTTTAAGAGTCCCAGAAGAAGGCGGTCCTTGTGAGTTAGGGTCGCTCACGGTAGGTCTTGGGAGGTCGAGCAATCATTCCTCACTCGTCTGGCTTTTCCCTTTTTTCTTTTCTCTCCCTCTTTCTTCCACTGCCTTATGTTCCCCGTCGGAACAGTGGCGTTTGTTTTTATTAGGAAGAAAAGTAAAGGGGAAGATTAGGGAGTGTCTTCACCTCACGCTACCGTGGAGACTAGCGCGAGAAGGAGCGACGAGTGAGGGGAGGAAAGGGGTGGATGGGGGATGAAGGGGGTGGGTGGGACGGGAGAGAGAGAGGGTCAATGGAATGGGAGGAGGAGAAGAAAGGGGGTGAAGGTGAGGTGGGGGAAGGGAGGAAGGGAGGGATGGCGCCACTGTCACAAGACCTCTTTCTTGGTCTCGCCCATAAGCTCAGCCTCCGCCCGACCGACCGCGACCTTGGGCATAGTTTCCCCTAGGTCTCGGGTGCCACTCTGGCATTTCCCTTGTCTTCTGTTGCTTTGTAATTTTCTCGGAATCTTGAGACATACCGTCAGGGACATCGGATGTGACTTTTTAGATTCCCAATCTTTTTTACTACCGGGGGAGTGTGTTCTCCCTACAAATAGTGACTTCATGATTAAACACTAGATTGGTGTGGGCGTTCATGGTTCCGCCTCTGCGAGGGAGTTGGGGGTAAGGAGGGCAGTTCCGTGTACATGCCTTGGGGAGGGGAGGATCTTGGGACAAAAGGCAAAAGGTGAAGAAAAAGATATTTCACGTTTTCATTACTTGTTGGCAGTCCATTTATTTATGTTCTTTTAATTCTATCAAGGAGTATTTTGTGGCATACTTGCATTTACTTTATAGTCATTTATTCATCGTGCTTTGATTTGCATTCACCTCACAGTCACGGCGAGTCATAAGCAGTAAGTATCTCACAACGCAGCCAACATGGTCACTGGGGTCGCACCTGCATAAACACTTACCTGGAGCTCTAATCCTCAGCTCCCCACCAGCACAAGCAGCACCGTAAGCCACGCCCATGATTGGATCTGAAAGAAGTCTTCTTTCATGAGTCGTAACGTGGATGTTGGCGGAAGTGTGCATGTTTTGCTTATCTTTAGTAGCCCTTTCTTGCAGCTGACCATGTCTTCCATACACGTTGCGAAGGACGTCACATCTCCAGCAGTATGTTGTCTGTTAACATCAACGCAAGGCATTGTCGGTAATTTTCGCCCCGGCTATCGTGTGTCGCCGTGGAGCCCGCCGCGCCGTCTCGGGTTCTTACTGCAAGTTGCTTAACCACAGCGTTATTTTGTTGCGCGCGCATGTCTCCCTCCCTTCTTTCGTTTACACCGATGCTATTTATTCTTGATAATAATTTGATTGGATGAATTTTAACGGTGTTCTTCCTTATTTTATCCTCCTCCCTGCCTTATTTGCGGCATATAGGCATGGGCAGCATAAGATTCTTTTGACTCACTCACTCAGGACCAGGTCGGTTTACTCATCGCCCAAGTCAGCGCCCCCGCCACTCATTGCTCACGTTCATTAGTAGCAAAGGAGTGTTTTTAGGTTTCTTTTCGAGGATTTTTACCCCTTTGTGCTAGCAAGAAGAGGACCCAGATATAGAAGAGATAGAGAGAAAGAAAGAGAAAAAGAGTAGGAGAGAGCAAGGGGACGAAAGACAACACAACAGAGGATCGCAGAAGACAAGACCAGAGAACAAAAGATGTAATGATGCGCACGTTAATGTGTTTCTGAGACGAGGAAACGAGGTACTGTGAACCGTGTGTCACGCTCGAGGGGAAGTAATGTACGAGGGTGACTGTGGGAGTGTGAAGCTATAGGCGTCAGTGTGAGATTGTGGAGTAATGGGTGTGTGAATGTGATGTTAGTGGCATGAGTTTGAAGGTGTGAGGTTGATGGCATGAGTATAGTGTGAAGTTGGAGGCTGTGGGAATGTGGGTCTGGTCTGGAGGCATGAGTATGAGTCTGGAGCTAAGGCATGAGTGTTGAAGTGTGAAGCTCGAAGTATATGTGTGGGAGGCTGGAGGTATGACTGCAGCATGAGTGTCAGGAACCTCACACTAGCTAGTAATTTATTAGTCACTTCACTCTAGATCTCGAGAGTGTGGGGGTAGAAGTGGGTGTGTAAATGATCTTGTGTTGTGCATCGTTTAAGTGTTGTTTAGTCATAACATAGCCTTTTTTATTGCTAACACAGGACCAGCTGGAGATTGCAAGTTGCAAGAAGTATATTGTCAAATGCCTGCCTCGACTTCCTCTCCTCTTCTTTTTATTTTTCTTGAAGATAGCTGTTGCCGTAAAGTAATTTAAAATTGTACTTGAAAGGTTTTCATGAATTTTTATTACAGAGCGATAATGACGTTAGATTTTGCATAGTTACTGCGTCAAAGCAGTGTGTTTTTTCTTGTGTAAGAGTATTTCAGCCTTTATTTTTTCTCGTTAAAAGACAATCAAATCTTTCTTGGCCGTAGCTTTGCTGACACCGCCGCTTGTAAGTTTATCGACACTTCATTTCAGACGGACTACCAGTGTCATTTCCCCGGGCGGCCCTCCGCAGTCACACCCAATCAGATCTTGCCAAGTTGATAAGTGGGGAAGAGTTAGAGTGTTCCATTACGGGGCGAAACGGCACACGGGGGACGCTTTGTGGAAACGCCTCTTCCAGCGGTGTTTGATTGATATTGCAAGGTGTGCCAAGCCGACTCTCCCCCCCCCCTCCCCCGCCTTCTCGCGGAAATTACGGCGGGGTTTCCTCCGTGTTTCCTCCCCGGCAATGATGATGAGCGCTGTGGGCCTTGCGATGGGTTATACGAGAAAGGGGGGGGGGATGGGAGGGGAAGGGAGGGTAGATGTTTATGGCCGGCCTCAACGCATGGCTCACTGTGGCACCGACCGTGAAATATCCCTTAAAGCGGGTAGGCGTGGAGAGATTGCACGATACAGACGCTGGTTGTTTTACAGGACAGATGCGGCGTTTTACGGTGTTTTTTGTGATGGTTAACATTATTTTCTACGGTTATGTATCCATTATCTTTCTATGCATTTGCAGTATTGAATCAACCAGCTTTGACTATTGGTTTTTCATCACAGCTGTGACCTTTTATGGTTCAGTTGAAACGCTTTTTGGTATTGTCATGTTTCATGGGAGAGTCATTATTTTCTTTAAATTTAAGTACCTGGTCCAACAAACATGTTAGAATTAGACGTCAGTGTCCAGCTGTTAAGCGGTGGATATCTATCAGTCTATCTTTATCATTGAGGAGGATAAGTTACAGCAATATCGGTGTTGGATTATGCGGCGGAATGAATTACGCCGGGCCAATTGAGACGTTATCATAGCTCCATCCCAGGCGCGGCTGCTATGGCCCGTGACGTTACGTAATCGCGACCGTCACGATAGAATTAAACCGTCACAGTCTTTCCCTTGCTGCCTCTCCTCCCTCATTCGACCGACTGATCCTTACTCTCGCGTGAAGGATTGACCTAATCTGCCCGTCCGTTACGTATAATGGGGATTGGTTTAGATTACGCGCGCATGAAGGACGTCCTGATTGTAGTTATTAGGATTGATTTACATCTCCGTCCCCCACCTCCACGCTGCACCCGACATGGCTAGTGTACTCTGGCAATGTCGTTTTCCCGGTACTCTTGCATTTTCGTTTTTCCCGGCTAGGTTAAAAGTGTTTCGGTTAACGAACCGTATTAAGCGATCAGCCATTTTCAGGCATCGGTTTCATTAAGTCTGTTACCACTGACTGAAGGACGACGCGGGACAGGACGTCTCCAAAAGAGGGTAGAAACGCCTCATCCATTTGCGTGTCTCGCAGTAGTGCAAAAAAGCGTCCCAGCCATAGCTCAGCTCTGGCACCTGGGACCTCCGACAAGAAGCCAGTTTTTATGCCTCGCCGGAGCCTTTGTTGCTGATGCTACTACGCATGGCTCTCTCTCTGTCTCTCTCTCTCTCTCTCTCTCTCTCTCTCTCTCTCTCTCTCTCTCTCTCTCTCTCTCTCTCTCTCTCTCTCTCTCTCTCACCTCGCGATGCTATCTTTGGCCGAATCGTTTTGCACTATAGCTTGTGACGAGGGAATTAAAAAATGGGCATTGCAAAGAGTGGAGAATTCCACACCTATTCAAACTGTCATCAGTGACACTGACTTTAAAGGGTTTTTTTCGAGCTCATTGTTTTTTGTTTTGAATTTTCTTCTTCTTTTACTCACTTTATTCTCATTACAATAATCCGGGCAGTCTGTCTTACAAATACTTTACTTGTCTCGAATATATTAGCCGAATACATATTTGAAAAAAGATGACCAAGCGTTTGCAGAGAAAGAAGAGTTCTCTCCAGGCTGGTGTAGGTTTGTGGCGAAGGCTGACACACGCAGGGGCTGCACG
>NW_028234430.1:23552778-23572778 GCF_977035675.1 Penaeus japonicus
AGCGTCTTTGAGGGCGCGTCGTTAGGGACGAAGGTGCGTGAGGCGAGCAGGGAGGAGAGGATTACAGGGAAGGGTTTGACATTTATAGGAGTAGTATTTGGGCGTCCCCTTTTGCTCTTGCGATATTTTCTTTTGTAATCTGCTCATTTTTCAGACGCTCGATAAAGTTTGCGATTTTAGTCAACTTGTTTTCTTTGTGCGTTACAGTCATAATCCGCAAAAGTAGTATATGATATTGAATATTTTACCGATATCGCCTGTCCGTTTTCTATTATTTTTATTCTCTTCATGAATAATGCCTATAGATATTTCAATGAATGCTTGATTGATAAAATTCCCCAGTTGAGGGTTGTGCGATTGTATTTAAACTTTATGAAGTTAAAGTGGATAATTCAGTATCCTTTTAAGCAGAATAAGACAGTCTATCGTATAAGCATCAAGTAGAATCCCTTCCCACGTTACTGTAGTCTGTACAGCTATACAGTTACCCAAGCCTTCTATACGCGGCGGCTGGGTATTTTGTTTCGATGGGTTTAAGGCGATTTGCTTATCTGAGCATTTTATCTTGGCATCTGCGGTCATCACACATCGAGTTGGTGGCAGTTTGTCACCTGTCAGTACTTGATCACTTCTGTCATGTCCAGCGTCTTTTAACCCTTTCCGTGACGCGAGAGTATATATGCCGTCAAACTTTTGCGTCGGTACACTGTTCTATGAGTATATATGCCGTCATAACTTCTATGCCATATTATGCAGTTATGGTATGCTATAAGCTTGCTGCGATGGTATAGCGACAAAGACAATGCTGCATTCTAATATGCAAGACCTGTCACATGAGCTAACTTTGATTTGTTAATGAGATATTTAGTAAAATCTTATACAACAAACGCTGTACAACAACTCCCTTAGTCTCAGCCTTCAGACCTCTACTCCGCTTACTTATCTGGGCTGTCAGTCAAATTCACAGGTGATAATCGCCTCAGGTCTGTAATCTACCGACAAAAGATGCCGTGTTTGCTTTGGAGGAAAACGTATTCCCATGCACTGTGTGTGTGTGTGTCTGTGTGTGTGTGTGTATGCATGTATGTATGTATGCATGTATATATGTATATGTATGTATGTATGTATTATATATATACATATATATAATATATATATATACTATATATATAGTGTGTGTGTATGTGTGTGTGTGTGTGTGTGTGTGTTGTATATATATATATATATATATATATATATGTAAATGTATATATATATATATTTATTTGTATATGTATATATATACACATACATATATATATATATATATATATATATATATATTATATATATATATATGTAAATGTATATATATATAATATATATATATATATAATATATATATATATATATGTATATATATATATATATATATTATATATATATATATATATATATATATATATATATATATATATATATATATATATGTGTGTGTGTGTGTGTGTGTTGTGTGTGTGTGTATTCATTTATCTATATATGTATGTATGCATATAAATGATTATATATATAAATACACACATACATATATATAGATAGATAGGTAGATACATATCGGATATAGAAATACATATAAAGCATTTTTGTATATATAATTGTGCGCGTACGTGTCCCTATATGCATGCACGCACGAATGATTTTTTTTACTTATAAAAGATTCTAAATAATTTATATATGCAAAACAATAGAAGATAATTACGGTCTCATCGCATATTTAGAATATTGTATTTTACTCTTTGCTTGTTCTATGCAGAAAAATATCAGGAAGGTACTTTGACAGAAGTACCGGATCAGATCATGTGACTCTATCGAATGATTGACAGGCCGAGATATGGCTGTTGGGTTGGGGATTCACACCTTGCCATCACAGTCTTCAGGCACAAGATTATGCTTGGTCGCTGCCGGCTCCTCCTTGCCTGGCATACGAGCAATTCCAATATTTATGTCCTCATAAGAACGAATAATGAACATTTATCAAAAATATTTTAATTATAGCGTGTTCTCTAACCCTTTCTTAGTAAATCTGGCTACTCAAATTAACGTAAATTCTACTATTTAAATTTCAAAAAAAATCAAAGACCTGTGACAGCTAGAAAAATGTTCGCCTCTGGAGGGGTGACAGGGAAAGGGTTAAGTGACATGAAGGCTGCGGGTTGCTTAGGGTGTCAGACGGTGCTCGTCGGTCGCACTAATAGTATCTCTGGTTCGTGGCGATGGCGGAAGAGAGGGGAAGGAACGAAGGATATTTTAAGGATGCCCATGAAAGGACTACGGTTATATTGTCAAAGAATGAATGAGAAAAGTGTAATAGTATATGGGAAATTATTTAAAATCGTAGTCTTTGACACTAGATGGAGGGGCTACTTTAAATCTACCCGAAGGTTTCCGCCGCTTGTGTGTGTAGGTTCCTTGTGAGTATAACTTATACTCCATTGTTCTCCGTTTGTACGTGATCTTCGCAAAGCGGCTCGTTTTTAGTCCCAGCGGAGTCTTCGTTAACCACCTTCTTTATCTGCACGTAAATCCTTGCCTTGGTTGCTCACTGAGGTTTGTCTTCTTTTGAAAGTTGTACTTACATCCCGTGGCGTGCACGCTGAGCCCATATCTGCCGTGGGAGTTGTATGTAGTATTTAAGGTCATGGCAGAGAGCGACATGCAAGCCGTGGTGTTGGTCATGCGCGTTGTAGGAGAGTGTCGTGTTCAGGCTCCTAAACCCCCAATTAGGTGTAAATGGTCTCTATTTCACTCTTACAAGTATTGCGTGGCATCTTGCTTGCTTGCGAGGCTGATCTGTACCTTGACTCACTCGCTCACAGCTGTACTTGGCACACGCGGGAAGCCCACAAAGTGCACCGCAACCTGCTATACGGAAGGTAAAAAGAGCGAAAGTTCAAACTTAAATACAAGGGAAAGTGGATAGAACAAATCATTTTGGAAGAACAGGTACGTAAGCAAAACTAGGGACTGGCAATTGCATTTATTTTTCAGACAGATGGTATTGTAAGATAACTGATTATCTTTGTTGACAAAAGAAAGATCAAATGTCCCAAGTTTTGCTACGATTACTTCAGAAACCTAAAGTAAACAGTGCCAAAGGGGAAAACTTGCATTAAACGTAAAAGTTTTTGTTATTGTTCTGTATGAACGTGACATTGTGCTCGCGAAAGTTTAGTGCAATGGTCTGTTGACATTTCTTGGAAAGTGGGGTCGCATGACGCTGCGAGAGGGCGTGATTTCTTGAGGGGGTATCACATGAGGGCAAAGTTCCGTGTACTTTCTTCAGTCAACACGTATACGTATACTATCTCCAAATTTGCGCATTTTAGCCTCGCGATCCATTTAATCTGTACTTTCTACACGATTGAAATAAAGATATTGGGTTTGAATATTATAAAAACAACAATAACAAATTTTGTTGTTTATTGGAATATGACTAGTCATAGCAGGGCAAGTCCAAGCATGTAAAGGTTTTCAAATTACTATCAAGATTTTTAATAAAGAATAATAACATTGCCTCTCATTTGTTTCATTGTTTACATTCGGTAGTCCGGGGTTTCACTCAGGGATTATCGCCAGTTTGGACAGGCCCAGGCGCACTATCTGGGAAACAAGGGGAGCCACAGAAATGTACTAAAATATATTATGCAGTTATAATGTTTTTAAAAAATCAAATCCCACCAAAGGGATTGCGAGCACATTCCTGTTGTTTTCAAATGCGAGGACAGATTTAACCGCTCACGTTATTAATTCATTCATTCATATTTACATATTTCAATCCATATGCCTCACTCGTTTTGTTTTCATTTCTCAGTCGCCTACTTTTATATGTCATCTCCCTCCTTTCCCTCCCACCCTCTGTATATCCAAAAACGGGAAAATGTGGCCCTCCGGAGTCAGCACAACATAGCGTGAGTCCGTATCGTTGTCACTGTAATCCCATGTTACCAGACCCCGGCTTTCGCCCCTCTGAGCCAGCCTCAAGTCCCCCCCCCTCTCCCCCTAAGGTCATCGCGGAACGGCTGTCCAAGTCATGTCAACTACCCCCTAATTACCCGGTCAACCCGTTATGTTGTTTTCTTCAGATTAGGGAGGGAGAGGGAGAGAGAGAGAAGGAGCAAAGAAATAAAAGAAATGAGAGGGGATGGAAAGGGGAACAAGGCTGTTGATCACGAAATCGAGGAAAGAAGGAGAAGGAGATAAAGGGGGAGTGAAGGGATTTCGGAAATGACGAAAGGACAGGATCATTAGTCACCAGAGAAAATGTTTACGAAGAGAGAAGTTTCTACAACCCTATGGCTTTTTTGTCGTATACTTTGCACGAACGAGACTGGATTCGCACCGTTCTTGCGCATCCACAGGCGTAACAATACGACCTTTGTCTTAAGTCGGACATCCTTTTTTTTCGTAATTGTGGCTCAAAAGTGACTGCACTGACTTTGCAGATTTAATGCTCGGGGATCGCACTTCATCCACCTTTACGTGTTCGCGCCGTCGTCGGATCTCGAGGATGAACTTTAATTACACTCTTGATGATATCCTTCAACGCCGAGGATATTATAATCACCTCATTAAGGAGAGCCGGGGATAAGTATATGGTGGTGGGGACTCTCATGACAAAGCCACAGGTTTACAGCAGGGGGTTGGCGAGTTAGCGGAGCCCCCGGGAGCAGGTAGCTGAAAGCCAGGGGATGAGAGGGGTAGGAGGAGGGGGAGATATGGAGGGTGTTTTTCATACCGATACCACCCCATCTCAAGGTATACTTGGTCTAATTAATGCGTCCTACACACCCCCATTCGGTAGTTGAAGGCCAAGACGCCATTGGGACTGACAAGTTATGTTTGTGTTCGTTTGTGTGTTAATGATTGGGATTATCAACCGTGGATTATAAATGCATTTTTTTTACTGTATCGGTAAAGGTGCAACCTGTATACGTATACTGGGATGGTCTATTATATGATTTTGTGTGTGATGTTCGATTAAATATCCAGAACAAGAGGGGACCCTTTGGTTCGCTCGACATGGTCGAAGAATCTTCAGCCAAGGCAGTTTCGTACTATCGCTCTGTTATCTGACACGGGGAGCCAAGGGTCTCTCAGCACACAAGGATTCATATGTACAATGCGCCGCTAACCGCCACTAAGTTTTGATAAGGACGGTGATAACAGTTCTGCGAGCATTCAGCCTCTTGCTAGATGTGTAAAATATTATTTCTCTTTATCTTTTTGTTATAAGTAGTAAGAGAAAAACGTGCGAATTGGGTATTTCGTGTTGGCTCCGGTTGCTAATTGCTTCCTGTAGCCTGAACCGCACCCCCGCTGAGAAAGTACCAAGACGGGAAGCGCCGACGGTCCAACGGTTATCGCACAGGGCATAGCTTACTTACTCTGTGGGCTATCATGTACTAATCCTTGCGGGGGGGGGGGGGGGGTGTCCGTATTGTCGCTTGGAATATTGCAGCTGTATTGACTTGGTTTTCTGTTGTATTTTAGCTTATGTTAATATCAGTTTATTAAATTTAAAAAGACAAACCAATACAAGAGACTTGTTGTAAGGAGTTGCTATGCTTCATAGCATACAACTCCGTTACTGAAGACGTTATTCGACTACAGATGGCGTGAGTGTCGGGTACGCAAGGGGCACCGCTTTGACACATCTCCCGACTATTACCAATGCTATTAGCATCTGTTAGAAAAGACAGGTGTCTGAAAGGATTTGTTCTGACCGAGTTGTGCGGCCGATTTATTTTCATTTTCCTACCTTAGCATCGAATAGGGAGACACTGATAGTAGCGAGGAACGGGGAAAATGAGTGCGATAATGAGTGGTTAAGTGATAAAAAAGATAATTAAATACGTAAAAAAGGAAAATCCAAAAGATATAAAGAAAAAAAAGGAGGAAAAATATTTTTAAGAATGTTAAAAGAATGCATGAGAAATAACGTCATGATTTTATAAAGCTTTATTATGGTTCCCTCTCTTATAACAAATGTCTGGAATTAAGGCCAATAAAGCGTGGAGTTGGCAAGCCACGTCCAATAGCCCTTTGGGGAGAGAAGACGTGGACATTCCACTTCGCAGGAAAAGTTTTTTTCAGGTCATCGCGGTTGCCTGAGGTCACGGGTTGGTAGCCATTCTCATCATTTAACCTCCTCCCCCCTCTTCTCTCCCTCCTCCAGGCCCTCTATCCACCGTCTTAGCTGTCTTCATACCCGCTTTCATTCTGACACACCTCCTTGCCTCACTTCTCTTCTTCCTCCTCTATTCGAAACGCATTGTCTTAGCTCTTCATTTGTGATTTCCCTTTATCCTCATTCCAACCCATATTTTCTTTCCTTATATCATTAACACATGATTAACATTTGCCCGTGGCCGATTGAATAGGACGCGTTATTAGGATGGGGGACGCGATTCCTGCTTCAGAATTGTATTACAGGAGGTGTTACGATCTGATGCAAGCGAGTGTTAGGAAGCGCGTGAAATCCGAGGGAGGTAACCGAAGCCGATGCTAATCCGGACCCACCTTTACACGCCATGCATAAATTATTTTGCTTATTCCACTTGACCGCTGCGAAAGTTGGATATCGCAGTTCGGTTTGTGGGAAAGAGGAGAGGGAAAGGCATAGCGAATTGTAGAAGCAACTAAGTAAAGAAAGTAGGAAGTGAGTAGCGAAAGGAGGGGGGAGGGGGATGAAGAAAAGGGGATAAGAAACAGAGGGGAGAGGATGTAGGACCTGATAAGGAAATGTGGATTTATCGTCTTAGGAAGGGTGGATTGGGCGTCGGGAGGAAGTGGGAGGGCGAGGAGAAGGAGGAAGAGGAGGGGCCGCGAGTGAGGAGGGAAGACGAGTGTGCAGGAGGTTTGTCACTTGTGTTTTTCCTCTGTGAGAGAGTAATGGAGGTGGATGAGTGGATCGTAAGCTTTAAAGGAGTTGGTTTGTCACTTAACGTTTTTTCTCTCTTGTTGTTTGAACTGACAGTTAGCGCTGGGTGTGCTGTTGGATGGCATCCTTTGAGGTGCTGTGTCACTGGCAGAGGGGCGCGGGTCAAGAGGCAAGCGTGACGGGGCATGATCAGTGTCGGAACAAATGTTGCAGCGTCAAGGTCATGTCCTAGCACTTAATGCTGGAATGTAGAAATAACAGTATTCAACACGGCGCGCGTCTCCATCTCTCTCTCTCTCTCAATTTCTCTCTTTCTCTCTCTCTCTCTCTCTCTCTCTCTCTCTCTCTCTCTCTCTCTCTCTCTCTCTCTCTTCTTCTCTCTCTCTTTCTCTCTCTTTCTCTCTCTTCCTCTCTTCTCTCTCTTCTCTCTCTCCCTCTCTCTTCTCTCTCTCTCTCTCTCTCTCTCTCCTCTCTTTCTCTCTCCCCTCTCTCTCTCTCTCTCTCTCTCTCTCTCTCTCTCTCTCTCTCTCTCTCTCTCTTCTCCTCTCTCTCTCTCTCTCTCTCTCTCTCTCTCTCTCTCTCTCTCTCTCTCTCTCTCTCTCTCTCTCTCTCTCTCTCTCTCTCTCTCTCTCTCTCTCTCTCTCTCTCTCTCTCTCTCTCTCTCTCTCTCTCTCTCTCTCTCTCTCTCTCTCTCTCTCTGTGTGTGTGTGTGCGTGTGCGCCTGCGCGCGCGCGCGTGTGTTCGTGTGTGTGTGTGTGTGTGTGTGTGTGTGTGAGTGAGTGAGTGTTGTGTTTGTGTGCTTGTGTATGCGCGCGTGTTTGCGTACGTGTACGTGTTTACTTATATTTATGTGCATGGTTTGCAACTGAGTAAGAGTTTCGGGTCTTGCACACTGCACGGTGTCTCAGTCGCGACTGTATGCCTTTTTTTATTCACCACTTCACTATAGCATCTACACTCGACTACCCACTCATTCTCTGATTCATGTCTTACTCATTCACTGACATTCACTGGCTCTCCTCTTCAATTCAGAGATTCGCGCCCGTTTAGCAAGTTTATCTCTTGAGTACACAGTCACTGGCTGCACACGCTCTCCTATGACTTTAATATTAGTCATATGTTGTGAGAGACAACACGATACTGGGGAACTTTGGGCTCGCATGACACGGCCCCGGTGGGTAAAGGCCGAGGTGGGGGAGGGGGAGGGGGTGGGGGCAGAGGGGGACCGAAGTCGCAGTGGCTAAAAATCGGGCGATTGAAAAAAAAACAAAGAAAGAAAAAAATATATAATGATGTGAGTAACGCCCCGCTGCCTGTTTGTCATAAACTGTCTAAACTGTGGATATGCAGATCGAGCACTTTTTTAAATAGATTATTTTGTTTAGAATGAAACTACGTTAGGGATGAACAAGGTCAACTGATGAGTAACTGGCGTTAGAAAGGGGCGTATCTGATGGGTTTGACAGGGGGAGGTAGGTACTCATGATTCATATAAAACGCTGAGTAAAAGTGAAGGAAGGCATTTGCTTTATCAGATTGTAATGATAAATCTTTCAAGCTTATGGAACGGTTGGCACATAAACCGAAACATTATATGTTTGTATATTTGCTCACTCAACTGTTTATTTACGTGTACTACATGCAACTGCTGTTGACTTTGGGGGAGGAGGGGGTGGGGGTCTTCTTCGCCGGAGTACAGGCAGACGTGGACATCCATCAAGGAGGTGATGGAGGGAGGAGGTGTGAGTCAAGAGATAGAGTGAGAGACAGAAAGACACAGAGAGAGAGGGAGGGAGGGAGGGAGGGAGGGAGGGAGGGAGGGAGAGAGGGAGGGAGGGAGGGAGAGAGGGAGAGAGAGAGAGAAGTATAAAGTCGACACATACAAACAGTAACAAAAAAGGCAGAGTGCCCTTCGCATCCGAGAACCCCAAGAAAAGAGCCGAAGCGACCAGGGTCATGAGTCACCCGGCGTCATGAGGATGAGCTGACACCTGCAACCATGGGGACGGTCGTTCCTCATGACGGTTGTAAGTGTCGAGTGTCTCCCCGCGCCCGCAGCTGACACAGGCTCTTCTTGATGCCTCTAGCCGCTCCTTCCTACGAGGAGTGTTTGCGTTTCTAGTAGGAACAAGTTCCTCTCTTTCCTAACCGCTGCCTTCTTTCTTGCGATTATTTTGTCCGGTGTAGGAATGAACTTTGTGCTGAGAGGAGCATACACTTTGTTATATTGTTTTTATCTTACAACTGAACCCTACCATAAGTATTCATTATCTCAGTAGGTTGCCCAGTAAAGTGGGTGGATGGAAGAAAATGAGAAAATTAGATAGTAAGTTTGAAGACCATTGTGCATCATCAGTAGATAGATTTTTTGATCTGTAGAAAACTGTGTGTGTGTGTGTTTTCGAATGTGTAAGCAGGCATGAGTGTGTGAGTACTGCAACTACAGTCATAATATCCAGTTGAAGCGATAATGACCAGGGTATGTTTGGTGTTCGTTGTGTGCACATGCCTCGCGCGGTCACCATAGCGAGGACGCAATATTGACATTGCTTGCATTCTTTGCCTTACCAAGTTGAAGCTGAGGGAAAGAAAAATGTATATTTTTTTACGCGGGTGCTTTTCTCTTATTGTTTCCTATGATTTCAGCGTTTGTATGACATGTAGACATTTTAATGTGAGAGCAATGTTTTCTTTTACTTCCTGTGCGCCTTTTTTCAAAGCATGTTGCAAAATGCTAACAGCTCATTTCGACAGCAGACTGGTTTTGATGCGACAACCGGCTTCCTCTTCCGCAGTGCCAAGGAAGAACGTCAAAACACAAAACAGCAAACATACTGCAGACTGTCTCAGAATGTGTACTCCTCACTGGAGATTGTGTCATGTAAGAAAAAAAACGGGTCATGTAATTTGCTTTTGCTCTGATATTGTAATCATACTGTTGTGTATGAAAGTCTTTTTCGAGAGTTGGGACGTTGAAGGTATTGTTAAAAAAGGCTGCTGAGCCAAGAACAATGTCATTTTTTCTGTGCCATGAAACGTCGTATGATAGAAAATAAAATGAAAAACTAAAGGAACATGTGTGCGTATTTGTTTGTTTTTCGAGCGGTAAAGTTGGATTTAGAAATTGTCTGTTTCTTCTTTTTCTGTTCTGTTTCCCTCTTTTTTGTCAGTTGCTTGGATCCACTTCTTGACTTTCCTGTGTCATGTAACCCTTGTCATCTCTTTTTAGGTCTTGCAATGTCTTTTTTTTATTGCTCTGTCTATGGTCGACCTTGACTATCCGATTACGTCTCTAGCTCCTCTTCACTCCTTTCCTTCCATTCCGTTATAATTCTGTCTTCTCCATATTTCTCCCCTCTAGTCTTTCATCAGATCTAACCCCTTCTCATCGCCTCTCTCATATTCCCCTCATGTTACCCCTCCTGTTACTCCAGCCGTGACATGACAGACCTTTATGTATGACTTTTAGGAGATCGAGAAGAAATATATAATAGTAATAAACGCATTGCGTCATGAGACAAATAAGGCGACGTTCAAGGGTGCAAGGGTGCAAGTGCTCACTAGCGACGGCGGAGTCCTTCATTCATAGTCTTTGCTGCCTCTAGGGACAGCAGGTCTACCAGCCACTTTTACGGCCGCCGACGGAATTCGGTGTCTTGTTTCACGAGACAAACATCTAGCGTGATTCTGGCGGCTTTTTACGGCTGCTATGGCGCCTGGGTTGATCTTGTTGCCTTAGATGTTGAATTCTGTGTTTGCACGGCTGAGTCAAAAGGGGTTTGTGTCGTGTCGGGTTAAGCGGTTGGGACGTTTTCGTTTTCATTTGTTTTTATCTAACGTTTCTTGGCATCTTAACTGTTGTTGTGGTTTTCATTTGATCCCTTTGTCCTGTTGCTTATCATGAGCTTTGCATGCGAAAATTCCTCGCACTCTTTATAGTACTGTTTGCTGGGATGTTTCACTGCCATCGGATTTTCCTGTTGTTTTTTTTTCCTGAGAAGATTATGAGGTAAAAAGTGCAGAGTAAGTAATCATTTGGACATAACGATCGGATTGGTCTTAAAATTGCTAGCCTTCAGTCTTCGGAAGGGATCATGGCTCTGACTATTTGTAGCTATTTAAATGTATTGCCTAAAGAGAAGTGGGAACGGACGAAATAATTTAATCGGGTGAACACTAAGCCCGCTGGTCTTGGTGTTAGGGGTGATGGATGGTGGGGCTAAGTGGGCATTGTCAGTACGGGAGTGTTATTTTGATACAAGTGCTGCCCAGGGTGTAGTGTGTGCGAGGGTTAGCGTGCTAGAAGGCACGCTTGTGCAGTGTGTGGTGATAGGATTACTGTCATTTATAAATCACATACTTGTAGTCTTATGTGCATAGGTATATACTTATGTACGAATGTTTTAACAAACACATACACACGCACACACACACGCACACACACACACACACACACACACACACACACACACACACACACACACACACACACACACACACACACACACACACACACACATATCCACGCATTCACGCCCCTTCTATTACTCTCCTTTTAAATAGGAATGGGAACCAAGCTGATGATGGGTGATAGTGAGCTTGCGGTGGTGGCGTGAACGGGGGTGTGGTGCTTGTGGCGTGCGGGACAACCTGAGCGGTGGTGGTGGTGGTTGTGGCAGAGGTCTAGTGTCACAACCACACTACCACCCTATTACACAAGAGCAAACCCTCCCTGAAAATGAGGTTCTCTTTTCCCATCATTGATATTTCTCTTGTGTTCTTTCGGTATTACGAACACGGTACATCAGCTTTTTTTTTTTAGAATGAAGATATTAGTTGGCGAGCACAAAGCGGACAATGTACCGCAGCGGAAGTGGTGGTGGATTGCAGTACATTGGTCCTTCGTGTGTGTGCGTGTGTTTGTGTGTGTGTGTGTGTGTGTGTGTGTGTGTGTGTGTGTGTGTGTGTGTGTGTGTGTGTGTGTGTGTGAATCACATCTGTGAATTGGCACTGTTAAAACGTCACGTGCGAGTAGAGGTTTGAGATGAAATCGTGAGTGTCACTATGAAGAGAGGGAGAGACTGTTCCCCAGCCAGCAGTAACCCTTCCCTCCCTAAGAGATCATAATCACCGTCGCCGCCAGCAGACAAATTACCAAAGTAATTAGATGTCACCAAGGCAAGGTTTGGAGCAAGTAAAGATATTATCCTCGAAAGAATCTTGAAATAGATCATCCCTACAAGCGTTTGGTTCTCGATGCGCCTCGTCTCCCACATTATATTTACAGCCAGTAGGAAATGTAGAAGTTATTCCGGATAAAACTTTCTAGAAATGTTCGCTTTTTCGCGGAGAGCTTCGCGTGCCAGGTGATTTAGTCACTTTTTGTGAAATGGGATCGTCGCCCCGGGGCTAGATAACTTGTAAATATAACTGCACTTGTAACTAATTTAATTGCAAAATGATGATATTTTTTAAATGCATTTGCATTATTATGATATATTTGAAGAGTAGCGTGAGAGCAATGTGTTTTTTAGTGGAACAAATAACTTAGAACTTCCGGTGGGGGACGTGAGGCGCCAGGCGAGGGTCTGACTGGGACATGACTTCCTCACAACAAGTGTTTGTTACGCACGTGGCCGTGTGGTGCACTGCATAATACTCGCAGACACGCAAAGAAATGCACAGACTCATGAGACTCCGTTCTGCACTACCGTTGTTTAAACCTTTAGCCTTTTTGTGTGTAGTTAATATCAACTAAATTGGAGGTTTCGTTTTTATTTTTTGTTCTTGTCTGTACCAAAGATATCAGCTTGTATTCGTATTATTAGAAATATACAGAGGTGGAACATCAACATGTTTTGGTTGTTTTGGATTATTATGTCCTACAAGCCAGGATATGCGATCCGTCAGTGCTTGGAGCTGTGAATTTGGGTTTCCGTCATCTACGTGATCTACACTGCCCGCCTATCGCTGCGTCGCTTCTGCTGCTCGGAGGATCTGCTTCTCCATGTTAACGTCACGCCTTCTCGTTGCTATAACAGTTGACACCATTTTCGATATATGATTTATTAGTCTCCCACCTGAATTCGAATGTGTTTACTTGGCAACACACCTGCGGCTCTTCATTACCTGCCGTTCTTGCCATGTGACATTCATATTCCTCGTAGACATAAAGATCTAGGTGATATAGGTGTGGCAAAGGAAGGATTAAGGTGGCCTTCGATACTTTAACGTGTTCGTGTTTAATAAGTAAGGGATGTTTGTCACTACCTGCGAGAGTGGAGTGTTACGTAAGCGTTGCCCAACTCGCCTCGCTCCTTGTCGTGGGCTGTCCCTAAGTTGCCCTTTCACATGTCTGGTCGCTATGGCACTTTGGGAGGATCGTGTACGGATTATTTAGAGCTTTGATCCTCAGGTCAGCGTTGTCACCCGGCGTTTGATGCTCTTGTGTGCGCTCTCTGTAGGGCACTTTGGTTCCCCAAGTAAAGAGCAGCGAGTTACCGTTCGTTACGTGTGTATGTGTTATGTGAGCTTTATTTTTACTCCTTATATTTTCCTCGTGTGTAGCAAGTGAAAGGAGAGATTGCGGGTGAGAAATGTGGTGCGATGAATATGGGAGGGAAGACGCATAAATAATGTCGTGAACGTCAAGCGCAAGCCATGTGTGGAAAGAACGATCATGTATGGTTGCAGGAAGCAACTATACAGAATCACAGTGTTCTAGTGGACCACGGATGCGTGTGCACTGTATTGCTGCAACCTTATAACCCGGTTACCGTCATGGCACTCGGTCCCAGACCACTCAGACTGGTTTATGTGCTGGCATCACCGCGGCCACCACTGCTCTTGCACTCTCTGCATGTACATGCTGTTGTTCACTCTGTGTCAGTCAAGACATGGTTCGGCGCACACGGATGTATGTATGTGTGTTTGTTTGTAAAAGGCGGATGGCTGCTAAGTAAAATATTTCCCCACGAGAACGACCTCCCAAGGGGTAGTGTGTCACCACTAGTCCTTGGTTTATTTGTTTACTTATTGCACATGAAACATATCTTATGATTCGGGTAGATATTTTACTTAGTAAGTAAAGTGTGCAATTGGCTGCGTAAAACTGATCACTAGAGATTGCTCAGCGATATGGAAATCCTTCCATGCTCAGCGAACATCACCCCGACTGGTTTGTGTAAACATGTCGCGTTTTTCTCTCTCGACGCAATATAGATGCTGTGTGTAATATCGGGGATCTGATCTGGGTTGTGTTTTTAACTTGGAACCTTCATCCGAAATGATAAAATATATTATCAGGATTTTTTATTGTGATTTTTCGACCTGACAGGTATACTAGACGGAGAAAATAGTAAATGAAACGTTTTAGACTTGTGGCCTAGAAATGGCATGTTGAATAGTTGGTTTGAATTAGTAAAAGTCGCCGGTATAGAAAAGACCGAAAGAAACATCAACAGTCTGCGAGCCTCACGTGGTGTGTCCCGGACCATGGTCCAGGAAGGGAGCGTGTGACACTGAGGACACGCGAGGCAAGGATGGGACGGCTGGCTCAGCTGATCCTGCTGAGTGCCGTGTAGTGTGGCACCGTCGAGCAGAGACTTGGGTTGGGGTTAAGCCACGGGTGAGGAAAGTGCAGAATGGACGCCCCAGGGAGACCCCCCGCCCTCGCTTCTTGACGACGCGAGTGATTGTCCCGGAGGGCTAACCTCGTGGGCGGGACACCTGGGCGCTGCCATGCGCGGGGACACCATGTTACGCTACCTCACGCCCACCTCCGTCGTGAGGGAGAACGGCACATGCGAGACCGTCACCATCGACCTCGAGTTTTGGGTAAGTAGGCCTATCGAGGCTCATCCCTCTCATTCTTCCCCTCTCCTTCTCCTTGCTTGTCTCACCCACTTCCAGACTCTCCTCAACTTCTCACCTTTTACGTCTTCGGCACTATCTCTTCTCCTTTAATTCTGATGTGGGCGTGTGCATATACAAACCCAGGCTTCAGATAGATATTCGTGTCTGCAAAGCCATTTCATTTTATTATTTTTCTTACGCAAGTG
The DNA here is from genome assembly GCF_977035675.1 of Penaeus japonicus. Lineage (NCBI taxonomy): Eukaryota > Metazoa > Arthropoda > Malacostraca > Decapoda > Penaeidae > Penaeus > Penaeus japonicus. The sequence goes on from NW_028234430.1 coordinate 23,567,758, forward strand.
AGGAGCCTGTGGTCAGGGTGTTAGAGTGCGGAGTATATGGTATCGTGTGCAACAAGTGACCTTGGACATTGACCTGCTAGCTTATAATGTTGCTTTACACGGTGTAATCCTACTTTATTTGTGTCATAATATCATATACCTTATCTCATTATTTATATTCCTGCTGTCGATGCTCATGTTACTACTACTACAACAACTATTCCTGTTAGTATTGTTCATATTGCTATTACTACTGTCACTTCCATTACCACCACACCTACTACTGCTACTGCTATTGCTATGTCTACAAACATCAATATTGTTGATACTGCTGTTGCTGTCGCCTTTTAAAGCATCCTGAGAAATGAGTTGGAGATGAAACACGATGAGAGCTGTTCAGGTAACATGAAACTAGAGCCGTTCAAGAAGGTGGGATGAACGAACCACCCGCGAAAGGGAGTGGAGTGAGGGAGAGGGTGAATGATAAAAGATGAGTAGGCGTGTGTCAAGTGAACGTAAGGTAACTCATGAAAAGGTAACACATGATATATGAATGCACAGGTTCAGGAAACACTATCTACCGGCTGTGTGCTTATAAGGATGACTCGACATGGAAGAATGAAGGGTAGCAAGATATTAGAAAATGGAAGGTAATATATGAGGGAACGGAAATTTACGAAAAGAACCTACCAAGAGATGATCATATGTAAAGGGAAGATGAAGTGTAATGGGAGAATGATTGCGGGTGCTGATAGGCAGGAGGACCTGTTCGGAGAGGAGACGCGAAAGGCAAGGATCCGTCGGAAGAAGATGCGTGATTAGGAGCCTTCACGCCCATGGGAGTGTTGATCTGACGATGACGTTTCCCTTTTGACAGCGCTGTTTGTCCCGCTCCCCATCTTTTTCCCCGAAAGGACTTTTTGTTTCTCCGGGAGAGATTACCGGTTTTTGTGGTTGAGTGTAGTACGTTGGGTTGGAGGTGGTACCTTAATGATGTTTAATTCCTATACATCGTTGTTTGTTTGTTTGTTTGTTTCTATGTTCTCGTCGTTTGTGGTTTGTTTAGATCTTTGACTTCTTTTTGCATTAGTTCGATTTCCTTCTCCTTCCCAAGTTCATTCTGCATTCCTAATCTTATTCGTAGCGTGCATGTGTTTTCGCTTTATCATTATCTTGTCAACCTCGGTGAGTGATTCGGCTCATTATTTTGGTGATTAGCATTCTGTATGCCAGGCCGTTCCTTGACGTTGCCTCGGCGAAAAGAACCCATTCCCTGTTTTCTTGCCTTTGAAATTAACGGATTTCATTTGTTTTAGTTCGTTTTCACTAGTGCGAGTGCATTCTCTTACGGCGGTGTTCTTTATTACAGTGGTCTTAGTATCTTCGTGGGGATGGGTGCTCGCGGGCGTGGGCGAGTGTGAGAGGGCTAAGGGTCAGGTTGTGTCCTTGCAGGAACATTGGTTTCCTTCCTATTGTATTCATGATTTTTTTATTGCTAAAAAGATAAAGTAATACTGTTTCTAAAAGGCCTGTGATTCGCAAAATAGGCTTGGTGGTCAAGATGAGGGCAGGGGTATCTTGATAAGCACATAGAGGGCGCGCTACCTAGGGCCTCGCCGCCATGCTGACGCCACGGTCCCGCCTCCCTATCCCCCCTCCCCACCCCGCCTGCCCTGGAGGGATAAGAGCCCCCCCCCCTCCTCTCCTCTCCCACTCGTTCCTCCTCTCCCCTTCCCGTCACCTCCACCCTACTCCCGATTCCCGCAAATTGTTTGCTATTACAAACATTTTTTAATGCTGTGTAGAAACTGATGCTCGCAGAGGTGAAGTTGGTTTATAAATGGTGTAACAGTGAGAGGTGTAATAGCACCTGCAAGGAAAACACCTGCCCCGGAAAGGTTTGCGTTGGCAACCTGCCCGCCCGCTCGCTACCCTCCCCCTCCCATTCCCCCTCCCATCCCCCTCCACCTCTCCTCCTCTCCTTCCTATTCCCCCTCTCTTTCCCACCCCTCTCCTACCCACCCACTCCCCCACTCCTCCTCCACCTCCTCTCACTCCTCCCTTTTCTCCTCCTCCTCCTCCTCCTCCTCCTCCTCCTCCTCATTCACCCCCTCCCCCTTCAATAATCCCTCCCCTCCCTCTTCACCCACCGAACGATGCTACAAGGCCCGGATCTAAACCCACCTTGACAGGTGGCGACCCACACCTGCAATATGTTCCCCTTGTCCTCACCGTGTCCTAGAACCGAACACCTTCGAGTGCAACCTTGCAGTGCTATTGCTTAACTACTCTCGCTACCTGCACAGCTAACATAAGACAGTGGGTTGCATAATTTCAGGACGGATGCTTGTTATTAAATGTCGGAAATCGAGAGCCCACTCGGAGGACTCGCGGCCGGCTGTTGGGAAGACGCAGCCTTGGTATTCATTAATTCCTTCCTAAATCTCATGGTGTTTATACTCGGGCGGGGGATTTGCGAAGCATAATTCCTGGCTTGATACGGATGCTGTTTTATGATCCGCACACCCGCGTCTGCTACATGCATACGTGGCATTTGCACATTCCTCGAACTGGTACTTACCCTCACGCTCTTGAAGCTTGCTGCTATACATACCTTACGTCAGTTAAGCTCAGCCACATGTGCAAGCGCATACACGCACACTCACACACGCGCGCGCGCACACACACACACACACACATACACACACACACACACACACACACACACACACACACACACACACACACACACACACACACACACACACACACACACACACACACACACACACACACACACACACGCACGCACACACACACACACACACACACACACACACACACACACACGCACGCACACACACACACAAAAGCACCCTGAATGCACCTCCGCTTCTTCCGTGCACACAACCTTCCCGTCTGCATCCCACACTCTTGCCCCAATCCCTCTGGCACTTGTTTGCGCCCCCGCTCGCCCCTACCTTCAGCTGCGTGTGAGAGGCATATTGATGCGTGAGGATCCCCTTCAGGCTGACGGACTGGATCTGTTGGGATGGCAGAGTACGTCCTTATGTCAGGGTTGCGAACTTGTCCACGAGGGAAACGGTCTTTTTGTTGTTGTTCTTGTTTTCGAGGGGTGGATGTCGTCTTATTTTGACCGTTTATTTATTTATTTATTTTTTTGTGGATTTCGTTTTATTTTAGTCATTTTGGCTTTCGCGGTTTAGGTTTTGTGGTGTATTTGACAGGTAGGAAATACACGTGTTCAGGGTATGTTTCATGAAAATGTGCCTGCACTAGATTGAATGACAGATTATGTTAATTTGACTATTTGTATGTAAATGGGGAATGACTCATTCTAAATTTATATTTATGAATGGGCGGTGATCTGGATAGCATGCATCGCTTGTTTTTAGGCTCAGGGCGTCAAGCATGGAATTCACTTGTTCAGGGTAAGTCCGCCCAACGCCCCTCTCACTCCCCCGGCCTCCAGCCCTCCCTCCTTCCTTCCCCCACACCCATACCTGATCTATGAATCACGTATCTCCATTATGGTCTTATTAAAGAAACTTTTATTTCTAAATAGATAATGATAATGATGGTGATACTAATGGTAATGATACTAATGGTAATGATGATGATGCTATTGATAATAACAATAAGACATAAATATTGAGAGATAAATACCATTAATTATTTTAATAAAATAAGAGGTTCACTTTCTCCCGTTTTATTACTCATGGGATGATTCCCTTTGTGTAGTTGGCCGACTGTATGATTTCATGGGAACCTGCGACTGGGCGTTTTGCTTCTTAGTGTTTTCTCGTCTTTTACGATAATTTATTTTATTTGTTTCTCTAAAGTAGTATAGTTTTATTACCTTTTGTCTACTGAAAATAGATTCATGCTGATAGCCGTGTATAGTGCCGAGTTCCTCAGGTTGTTGTGTCTCCTTCGTTTGTCTGTGTAGATAGAAAACGGTGTTTGTTGGGGGGGGGGGGGTAGCATTTGCAGTTTGGATATTGCTTCAGTTGAGGGAGTGAAGGGCAGGAAGAGAGAGTTATGCGAGGGAACTGCTGCCGGGTTGTTACCAGGACCCGCCCATGTCTTGTCATGGGGCGCCGCGGACTGATTAATTGAGATTAGGGGGCGGAGGTCATTATTGAGGCTTGAGGTGTTTCTCTTTGTCACTGTATCTCATTCATACAGGCGCGGCCAGAAGTAGAGTTGGTGGTTTATGTGCATGTACGTTCAGACGAGGGCCAGAGAATAAGTGGTTTGCTCACGATAGAGCGAAAACGGTAGTTGCCTCACATGACGCCATGCAGTGTTACAGACAACGCTCATGAATTGCTCTTCGAATTTAGAAAACCTTGGCTGTTTTTAATGGTATGACAGACAGAAAAATGAAATATGTGCTGAGGATAATATGACAAGAATGCAGAAAGTGCGCGGTTATGTACGTGTGTGTGTGTGTTTAAACTCATTAAAGATAATAAAGAAAAAACAACAACATGAAGTTATCATTGGACGTAAAATCATCTGAAACAGTCAATGGGTTGATAATTTCTACCCTTGAGCAGACCTGTTATTCTCTCGACCTTTGCCCTCGAACGCGTACATGTACACACGCGCGCGCCATAAACACATCCACGCACATAACCACCGCCACGACCCTCGCCACCACCCCCTCCGTCGCCACTGTTTTCGTTGTAAACGACCAGGAATCCCCAGTTTTGTGCATGATAATATTTTGCATAGATTCATGACGACATTTAGCATGCGGCTTCGGGTGTTCGGGAGTAAAATATAGATTAGTATATCAGTATGATATACTAATCAGAATGAATTATTCAAAATCTGTAATGGAATCATGGGTGGACAATTTTGGCATCGAATTCATCTAAATAGTATTTGATATTGATATTAAAACAGTTATATTTTCTTGAAAATGACTATCATCCTTTTTTATTTTCCAAGCCATATTAAATACACATCTGATGTAAGCAAGGCACATAAAAAACACAAGAAAAAGGAAAAAC
>NW_028234430.1:23575278-23577778 GCF_977035675.1 Penaeus japonicus
AAGTCTCTTGGGTACGTACTTTTCTCTCTGTCACAGAAAAGACCTCTCGCAAAGTTTGACATTTACTTTATTCACGCGACAAGTCGTCGAGAGAGCTCTGACAGCTAAATGCGCATGCGTGTCGCCGTTATACCTTTCGTCGACGCCTTGCCAGATCGTATCTCGTTCGGAGACGTTCAACAATCGGAACTCTTTGTAAAGCTTGTCTCATTAAGCGTAGATACATGCCCTTTGATATTGCTTACGGGAGTAGTAAGAGTTAGATGGACAGTGATTTTTAAGGAACTCGCTTCCTGATCTCTTTATGACGTAGGTACTCGGACACAAACAAACAGTAACAACAACAGCATGGCAGCAGGCTTCTCTGAGTGTTTGTGAATCTCCGATGAAGAGGTGACGTCACGAGGCGATGATGGGCGTGTTATGTGGATGATGTTGTGGTGGGGTGGTTTATGGTGTTTATGGGGGTGTTGGCGGTGTTTATGCTTAGTCTCTACACTCGACTACTATCCTGTCGGGAGAAAGGGGCGTTGGAAAAAAGGCTGCTTGAGTAATCACCCCGACGTATCTTGTTTCCAGCTGTCCTGAAGCACTGAGTAGCATGACAGAAAGAAAAGCGAAAGATAGGCACACAAACCAAAAACAAAATTAGTTTATCGAGACATAGAGAGAAGAAAGGATCTGTTGAAATAAGACAATGTATTAGATGAAAGAAAGAGTTCTCCATTGGTAATGAAGCTGTGAAGTGCAAATTTGCTTAGAAGAGAACTTGTGTATGTTCGAGAATGAGAAATATCTTTGAATAATTCATGGAATGAATAATCGAATCGGGACTGAACATCACACGTTGTGTAAGTCTCTGCCCTCTGGAATAAGCCTTGCGTCATTCTTATCTTTTAAGTCTTAAAGCTTGCCCTTTAACTTCCTGTTGTTTCTTCAGATTATTACGACTGTTTTCCTTTCTCGTCCCGGTTTCTCTGTTTAGAGACCGTAAACGTCGTGATAACGGCCGTAAACGCATGTGCATGGTGTTTCATGTATAGATGTTTTTAGGCCCTATGCCTTACTTCAGTCACTTCTTTACTCGCCATCGGAGTTACTCCCTACCAGGAGTCATCAAATCATGATTGACTTTCGTAGCCCATAGAACTTTCCCCATATGTCAGGGAATCTTAATTGAATAATCAGCCTCATCCTCCCAGGCCTCCGCAGCGCCTCCTTCGACCGCCCTCATCCTCGTCGTGGCCACCCTCGCAGCAGGGCAGGAGGGTCGGCGCTGCCAGTTTCGCAGAGCCAGCCTGGCATTCGTGATAACTTTTTAACGACTTTCAAGACAGTTGTAGGATTAGAGACGATGTCGCCTTGGATGCAAAGGCCATCGTAGAAAAGTCGTGGAGGAACAACGGATGGATCAGAGAGGAAAACCATGAGCTGTGTTTGTTGCCTTACTGACTCAGCAAGCGAAGGATTTGTTTGTGTTTGTTTAGATAGTGACTACGACGTGTTTGGTGTCGGCGCCCATCGGGCCCGGGATGAATGGAATATCTGAAGCCACTCAGAGAGTAACGCAAGAGTGGTGAAAGTAATGAAGCTTTGTAATGAATCATACTTGAGGATTAAACCATTTATGGGAATTTGGATCAGTTTAGCGATCAGTTAATTGACCGTTAATCATGAAAATGTTTGGGGAATACCAGAACTGATATTTGCGGTGTGTTGAATCACGAAATGAACAGTACCGTTTTAGGAAGGGTCCGTTGCAAGGGCAAGAGTTCGGAGGTTAATGACGCATTATCCGCACTGCAAGCCTATAGTGTACGTGCGCAGTGTGGATAAAAGGCGGTTTGTAATGGGGTTGTCGCAACAAATGAGGTTCTTGTGGAGGTCGTATGAGCTGAAGAATAAGTCGCTTGTTCACATCTGTCCCGCGATCAGATACGCTTTTGTTATGTATTTACAAGGTTTCAACGCTCAAGGTCGTTATGCAACCTAGCATGCTCGAAGTGTAAGTGATAAGTACCTGTTGTGGGCTTCTCATAGTCGCTTCAGTCACAAGACTTAGAACTTACAAAAGCTCTAATAAGGACTGCATAATGATACTAGACAGACCTAAGCAGAACCGAGCTTTGTATTGGGCTTGTTCTAAGACGTTCTAGGATGACAGATAATTCCCGTAATCAGTTGATCTACCTGACCTTCACGGCTTGGATTTGATGCAGACAAGGGGGTTTTGCTGCTGTGGAAAGGGAAGCGATCAAGGTCTTCAGATGACTTAATTGCGAATATCTCATTTATTAGAGAAAGAAGTTAATGTAAGGAAGTGCGCCCTCGTGGTTTCGTCATGGCGATGTTTTTGGGTCACTGCCACAGCATGAACCCTCCTTCTCTCTTTTCCTCTCTCTCTCTCTCTCTCTCTCTCTCTCTCTCTCTCTCTCTCTCTCTCTCTCTCTCTCTCTCTCTCTCTCTCTCTCTCTCTCTCTCTCTCTCTCTCTCTCTCTCT
>NW_028234430.1:23587778-23642778 GCF_977035675.1 Penaeus japonicus
TTCTCGTAACTAAATGCAGGACGTAATTACTGTCGGTGTGTGCTTGCTGTGTTAGCTCTGATCGTTATCTCTAACGTAAAAAAATGCATTTTGAGTAATATTACCTGCCACTTAACTTCCCATTTTTTCATTCTGTTTTGATGAAGCAAACGACTCTTTGGAGCACTGGCTTTGAATCCCCCCTCCCTCCCTCCCTCCCTCCCTCCCTCCCGTGCTGGCCTTCCTCCTTATCTAAGTTGGAGGTTCTTCGAAGCCAATTGCGTCTGGAGTAATTTACCTGTAATTTAAGCAGGTGTCTGTTTAAACTTATGGGAGGGAGGGTCAGGCTAGCATGTGTCCCCCCAAAGGATATATGGGGAATGTAGGGGGGGGGGTACTCGGCAAGGGGGTGCATTGGTTATTGGTAAAGATTATTATGGCACACATAAATCAAATAGGAAAGTGAGACATATGACTTTACACCCCCTCCCCCCAACCCCTCCCCTTCCCGCCGACCCAACGGCCATCCCCCTTCCCTCCAACTCAACCTCCGTGCCCCGACCGCCGTCCTCTTCCCATCCTTCTTCGCACGCTCCCCGGCGCGACGGGCGATGAGGCACAGGGATGATCAACTAGAGTAGGGAGAAGGAACTCTTGCGGACATAAAGAAAAGAAATAAGACACAAGACGGCGATAAAGAACACGAAGGGATGAGCAAAGGGAAAGAGGAGAACCAAAGATGTGGATGCGGTTACAGGGAGACATAAAATGTCGAAGGAGGGATGAATAATTCCCGGCGATAGGGGGGCCCGATAGGTCTGAAATTGAGTGGTGTTGCGGGCGTGTGTGCTGAATGCTAGGCAGGGTAGCAAGAGGGCTCCCTGTCGGCTTCTTCGCGGGGGGTAAATGCTAAGTAGCTGGGCTGTTGTGCGCTGATTCAGGGTGTTGTTAGGTGACAGCATAACAGTGGATGAGAAATGTTCATCGAGGAAGAAGTGAAAAGCGTTAGATAAGGAACATTGAACCGTATTCACTTTCCGATAAAGGGTGTCTTCTGATATATGAAAAGGATCTTCATCTTTGATGGTAAATGCCACTCAAAGCATTAAAGGATCCCTGTCTAGTACTCCGTTAGGATGTTATGATGACGCGTTATTGAATAATTATTTAAATTGCGTGGGCGGGACTAGTTATAATGCCGGTCCACCCTTGGACTCATATGAAGTGAAGTCGGCATTGTCGTCGGGGATTCTCGAAATTTAAGGAAGAAAAAAGAAACCGCAGAGGCCAGTATGCAAATCATAATCAGATTTACGAGCCAGATGATGTGTCGCAATTTGTAGTACATGGCGTTGTAGCATCTGAGCGTTGCCGAGGGTGATCACTGAAAGAGCAAGGGGGGGGAGGGGATGCCTTGCGGACGTCTTAAGGAGTCGATGGAAACTGCAGGGATCGCTGAGTAGGATGAGGTTATGCATAATTAAGATCCTTCCGAGCAATTAGCATCCGCCGAGATAACTTGGGATTGAGTAAGAGGGTAAAAGCGACGAGGACGAGGGCGTGGCTGTGCGGTGGTGCTTGTTTGATTAATGAAGACAGGTGACGTCGCGGGTGACTTTCTTAGTTGGGTGGCTTCGGTACCTCGCGGCCCTGCAGGACGTCGCTCCGGCAGAGGGGTGGCTGCCAGGAGATATTGGCAGGCTAAAGGATGGGGAGCCAAGTTAGGAACATTTGTACACGTAATCCTAGGGATAAACGACCTTTTAGTAGTATGTATATGGATATTACGACGGTTCTTGAAACGCGTGGGCCGTGTGAGTGCGTGTCGAGAGGACGGAGGGATAGGGTTTGTGTGCTTATCATTGGTACGAAAGGGACGTCCAGTGTTGGGCTGGTCTGCATTGCCAGCCGGGAAGTAATTGGCGGGTTGGCTGGTTATAGACACGGGGGTGGCGGTTACACTGCCAATGATGGCCGCGTTGACTGTAAAAGGATCCACTCCGTTGAGGGAAAGATTACTCCTCTTTTGTGTCGCCGTTTCGACGAGGCATATTTACGACCTGTTTGGTCCTGAGATTGGAGTATCCATGAGATTGCCCTACCCATTATGTTCTAAATCACTTCTCGCCACTTAGCGTTTGATTCGCGTTGTCACAGCTGACAGACGTCTTTAAAAAAAGAGGGGAAATCATCTTAACACTTAAGTGCTTTGATATCCAACGTGCCCCCATCTTCACTGCCGCCAGCCATCACATTTCCACTGTAATTTCTGCGACCCTCCCTACGCACTTCACCCAACGCCGTCGCTCAAAATGCCTCCCGGACAATGAAAAGGGGCCGCGACGTAACGGGAGGCCATTACGAATTCTCTGCCATGACATAAGTCCTCGTAATGTGCTTTTAATTGGCTGCTCCGCCCTACCTCACCGCATGGTGTCCTTTGCGAGAGTGGGGGAGGCGAAGCTTTGCTGTTCATTTATTACACCGATGGATGAAAAGTGGTTATGATGATGATAGAGAACGTGAATGAAACAGACGGCGTACGGCATTCATAAGAAAGGAGATTTAAAAGAGTGACCTATATCAACACCATCTAGGGACTGCCTTTCGAGCGAATGTGACGCAGATCCCGGGGCCGCCAGTCCAACGGGATATGTGATGAGTTTAGCGGGCGGACGCAGCATGGACGCGCGCCGGGGCACTTGATTTGGTGCTGTTGGTGGAGGCGGCAGGTGGTATCAGGTAGGTTGGGAGAAGGGGACTTCTGCTTTCCAAGTGGTTTTCTAAGTACAAAGGGGAAATGTCGAAGCTGTCTTATAGACGGCAGTTACGCATGAATGAATTATTATCTCTGGCATTTGTTCTGTGCGTAAAGGTTTCCTTAAATTGGGGAAGCATCAGCCCTGTCCTTACACCCACTTCTTTTATTAGCTGCGAAAAAGATGTAAGTTTATCTCCAAGTTGGTAAGAGTCGACCCCAACAGTGTGTGATGGTCGGAGATAACGACCAGCGCCCCGTTATGACCCCCCCCCCATCCTCCCACACCCTCCTCGCATATTTTGGAGAGCATAACGGTCGTGAAGGAGACTTAATGCGGTTTTGATGAGAGGACCAGGAAACGTTAGGATTTAGAGGATAATGCCGCCACACCTGTTGCTGAGCGCGCCGGAGAAAGGAGGGGGCCCGTGTGCATGATTCGCACATGCACGGCATTACACGCTGTACGTTGACCGGCTAGCTGAATCCACGCGAGATATAACCTGGTCCTCGGAGCGCCACGAGAACACCGGGAGACTGACCTTTGAGGACTTGTGGTTCCTCTTCCTCTCTCCCGTCCGCTCCTTTCTCTTTCCTTTTCATTCTTCCTTTCACTCTTATCCGAGGGAAATGTAAGCAAGAAAGATGATTATGCAAAATCGATTTTATTGAGTGCAATAGGCCAGCCTTGCAAAAAGTATGGAACTTCTCCTTGTTTCATTGCATTCGATCAACAGGGATAGCAGTAAAGGTCGGGCTCCTATGGGCGTTGGGGGAGCGGGGTCTTGGCGTTTTGTTGATTTCATATCCGGTGGTTGAGCGCGATGGCGTAGTCTGATCGCGTGCATTCTCTCTCTCAATCTATTTCTAGCTCTCTTTCTCTCTCTCTCTCTCTCTCTCTCTCTCTCTCTCTCTCTCTCTCTCTCTCTCTCTCTCTCTCTCTCTCTCTCTCTTCTCTCTCTCTCTTCTCTCTCTCTCTCTCTCTCTCTCTCTCTTCTCTCTCTCTCTCTCTCTCTCTCTCTCTCTCTCTCTCTCTCTCTCTCTCTCTCTCTCTCTCTCTCTCTCTCTCTCTCTCTCTCTCTCTCTCTCTCTCTCTCTCTCTCTCTCTCGCTCTCTCTTGCTCTATCTCTCTCTCGTTCTCTCTCTCTTGTTCACACACATACACACACACATACACATACACATACACATACACACACACACATACATATATTCATGAAGAATTTGCCATTCATTCAGCAGTCCACCATGCTTCTTTCAACCATGGTTCGTGCTTGGAACCTACCTTCTCGACAGTACTGATATACCTAATTTTAGCCAAAAGTGAGAGAATAGTCGCCATGATTTAAGCACCACTACATTATATTGCGTGCAAGAAATGGCAAGGAGGGGGGGGGGCAAGAGATAGTTGCATGCATTTTGGCAGTCGAGGCACATGTATTGCTTCTGGTTCTAATCTTCAACATGCATCACCAGAAACTTGCTTGTCTTACCTTCTCCTGAAGTGAACGTTTGTTGCTGTAACGCCATTGTTGGCTTTCTTGAACAACATCATTGTGTTCTTCCTTATAGAATACATTTTGTTCTTAGTTTTATCGTGTTTTTTTCACTGTGTCTCTTTAAGTCAAAGTAAAGGGGCGTTCTCTGCATTGCCCATCCCGTTTTGCGCATTTCGCGCGAGACAGGTTATGTGAAAGTAACTTTGCAAGAGCCCCGCCGCTTCGTTTGGTTCCCGGGAGTTCCCAGACCAGGTCACGAGACAACTCCTGATATGTGCAGAGGAAAAGTAGCGACACGTTTATTTGAAGTAAGACTGGCTGATGTAACGTTTCCTATAAACATCCTAAGGCTAAGATTTTGTTGCATTCGTATAGTTGAAGAATATCTAACCAGCATCGAATATGGAAGCTTTCGATACGGTTACAGCAATGCTGAAAGGTGACATCATAACAGGTCTTGAAATGAAAGTTGAACATGTAGCTTATGAGTCATCCCGTTTACTGTATAACGAGACAAGGTCAGGCTATCTCATTGATGACGATATCCAGATTCCTGTCACAATTATCTCACCAGAAATGTTGTTTATGATAGTGTTGATATATAAGCTGTCTAATATATGTCATCAAGTGTATCTTACACCGATTCAGCCGAGAGCCGCACCTGTCCGTAGCAGACATTTATTTCAGCAATATATACTTTGAGACGTATTTGGCTTCCCTCTTCAGAACCTTCCTCGGTTCTTTGAAGAATGCGAGATGGTGATTGACGTTACGTTGGCGGTGACGCTAAGGGCAGAACGTCTCCGGGGCCCCTCCTCCATACACTTAGCGTCGCGGCTAATCCTATCGCTCTCCCCGGAAGTGTAGACAAGAGGAACGGAAGATTCGGCACTAACGAAACGTGACTTCGCTCATTATTTGGCGTTTGTTTAAAGAGGTTTCAGTTAAACGTGTTGCCAATAAATATGAAATAAAGACAAAACCATGCGGTTCCCTAAAGGTGCCATGTCATAACCCTTCACTTTCGCGCAAAATGAGGATTTTGTCAGTATCATAATTTGCAAGGTGCGGAGTTATCTCGACGTGGCGCCGCCATCATGGCTAGTTTGTTTGTCATTGTCTCGTCGTAAATAGTCGACGGCGCGTCCGTCCACCGGTTATTGGCCGTCACGCTCCCCTCGCGAGTTCGCGATCCGCACGCTCCCCTCAGAATGTGGAAGTGGCAATGCTGGTAAGTTGTGGCTACAGTGATTTGCCGCAGGAGTTGTTAGCTGAAGCTTTATAGCTTCTAATACGCGGACTTTAAGAGACATTATTGATAGGTTTGCGCTTACATCTACCAGGGTATTGATGCCCCCTCTCGTAACTCTCAGCGGCCGGGGTGTGGGGGTGTGGGGGCGAGGGAAGAAACGCCGGTAATGATAACGTTGTTTCCCCTGAGCCTTCCCAAAACAGCTGTCGAGGTGAAAAGGAGACTCGCTTTAAAAGACGAGTTTTCCATCGCAAACTTTTTTTCTTTTCTTTTTCCCCCGAAAGCGTCATTGAAGATAGCCCAAAATATATACTTGAAATATCGTGCGATCCACGCCCGACCTGTATAGCGCATTGCCTATCTACGAAGTTGCGAAATTCTCACAGTTTTATGGCCTCGTTCCGTGTAAGTGAAGTCGTTGTGCGCGGCGGTATTTTGTCCGGAAAGAGAGCCGGATTAGCTGTAATAATGGAGATAGCGGTGATGATGGCACATGCCAGCGGTTGTTGTTTTTGGCGACGGTTATCGATGCATCGGCTGATAAGAGTGACATAATCCGGGGGTTTTGTTATCGGGAAAACTGTTTCTCTTTTCGCTTCTTTTATGTACGTTATCTCTTGGACAGCATGCATAGCACTCTTTCAAAAGGACCCGCCGGCATCTTCAGCATCCCGCGGTATCGCTCCCTCCTTGACACTCTGCCGCCCTGGATCCCTTTATCTCCGGCCCATCCATCAAGTCCCGATCTGCACCGGACGCTCGACGTGGATGGCCGCTCTATCTCGGGCCTCCGATCTCACACATCCGTCACCTGTCCACGGATACCGGAGTGCCGCCCGCTTAAACGAAAGGGGGGGGGGGGTAGAAAGTGATTGTGGGAATTTGAAGACTTGCTTCTTTGTCATCATTTTCTTGAATTGCTGATTGCTTTATATGTTCCGTAATCCGTAATTTCGTAATCATTACACACCTTCATGCTTGTAATATCTAGTGCTGATTGAATTGTGCTTGTCGTGTAGTTTTATTTTGTTTATCTGCATGACTTCCTTTGTCAGTTTATTTACTAAACGTACAAGACGTCATTACTTTTGTTCGAAATTTGGGCATAGATTCTAGAGACGAGAAATAGGTCAGATTCAAGGCTGTACTCAGGCGACACTGCGGTGTGTAGGTGTCATGGGTCGCGCCCACTCCCTCTCTGCGTTGATCTGCATGTTGATGGTCGCGAGTTATTACAGGATAGCATCAATCACTAAAGCTCTTAGTCAGGCAACCAACTGGAAACGCGAACATGTAGCCAAGCCAACAGACATTAAAAACTGATATTAGTGTGACACCCTAAAACAAATGGTCGAGCGACAGGTAGTTGTACCATTAAAGTACATGACATGAAAAATCAACGTAAGATTGACAATCCTCGAACTGTCACATAATGAGCGAGTTCCCCCTCATTAAGCGGGGTACGAGCCTTCACCATACCCATCACCGGGATGATTCACCCATTAACACTTAATAATTTGTCGCACGGTCTGAAGGCTGGACGTCAAAGAGAAAACAAGAGTGAGCTCCCCAAACACCCCTAGGAAGGATCTGTTGTCATCCCCTCAGACGGGATGAAGGGAATCGGAGCTTTGATGGAAGAAGTTAATATGAGGTTATCATTTCCAAAGGAGAAAGTTAGAGGTTTGGTATGACGTACTCTCAGGGGCCCCGGGCAGTCCTGTCGTCTTGTGCGTGGCTCGGTCTTTTGTATCTTTATTATTTTTCTGAAGACTTTCCCTGGGACGATGTATCTGCAATAGGTGCCACGGAACAGCTGTTTGATAGGAATATCTAGTGTTCGTATACTGCTTATGACACCCGTCATGTCGCAACATATTCTCGTGTTGTATGACTCACTCGGGGATACGTGCCACCACCCGACTGTCATTAGCTGGCAATGGTGATGCAATAAGAAAATATCTTATTTTGCTTTAAGAAGATGTGGAATGGAAACAAAGGTGGTGTATTCGGCGCTGGTCGTGGGAGACAGAGGAGAGGGCAGCGTCGTCAGGCAAGGACACCCCCAGGGAACACGCCTACGCCATTATTAGTGTCAGCCGCGCCGACTACCATTATGTATGGATATAAATGTGTGAAGTCTGTACCCTTGGCCTAGCATATTTGCGACCCTTCGTTAGTGAGGCCAAAACCAGTTTGCTTGATGTTTGTGCCTCATGTCTGCCTCCACCTTGTTTATGAAGAACGGCCCCACTCTTATATTTCTTTGTCGTGTAAAGCCAGTTGAAGTCGTGTTGCGTTGAGTGGTTGCGTGAGGTTGTCGTCATACTTTCCAAGGCTCATGAATATGGTTATTGATTTTTTATGCATTGTTTAATTATAATGGCGAAGTAACTTAGGATTATTATGTAAATGGTAACCAATCTTGTACGACAGACAATCAAAGAGAGAGAGGAAAACAAAAAGAAAGTGTGATATGATGAGAAAACGTGTGGTTTGGAATTTGGAATTCGTGGATTTTCTCCAATGGGTGTGTACAGTATGGTAGTCAAGTCGACGCCTCAGTGGATAAAGTTGTACACGTGGTGCTGCATGGCGATTCTAACTTATCTTAACGGTGGTATTTAAACTATTTTTGCTGGTGGTAAGCTATCTTAATGATCCCAAGCGCCGTAGAGAAGTGTTGAAGAGATTACCACATCCCGCCGCGTGTCTGTGTGTGCGTGTGTCTGTGTGTGTACGCTGAGGAGGATCATCACCAACACAGGCAAGGAACATGGCCCTCGCGCCCGATGTTTTACTGGTGATCACCGGCGCTAATTGGTGCTAAATATTGGGTTTTAGTGCGCGAGGCGACGATCACCAGGTCGTGGTTGGTAGAGCTCGGGGGGAAAGAAGACCACCTTAAGATTCTTCGTATGTAAATTTGGGCTTCTTTTAGTCATGAGAGCGACTACTAAGAGCGTTCTTATTGATTACAAGGTACGAAGTGTCCTGGTATGGTTTACCTAATCCATCCCACATGGCGGAAGAATCCGACCTCGGGGAGGCAGTCACTGATAGCCATTCAAAGATAATTTTTTGGTAATAGAAGATTTCAGTCATCTTAAGTGTAGTCATCTCTCGCTGACATAACACAGATACGATCTTCAAATCTGACATCAGTTCGATCAAAGGAATTCAGCAGTGGAATTCAACTTTCAAAGGGGAACGAGCACAGCGCCGAGGAATTTCACCATCACATTTTGGAGATTCATCACGACCCCCATCTCAGGTCGGCCGATAGCGCTGCCTCCGAATCTTACACGAACGCCACCAAAGCCTACATGACGAACACGGTTCCTTGCGTTCGTGTAGCCCTGGTAGGCTTGAGTCCGGGCGCCACGAGTTCGGTCGCGCAGCCGGCGGCCAACTCGGCGGCTTTCTTGTAGCCGGAACATGTTTAGGGAGGCCACGACTTGGCGTGCAACAAGAGCCGGATTTATCACGCTTCTCGGGGAACGCGTAGCCGGGAAGAGAGAAGAGGAGGGGAACGGAGAAGAGGAGGAAGAGAGAAAGCGGAGGTGGTGGAAATAGGGAGACGGCGGGAGGGGGAAATAAGGAGAAGGTGGGAGGGGGGAATAGGGAGACGGGAGAGGAGGAAGTAGGGAGAAAGTGGGAGGGGGAAGCAGGGAGAAGGTGGGATGGGGAAGCATGGAGAAGACGGAGGATGAGGAAATAGGGAGAAAAATATGAGAAATGAGTCGATTGGGTTGTGGAAGCCTCCGTCGGATGATATCCCTCGCTTCGATGATTAGCTCTTCCTGCCTTCATGTGGGTGCTCTTCTCTTGCCTCTTATGGCGGCGCAGGAGGGAGGGGCGTGTCTCCCTCGCCGGGGAAGAGGGAGCCGAGGATCCAGTGGGTAGGCGGGGGATTACAGAAAGATCTAAGGCTTAGATATGCTCATAGCACTGTGCTATAGGGGAAATAAGAGTAGGGTGACTTACTCACTTACACGCGCTCGCACACACACGCACACGCACACAAACACACACACAAAAAAAATGTAATCAGAAAGTGGAGAGCAGGCATTGTCTATATTTAATATCTCAAGACCGATCGAAAATATGCAGGCTGACTTAATAGTCTACCTTGTAAACGAGACAGTAATTTTGTGGAGTCATGCGATTATTTTTACCATGAATATGTATTTTGTTCACACGAAATTATTTATTGCATACCCATTTCGTACTGTGTGTTCCTTTCTTAACTTTACCTTGTATTATGTATATATATATATATATATATATATATATATATATATATATATATATATATATACACACACACATATATTTACATATCTGTATGTATGTCCATTTACACTTGTCACTAGCTCTTCATTCTCATTAGATAAGAATTATTTTCCTAATTAACTAGCATATTTAGCAACGAAGTACGGAAATGTGTTGTCCGCATTATTTTCTTTTCTGTTTTGCCTTTTTATAAACATAATTTTTGTTTTTAAATGGTCCTGCGGTCGCGGTTCGTGTTGGCTGCGGGCTGTAAGAACCTTGGAGGGGTGTATGAGAGCGTGGGGCCGGGGTGGGGGTGGGGGTCAAGGGGTGGGAGGCGGTGTATGGTATTTGCGCTGATCGGTATCATGAATGCGACCATTATCTTGTGGAAGGTTAATTACATGCAGCAGCTCTTGCAGCGTCGAGAAGGTCATGGCTCTCTGGAACTTGCCTGAGCTTGAATAAGAATCTTGCACATTTTCTTTCTCACTTCTCTTTCATTTCGCCTCCCTTCCCTCTTTCCTTTCTTTCCGGTCTCTACAGTTCTTCCTTTCCATCACTCTATTCCTCCGCCTCCCTTTTTTTTCATTCTCTTCCTGTCATCCTTCTACCGGCCCTGTTTTATTTTTCTATACTCTCCCTTTCCTTCTCTCCTCTTTTCCTCACCTCCTCCCCTCATTCCATCCTCTCTTCCTCACTTCCTTATTATCTCGCTGCCTTTCTTCCTCTCTTGTTTCTCTTTATCTTTTCCTCGCCTCCTCTCTTTCTCTTTTTATCGTTTTCTGTCTCTTTCTCGTTCTCTCCCCCTCACTCCCTCTTTCTCTGAGCTTCCTCGCCTCTCTTAACTTCAGTGTAATCCCGTGAGGCCGCCCTCTCGCAGGAGGCACTTTCACCAGCTGCGTCCGGCGCGATACGAGAGGCCCAGTTAGACCTTCATGCCTCGTTACCTCTGCCCAGGTCGCAGCGAGGTCGTGCTCACGAAACCATGCCCGCCCCGAGGCTAGGAGGGCATGGAGATTTAGGGAAGGGGGCATTCAGGGGAGGAAAGGTAATGACGGGGTAAGGGTACGTTGCGGGACTTTTTTACGTAAACAAAAAGACCACTGCAGAAATCCGATGTTTTCTAGCCGGTTTTTTTTCTCTCCCCCCCTCTCTCTCTCTCTCTCTCTCTCTCTCTCTCTCTCTCTCTCTCTCTCTCTCTCTCTCTCTCTCTCTCTCTCTCTCTCTCTCTCTCTCTCTCTCTTTCTCTCTTCTCTTCTCTTTCTCTCTCTCTCTTTCTCTTTCTCTTTCTCTTCTTCTTTCTCTTTCTCTCTCTTCTCTCTCCTCTCTCTTTTCTCTCTCCTCTCTCTTTTCTTTTCTCTCCTTTCTCTCTCTCTCTCTCTCCTTTCTCTCTCTCTCTCTCTCTCTCTCTCTCTCTCTCTCTCTCTCTCTCTCTCTCTCTCTCTCTCTCTCTCTCTCTCTCTCTCTCTCTCTCTCTCTCTCTCTCTCTCTCTCTCTCTCTCTCTCCCTCTCCCTCGCTCCCTCCCACCCTATCTCCCTCTCCGTCTCTCTTTTTCTCTTTCTCTTTCTGTCTTTCTCTTTCTTCCTCCCCCCCCTCTCTCTCTCTTTCTGTGTGTGTGTGAAATGAATAAACCTGGCTAGTTTCAAATGCTTAGAAGAGCCTTTCATGAATGACTCAGTTATTAGGATTATGCTTGTCCAGATTCATTTGTTTCACGTTTATTTGTCATAAGTGATAGTTGGCCGACGTCTGGCCAGTGATGCGGTTGCCTTATTTAGGTCAAACTTTTTTTTCGTTTTTTGAGGTAGGGGGTGAAGGGCGGGAAGGGGTGGGGGAGGGTGAGTAAGGGAAGCATGGCAAGCAGAATTCTGAGATTGTGAACTTGGGTATTCAAACCACGTTATGACCTCGCACTTTCTTCTTTCCATGTTGATAATTTTGAGAAAATTCGACGTGTGTTGTGCGCGCGCGCGCGCGCATGTGTGTGTGTGTGTGTGTGTGTGTTCACGCGTGCATGTATTAAATATATTTATATGTGTGCTTATTTTTCTGAAATAGGATCTTATTTGTTAGTTATGAAAAAAGAAAGGCAGTTACACTGCTTACAAACGTGGCCATGAGGGTGACTTGTACTCGTGGCTTTAGATGCCCTTACGTCTTTCATGCATTTAACCGCACTTGTAGCTTGCGGTCGTGGTGGCGCCGTGGTGCAACAGCTGCCGCTCGAAGGTGAAATGGCTACGCAACGAACGAACGGCGAAGTAATGCCGATTTAACGCGGTGGAACGCGACGTGACGGTGACGCTGTGGCATTTATACAGAACTACTTAGACTGAAATTCACACTCTCACTCTTTTTCGCACACGCAAGCGCGCGCTGACACACACATACACACACGCACACACACACACACACACACACACACACACACACACACACACACACACACACACACACACACACACACACACACACACACACACACACACACACACACACACACACACACACACACACACACACACACACACACACACGCACGCACGCACACACGCACTCACTCACTCACTCACTCACGCGCACGCACGCACGCACAAAGACGGGGAGAGAGAGGAGAAATCAGTAGCCAAAGGTAGCAGTCGGCAGAGTGCTTCTATGCATTTGATTAAAACAACTTCGAGTCAATCAAAGTATTTAAACCAGTACTATAACAGTTATTACAAGATTCCAACTTATTAAAAGGAAAGTTGATTACCTCGACAATCAGGTTCAGGGATAACAGCAGTGATTTTAATGCCATCTTAGTAATTATCGACCAAAGTTCCCCTCAGGACATTTTTCCCCATGTTTGTTTACAAAATTATTTTTTGCGTCATGTTGTTTTGAAAGATAAACCTGTCGCAACATGTTATTTAGACTTGTTATGATAGGGCTGTGGTACAACGCGGTCGCTGAACAACTGTGTTAGGCAGTGGACGATCTCAAGCAGGACTCAGTTCATGGTAGGTTGTGCCGGCCAATAATTCTTGTGGAGTCAGGCAGTAACTCCAGAGTAAGTACCATGATTATCGCAGAGGATATAAAGTCGCTGGAACATATGTGGGGCAGTATGATGTGGCCACGAAGGCGTGTTTGGAGCCGTGGTTCGTTATTTTTAAATTTCGACCCTTTTACCGGAAAATTGTCAGTGAAATCTGATGGAACTAATGGAATAATCTCAGAACTATCTCCTACTTGCCAAGTCTTTGAACGCTTTTGCGAAGACTTATCTTTGCCTTAAACGCTCATTAAACATAGCAAAGTGAACCTAGAGAGAATGCGTTATACTTGCCCTTTCATCTCGCCTTCAATCCTTGACCTACGCGATGGCAACACCTCGGCTGCGATGTCGGTTACCAGATGCTGAAAAATAAAAGAGCGGCGCATGCTGAAGTTAATCCAGAAAACCTGACGGCAATTTCACCCACGTAATGTGCGGCCTGTGTGCCACGATACAGCGCCCCCCTCCCCTCTCATTCCTCATTCCTGGACATCCCCGACGGTCCACCCACAATTTCACCCCCGCGCCCGCACTGGAACATCACGGGGAACAGGCCAACGCAAATTAATTGTCCCGATGATATCTGTATCGTCGGGGTGCGTAAATGGGACGACGTTCGATCCGAGTTTCCGATACCGCTTTCGCCATAAAAATTTCTAGCCATTCGGGGCATAAAAAAGTTAATAGGTTTATCGGGACATCTGATTTGTGCAAGGATGACCACGGCGAAACATGGTGCCGCAAAGGAGGAGGAGGGGGAGGGGGAGGGGAGGCTTCACAAGGATCGTACTATAGATCTGACAGAGAAAACTCGGTAGATTTATTTTTATTCAAGGACTGTAAAGTTTATGAGAGGCTTGTGTTAAAGGGTTGTTATAGAGCGATAAAGGTGGCTGTTACTGAACTGCGGTCAGTGTTTTATTTGGGGATGATGGCAGGTTGCGAGTGATCATGCGTCGGGCATAGTTTCCCCCGGTCGTGTCTCGCGTCCGGAGATGCGAGGGATGCTGCATCCTTAAAAAAAAAGCTCCATTAGGATTATGGTGAAGGTTCCGCGCGTGACCCGCCCACGCCGCCCACTGCCACGGCCGCCCACTTCCATTGGATGACAATGAAAGGGAGAGAGGAGGGTGATGCTTATTTGCTGAATATATTTTAAGGCATTGTACCTGTATGTACTTCTCCGTGCATCTCGATTTACGAACAAAAAAAATCTATAGTGATAAGAATTTTTCATTAATACCGGCAGTATGTAACGCATTCGCCTTAGTGAGTACTGATTATGCAAATGTTATCATATTCCTTAGACTATGGTAAGGTTATTTTCCCCTGTGGAATATGAACGATATTCAGTAATAGCGGCTGTATCTTAGCTACATAACCGTTGGTGTTTATATCTCTCGTATGCAGAGAACCCGTCTTTCAGTTCAGCCCCAAAAAAGGTCAAGTCTTTATAAAGATTGCGTATCAAGTAAGATTTACCCTTGTTTACAGCGACATGCCACACGCGTCCACTATCTTTACAGCAAGTTTTTCTGGTAGTATCTTTAGCAGATTTAACCAGTCTGCCGTAAACTCACTCCATGGGATCAGGCCCTTACAAGTTGCGAGTCTCCCTGAGGCCTTGTCTTGCATGACTATCGTTGCAATGAATTCGTCGCAGTCAAATTATTGTTCACCAGAAAATTTCACACAAAGTGGCCTTTGAGTTGAGGCTCGTCAAGTGCCAGTATTAGAGAACTTTGAAGCGTCACTTAAGGGGTGTATCTATACTTACCTGGATTTCTCTCGTGTTCTCGAGGGATACAGATGCTATCACGGACACTAAGCACTCATTTACCTGCGTTTTTCTTTAGTTCTTTCGCTTTATAGCTATTTAGAGGTAGACGACAACCGCTGACGACATCGCCGGAAAACTCACACTTTTAAGGCTGGTGCTCCTTGTCAGGATGATGTCAGCATTTCTACAGAGCGAAGTTTTCGCGTGTATGCACGCACGCGCGCACGCACACACCCACACCCACGCCCGCACACATACACACACACGCAGACACACACACACACACACACACACACACACACACACACACACACACACACACACACACACACACACACACACACACACACACACACACACACATACACACACACACACACATACACACATATACACACACACACATACACACATATACACACACACACATATACACACATACACACACACGCACGCACACACACACACACACACACACACACACACACACACACACACACACACACACACACACACACACACACACACACACACACACACACACACACACACACACACACACACACACACACACACACACACACACACACACACACACACACACACACACACACACACACACACACACATGCTTTAGCACTATCGATAATCTCGGACACCATCAGATGCGATGTAACGCACTCCAGCTTCACTTTAACGCGTGCCCAAGATAGTCTTTATTCGCCTACGCCATGTTAACACACGTAGGTTCACCCCGGGACTACGGATGGTCTCAATAAAGTGTTTTTAACATCTTTGACCTATTTTGCCTGGCGAATTGTAAGAGTGTGCTTAGGGGTCTTACACAGTCAGTCTTTCGCCACAGCGCCTGGTCTACACGGCGGCTGTCAGCGGGTGAGCGGGAGCCCGTGGAGGTGTTGCTGATCACAGATTCGTGTCTTCGACCACGCTTGCAGTTTAGCCCAATGTAAAGCATTGCTGCACACGTGGGTGGGGGGTGGGGGTGGGGGTGGGGGTAGATCGTTGCAGAAATGTACACTTAGGGGTAGAGTATTGTAGAAATGATCTTCTGTCAGACCTCAAACGTTTTATGTTGTGTGTGGTGTGCTGGTGTAAAACATGCGTCTCATTTGTGATAAAACATTCCCCGACGTTTAGATTGTGCAGCGGAACGTCAGAGTACTAATTTGGTGTTATGCAATATGCTGAATCCCCATTATATTTCACGCGGGGAGGGTGTTTCGTTAACCAAATCCATTCGGCCAAGCCCTTTATTAGGTCTCGGAAGATGACTCTGCAGAGACGTCCACGTCCTCCCTCTTTCTTGTCATTTTCCAGTACTGTATTATGCAGCTCCGCCTTAACTTGGGAAGAGAAGCAGTAGGGACGACCCTGCTGTGATGTTGCTAGGTCATTATTGCAGGTATAACCACCCCCGCCCCTCAGTCCTCTCTCGAGAGGTGCCGGGCAGTAAGTCCTCGCAGGAGATGACGCCGCCGCCCAGTCCCCCATATGTCTGATGCTCGAGCCAGATTAGCCTTTTACGTTGCTCCAGGAACAGCTTGTGTGTTCGTGTGTGCAGGTGTATAGTATGTGTGCGTTTATTATCATAAACATGTACCATACGCCCTTGTATATTTATTTTGTTCATTTACATATATATATATATATATATATATATATATATATATATATATATACATATACATATACATATATATATATATATATATATATATATATATAATATATATATAATATATATATACATAATATATACTTAACATATATATGTATATATATATGTATATATATATATATTATATATATATATATATATATATATATATATATATATATATATATATATATATTATATATCTATATATTTATACATATACATACATACATACATACATACATACATACATACATATACATGTAACATGTATATATGTATACATACATACATATATAGATGTATATATATATATATATATATATATATATATTTATATTTATATATATGTGTGTGTGTGTATACATACATATACATATACATATATACATACATACGCATACATACATATTCACATATATATAAAGAAAGAGAGAGAAAGCGAATAAAATTGGAATGCCAGTTTACGTTCTTATTGTTGATACAATTGAATGCATGTCCAAAACGGAGGCGAGAAAATCAACACCTACGAAAGTAGATTGTTCCCTGCAAGGAAGCCCCGATGCAGAGCAGAAATGGGCGGTCTAGCACCTTCACATTTGCAGGCTGAAGAGCAGAGAGACCAGGCGCGCCCTCCTCTTGTCGATGATTTGTCCCATTTTCATGATTATCTTTCTCTTATCTTCTAACGGGCGAGTTTTTTGTCAACAGAGGTAACATGAAAAAAGTTGGGCCGTTTCATTAGGTAGAAAGTCATTTCTTTTTATGGCAAGGAACTTTAATTATGATATTTTTTTGGCTGTCATTGTATTGATCGCCGATAATGTTATGAGGATATATAGTTTTTTCAGGGTGTATGGTGGAGCATCAGTTTAGAGAAAGGTTCGTTTTTCATTTTTCGAAGGTTCGCTACTGACCAGAGTCCCTTGGGCGTGGAACGTGTAGGCGAGAATGAAGAGCCCGTCAGATCGTAAGCTGGGACTCGATCAGCCCCGCCCCCTTCCCCCCGCCCGATAAGACTCAAAACTGATCAGGTTTAGGTGTGTTGTCGCCCGGCGCGTCATTACGGGGCCATTCAGGTGGTGGGCGGGGCCTCGTGGCTCTTTCACAACGTCACTCATTAATCTGATTGGTCGCTACGCTAAACGAGCTTGTGATAACAGCAAAGTTATTTGGGGTGTCACTGATAAGGATGCGATGTAGATACGTTTTATTTCGTTGATTCCGTTCCCTTTTGCTCGTTAATGAGTCTGAAGAGGCGCTGGTTGAGTGACACTGGGGCGGTTAAAAGGGATGTTTGTTGTTTCGCGGCCACCAGTCCCTAATGCAGTCTTGAGTGTGGTGATTTATGGTGTCAATAAATGGCATGAGAGTGTGGGAGCGCGGCGGCGCGGCGCGGCGACGGTGGTCGAGGGGGGTGGGAGGGGAGGGGTGAAGACGAGCTCCTCCCACGGCTTTTGTTTACTCGTGTCTTGGTATCGGTGCACCATCACCCGTGTCGAGATGCTCCACCTCTTCCATACCCCCAAGAGTCAACCCATCTGTTTCTCAATGTAAATAATGGGTGGGCAAGCTCTGCTACGCGGTAATGGCGGACGCCCGGCACCACCCTGTACTTTGCCGTAACTTTATAGCCAGAGAGTAGACCTGGTGGTGGCCGCAGCACCAGTAAGGCGCCTGGACTCCACCCAGGTACTGCAGTCGCTGTGGAGGGCCGTCACACTTTTCCGGCCATCATTCTGCTTAGGTTTTAAACATCATGATCGGTCTACTACAACCAGGTTTTGTCACTTGTCCGCAAGAAGCTGAGCTCTTCAAGAAACGTTTGGGACAAGAACCTTGTTAAACGGCGTGAAGTGTAGCACTGCTGCTAATTGAGTGGTGCACGTCCAAGGTTGTGATGATAAGTAATGCCAAACCAGAAGCCATAATGAGTAGCGAAACCCAGGAAGTGATGGAGGTTTGTGTATCAGATATAGCAATCTGATCACTTGTCACCCTCTACACACTAAGGGGACGGGAAGGGGGTAGGACAGAAGGACATGGGGACAGACACCTTCTAAGTCAAGCGGCGTATGCTCTGCGTTGATATTATAACGAATGCAAACAAGCATTTTTGAATGAAGAAATCCCTTACCGTTCTTTATCCTTTTATGCACAACGGTTGTAATTCCATTGACGAGTGTCTGAGAAATCCTTTAATAACTGAAAAAGGCACAAGAACTTTGTGTGCAATGGTCCCCTGTCCGCGGCTGTCTCATATATTAGGGTAAATTAACGGCCGAGATATAGGGATAATGCCGGTGGCTAAAACAAGAGGTATTGCTGACCGCTATCACTCAAGTAACCAGACGCAGGAGCTAGATAAACCCTCTGATTATAATAGCTGCACATCACTCTCCTGTCACATCTTTTACGCTAGTGTGTGTGTTTGTGTGTTTGTGTGTGTGTGTGTGTTTTTGTGTGTGTAATTATGGGTAAATGTGGTTATCGGTATGTCTGCGAGCGCTTTTGCACCTGCTTGCTTGAGCTTGCTTGCTTGAAAAAGTGGGAAAGTGAAGATGTCCTAAAGCTGCCAGAACATGTACCCGGATTCTGGGTTGTAAATCTGGAATCTCACTGCACTGTTTAAGGCAAATACGCTGGTAAACTTATCGCCCTGACACGATCGTCTCAGCCATGGTACACGCTGCATTGCCCACTAATCTCTTCCGTCTCACGGTCTTATTCGTCGCGGAAAACCGGTATCGAAGGAAGCCGACCCTGCCGCCCGTCCTCGTGTCCCTTTCCTCCCCAACCCCTGTCCGCCGCCCCTGTCAGAGCATTTACATAGGGTGCCTGAGTAATGCTCTAATCCGGAACATAAACATCCCAGGTGTGCGGTAGTGTCTTGGTAGGATGGGGAAAGGGGGGGGGGGGTGAAGGTGGTAGGGGGGAGGGGGTTGCAAGGACAGGCTGGAAAGAGATCCCTCGAGACCTCTTACTGTGGAGGAATGAGAGGTGTGCGTGTTTATGTTTGTGTATGTGTGAGTGTGTGTGTTGTGCGTCCAAGAATGTGGTTTATGACAAGTCTTTTTTCCGTTTAGTTTTCTGCGATGGTCTTTTCCTTTGCTTGGGGATGTTACACTGAATGGTATATTTATTTATTATGCACAAGCAAAGGGGATCACTGAGTGGAAGTTTAGTTTTTTATATTTCCATTGAAATATATTATTTGTTGTTCGTATCTGATATTTTAATTGAAATACCATTTGTTCGTTTCTGATTCTTGTAATATGTTAGTGATGTTTTATTTTGCTAGATGAATGTGTTTTTATGCTCACAGACGTCACTACCAAAGTGTTCATATTCAACTTTCATTTTTGGAGATTCAAAATACTGGATGAATGATAATATTCTAGCACGGACAGGAACCTCTCGGGACCTTATCTCGGGGACTTCCTCTCGGCGGCGGGGGTTCCAGATGGCGTGTGCAAGGCACAGAAGGCAACCGATTGAGAGGAAACCTGTCCTGCTAGATTCGCTTGTGGGAGTGTCTGGGGTGGTGGTGGCAGTGGTGGTGGTGTGGGAGTGGTCAAGGTGGAAGTAGTTCCAGTGTAGGTGGAAGAGAAGCGGGGAGGGAGCGTGGGACTCGTTCAACAATGCGCCTCCACCCTGAACAGGCGCTGGTAAAACAGCCACGCCCCCTCCTTCTCCCTCTCGATCCCAAACTCCCCTTCTCCTCCCTCCTTTTTTATTAGTCATCGCTTGTTTCCCTATTTTCTTTCAGTTTATTTTTTTATGTTTTTGCGTTAATAAAGCCACCGTCCTAGTCGCAAGTAAACCTACTCGCTCAGCAACGCAAACGCTTCTGTTCTTCCGTTCTCCTCGTGTCCCTTGTCTAGTGCCCTGTTGTTCTCTTCGCCCTCCTCCCTCCTTGCAGTTATCCAGCGATAGAAGCGAACAAAGGAAATCATTGGGTGCGGGACGTTACGCCAGGTTAACGTTAACCAGGTCGGCACGCCAGGTGTCGGGCTCTTGCTCGGGACTCGCATGTCACACCCGAGGCGGCGGAAGCGTTCGTGCCCCGGGAGTCTGCTGGCGGGTGCCCTTACGTGGCGTCCGGGCGGAGCGCCTCAGGTTTTCGTGGGATGTGCACTATCAGGCGCGCTTTAGAGCAGGCGGGTTTTTATATTCTATCAATCTGTCTTCATGCTGTAGAGAAATTAGCGTTAAAATAAGGAACGGTTTTTACAATATGCAAATGACTGAAGGCGTAGGCGTTTTGTTGGTGGTGTAAGCGAGGCCCTCAGGCCGCATGATCAGCCACCATGACCAACCGAATGATGCCGGTGTCAGATCGAGGAGAGTAATGGCGTGCGCGCCCACTCCCTCTCTCCTGCCCTTCGGTCATCAAAGGGAAAAAACGACCCAACGGGGGTCGCGGGCATTGACGTACTCCTTTGCAGGATGCAGGCGGGAAGTAATCCGGCGAGGTGCAGTGGTGGGGGTGTAGCTGCAGGTCCTCCGACGCCCATCCTTGAGGAGGGGCTGCGAGGGTTGGTGGTTACCCGAGGCTCTGCAGTGAGCCAGTCGGATTCAGGCGATACATCCTCCGATCGAATGGCTCTTTTAACGCGTCGCAGACACTTTACGGCGCGCGCGCCCGCACCCTTCCCCTTATAAGTGAGGGCCTTTCTAGAATAGGCCATTGGTGCTAATCTGAGGCCCAAACTATGATTTTATGGCATAAACCCTTAACCGTAAAGATGGGAATCTCACGCTATCGGGGAAAGGAAGAGGAAAGATCGGGCGTAGCGGAGTGGAAGCCTTGCTATCAGCAGATACATATGGTCATGGCCGCCTTATTTCCCCCAGTAGAACGCGGACGCTGTATCATCCCCATTGCAAGTGCTGTTTTTATGTCTCCCATTCTGTCCATTTCGCCGTATTTTATTAGTATCATTAAGGCTTTTCTGAATCGGACTGTTGCTGTAGCTGCCTTTTGCCGGCGCCGCTGTAGTCGCGGGATCTT
Organism: Penaeus japonicus; assembly: GCF_977035675.1. Lineage (NCBI taxonomy): Eukaryota > Metazoa > Arthropoda > Malacostraca > Decapoda > Penaeidae > Penaeus > Penaeus japonicus. Next base: position 23,609,058 of record NW_028234430.1, read on the forward strand.
TGTGGATGCGTACTTAATTTTTCAGCAAGATGAATCAGATGACTGCTGAAGTTATCGCGGCCTAATTGCCCCTTCGGAATGACGTCGGCAAAACCTCAAAGCAGTGCAATATGTCATCTGGCAGAGAGGAGAAAACTATTTGATATATTGCAACCCTTCTTCAGTATCTCATAGTTGCTACTTGCAGAGTGGAGTTAGGTATCCGATACAGAGAAAATGTTAACTGTGATACAGGGCCACGTTAATGTATTGGTCACGCGAGAAGAGTAATATCTAAAATGCAAAGTGTCGTTCATACACAGTCGAAGATCACGTGATACACGTTACACCCACATCGGGCATGATTCACTGTCACCAAAAAAGAGCAGAGATAAGTATAACACTTAGATAAATCACGATCGTTTATTCACATGACCGGAGACGCAAAGAACAAAGTACAGGCAACGTAAGTGCTCACCTGCTCATGTCGACGATAAGTGCATCACTTAACCCAAAGACACGCAACGCACATTCAGCTGGTCACTTACGGTAGGAAAGCAAGTTCGATCGGAGGATCAAAGGAGAGTGGTAGTAGCGGTGTCGTTTGTGGAGTCTCGCCGGACGCACTAGGGGTCGAAGTTGGAGAGGAGGGGGGGAGTGGGGTGTACACTGTCGGTCTCTCCCCCTCCCCTCCTCTCCTTCCCCTCCCGCTCACCTTCCATTCCGCGATGCTGTTGTTAAATCAAGTGATTGGACGTGGTGGCAAGGCACGTGGGGAATCATACGAGTGGGCAAGCTTCGATGTGCGATTTATTGCAGTCAGTTCCCTCGTTTTCTTTTTCTTTTTCTTGCCTTCATCTTCGAGATTTATTTGTTTGCTTTTGGACTTTATTTATTACCAGCCCTGTAACTCCAGCTTGTTTTCCTTCTCCTCTTTTTGTTTAGTTATTTTTCAGACTGTTGCGCGTTCGATTACACTCACAGGCACATCACGCACACATGCACATATACACACATACACAAACATACACACACATGCACACGCATGCACAAATACACACACACACGCATACACGCACACACACACACATACACGCACACACACACACATACACGCACACACACACACATACACGCACACACACACACACACACACACACACACACACACACACACACACACACACACACACACACACACACACACACACACACACATTTTTTTCCACGACCTTAAATAGAGTGCATGAACGATATTATCATTTAGATTGTTCTTGATTGGTAATTTTGCTCATTTGCATATTGCAAGCAAAAGTCGCATTCATCTTGCGCGTCGCGGGACGTCTGTAAATCCCAGCACAAGAATCACATGAGCTGCTTGTAATGCTATCCACGTGTGCCCTCCCCCACCCCCTCTCTCCATATGACCCCAGGCCTTTATTTATAATGTTTTTGTTTTAGACATTCTTTCGCTTTTTAGTTTTTTCCTCAATTTCTTTGTGTATTTTTTTCTCTATTGGTCGTTTTTTTTTTGTGATGGCTGTTTTCTTTTGGACCATTAGATTAACGACCTCCATAAATATCAGCAATCAGAAGTTTTATTTGTTTTTTAAGCGCTTATTTGGCGCGGACGTGAAGGCGTAATGTGCGTCTGGTCTGAGAAGTTCGGAAAGCCTCTTTAACGGGGATTAGGCATTGTGGTCTGTGCGTCATAGAACAATATTGGATAATAAGTATATGCAGATCTGTGTGTGTGTGTGTGTGTGTGTGTGTGTGTGTGTGTGTGTGTGTGTGTGTGTGTGTGTGTGTGTGTGTGTTTCTTTGTATATGTATGTATATATATATATATATATATATATATATATATATATATATATATATATATATATATATATATATATATATATATATATATATATATATAGAGAGAGAGAGAGAGAGAGAGAGAGAGAGAGAGAGAGAGAGAGAGAGAGAAAGACAGAGCGAATGAGAGAAAGAGAGAGCAAATAGATAGAGCATGGATATATATTCTTCTGTCAGTCAACAGCATGTAAAACCCTGTGTCTAAACTAAAGAAGTTCCCACGCGCCCCTGTCAGCATGCACTGCTAACTGTCCTGCGAGACGTCTTGTGTCGCTTGTTAGCCATAACAACGCGCAGTTCTCTTCCCGCGTAGGACACCCAGGAGTAGCCTGGGAACACCCTGCGAGGACCTCCGCCCGGGGTAACCTGATCAGCTTTCCCTCCGCATTCTCCTCCTCCTCTTCTTTATCCATCCTTTTCTCTACCTCCATCTTCATTTTTTTCTGTTTCTCATTCCGCATGTTCTCTCCACATTCTATGCGCTTCTTTTTATCTCTTTCTCTTTCTTCTTCTTTTCCCCTTTCTCTCTTACCCTCCTCTCCCTTCTCTTTCTGTCGCCTCCTCCGTCTCTCTCTTACCTATCTCCCCATCCTCTCTCTCTCTCTCTCTCTCTCTCTCTCTCTCTCTCTCTCTCTCTCTCTCTCTCTCTCTCTCTCTCTCTCTCTCTCTCTCCCTTCTCTCTCCCCCCCCCTTCTCGCTCTCTCCCTCCCCTCCCTTCGCTCTCGCCCTCGCTCTCGCTCTCGCTCTCGCTCTCTCCCTCCCCTCGCTCTCGCACTAGCTCTCGCCCTCGCTCTCTCCTTCCCTCGTCTGGTTTTGTGATACGATCCTGTGATGACAGGAGACCCCCAAGTGTTGTTTTAAGGTACACGAGGTTGGGCTTCTTGCAGTGGCGCATTGGGTTAAAGGGAAGTCAAGTGGTGCCCCCCTCTTCGGCCGTGTAAAGTGACACGATCCCGAGGCTTGAGAGTGCCAGCGCCTTCTGTGCCACCACCAGGATGTGTCTCAGAAGGAATCCCGTTGTCTTGTTTCCGCTCCGTTGTATTTAGTGGATGCTGCTACATGCCAGTGATCGTTTAACGGTGATTATGGTTGGAGTGCGTGTGTGCGTGTTGTGTTCTTTGACGGGCAAGTGTGTCTCTTTTTGTTTGCCCTTGAGCTTTGTGTGTTTGTGTGTTTATGAGTGTAAGTGTATGTGTATCTACGTGCGCGTAGATACACATACATTGTAAGAATGGAAGAAAAAAAAAATAGCGAATGCCCAATTAGGACAAAAAAACAGTTTAACCTCATCTGACCAAGCCTTGCTTCTTGGCATGCACTGCAGTTGTTACGTTTCTTCCCATCTATCGCCAAAGGCTTTTTTCGACGTTTTTCCCCTCTGTCTTCGCCCTCTTGTGTTCCAAATCCTAATTTTCTTCTCTCCTTCACTCTGCACATCTCGCTTTTCAAAAGGAGGCCGTGGCGGGTTGGCCTCTCCTCCCCCTCCGCCTCCTCCGCCTCCTCCTCCTCCTCCTCCTCCTCGTCCCGCCCCAGCCAGAGTTCCTTGGAGTCCCAAATGCGAATGTAGGCAACGTTAAATGTTTGCAGTTTGTTTTTACGGATTGTTTTATGTGGCGTTGATAATTGCACCAAGAAATATGCCCTCGCCTCCTGCCCGTTCGGTTCAGGTGATGTGGGCGTGATGAATGGCCGTAGATGAGTGGTGGTGGGCGGGAGGTTATGCGTAGTAAACTCGAGAGGCAGTGGCGGCGCTAGAGGGCGAGGGCGAGGGTGTGGGGAACGTGTTGGGCATGTTTGGAGCTACATTGCCCTCGTGCTGTGGGCGTGGGTGACCCGTTTCATTTTGCGTCCTGACGAGGGTGCGGGCGTGGTGTGTGTGTGTGTGTGTGTGTGTGTGTGTGTGTGTGTGTGTGTGTGTGTGTGTGTGTGTGTGTGTGTGTGTGTGTGTGTGTGTGTGTGTGTGTGTGTGTGTGTGTGTGGGGCGGTGGACTGGTTTATTCGTTTTGCTCGTCAAGACCCAGGGAGTGTGAAATGAGAGTTGGTGATGGATGTGCAGTCTTGAAAGTGTGATGTAAGGTGTGGGGCTTAATGTCTGGGGGGGGGGCGAAGAGGGATTGGAGGATGTGGTGATGGGGGTACAATTGTTTAAAAGAGGTTGTTGAATGGTGGTTGGAATGCTAGTGGGATGGCAAGGTATGGATGACTTTTTTTCACTCCTCAAGGTAAAAGAGGTGTGGCAAAATGTTTGGTATGGCACAGCAACGTCGTTTAAGAAAAGAAGAGAAATTATGTAGAGGTGTCGGTATTTTTGTCATTTTTAGAACCATCCATTCGTATTATGAAAAAGATATATACAGCGTTTTTTTCTTGTCGAGTATCGAATCAGCTTAGGTCAACGTAACCCAGCCACCCAGGACCAAACCAGATGACCCTCGCGTCCATCCGCCGACCAGTCCCCATAACAGGGTCATTACGTAATTACTGCTCACTCTAGCAGACATCCCCATAAACGCCCATACGCCGACATGAAAAATACTTCCCTTTCACAGGCCAATGAAATGTTTCAACAGCCTAGCCAGCAAAAACTCGCCGGTCGGCCCAGGAGGAGCGATAGGCATCGACATTCGAAATACGAAATGTTGCTTCATGACAGATTCATTTATCGAGAGTTATTTATGGTACTGTTTTCATCCTCTCGCTCATGGTGGTGTCTTAATTATATAGCTCGGTTCCTGAGGGCAAGAGTTGTGCCTATGAATTTATATGCAAATAGGTTGGTGCTGTTGTATGCCTTTAAACTGGTGCACCGGTCCTTTAGTTAACGATTCGGCTCAATGTGGTATCCATTCAAGAGGTCTTGTTATTGTGGATATTGTACGCGTGTATAAAATTGTGTGTGTGTGTGTGTGTGTGTGTGTGTGTGTGTGTGTGTGTGTGTGTGTGTGTGTGCATTCGGGAAGGGGTGTATGTGTGTGTGCGTGGGGGTGGAGGGGGTGTAATAATAATACATAAAATATTTATTTGTTATTTCCCATGTAATTCACTAAATTTGATTTTGTTTTTTCACTAGTATGACCCAAGAGCACCCTATTCCACAAAGATGGGAATGTTTGATCTGCATTCTGATATTCATTTTTTTCTGGGCCTCTCGTGTCTTCCGCGAAGATTAGGCCTCCTTTGGTTCCTCTACAGAGGATCTTAGCGCTGGAAACTAACCATACTGTCCAGAGACCCTAGAGGCCGTTATTGCGTGACTTGTACGGGCTTGGGCACACTCGAACACGTTAAGTAAGATGGACAGCTGTTTTTTAAGACTCGAATACCCCTTTATAAGTGACTTAACCCCATGTGGGATTTAGCCTGTACGTCTGTCCTGCCCCGTGGAACCGGTGTGTTGTGGACCCGACCTTCTCCTAGTGGTACTTTGGTAGTCTGAGGACTCAGGTCTTACAGGGTTTGCCGTTTTGCTGGGATATGTACCCGCTTAATGGGAAGGTTTAATGGCGCCGTATTCCTTAATCTTTAATGGTATTTAATGTTACGTTCTCCTGATATTATACTTGTGATTTATACTCGGTTTCCGGACCTTTTTGATACTAGATTATATGCATTTCCTGACTTTTATCTCTCATTTTTTATCTCATCTAAATGTTGAAATGATTTCCTAGTTTTTTCCGTTTCACCAGTTAGGTTTTTATTAAACTTACTATTTTTAGTAGAGCGACGTGAGTTATACTGCCTCGTAAACAGCTGAATATATACTCGTATTCCTCAGGGCAGGGACGGAAGGATAAACTACAGGGAGATGGATGGTTAATGACTTGTTCAATTTGCAAGCCGGCAGGTGCCAGGTGCCAGCTACAAACCGTCTGTGCGTGTGTGTGTGTGCGTGTGCGTGTGCGCGTGCGTGTGCGTGTGTGTGCGTGCCCGTGTGTTTTAAAGGAAGTGATGCCAGGGGAAGGGCAGGGCGTTGCCCCTCTTGTGGCATGATATTAAGGCGGTTCATATCCTTCTAAGGTGACTTGAGCTGACTTAGCCAACGTTAAGAGTTGTTTGCCGAGATAAAAACTAACGATAATATGAAGAGATTTCCAACGAAATATGATTGGTGTTGGCAAGAAGTTCGTTCGGTTTCCTTGAGACTGCGGGGACGGCGTAAAAAGACCGGCGGAGGAGCGTTCGCGGTCGATTTCGTTTCTTGCTAACGCGAAGACCTTTGGTGCCTCGGGTGATGTCGGGTCTTTTGATGATGATTGAGCGCCGCCTCGGCCGAGCAAATTCTGCCATGTGTTGTGGTTGATGCAAAGTGCGACAGTCAAGCGTGGAAATTGATTTCACGCCGGTTTCGGTGGGAATTTAGAATCTCGGAAACATTTTGAAAATATTTAGACATTAGGCTGTCTCGCGCATAAGTTACACACACATGCGTGGGCACGCGTGGAGAGATATGTGCACATGTACGTATGTTTGTATATACTGTATTTTTATATGTTAGACGCATTCCTTTTCTAGCCAAGATACGATTCATACTTAGAAAACACACACACACATACACACACAAACACACACACACACACACACATGTGTGTATGTATATATATATATATATATATATATATATATATATATATATATATATGTGTGTGTGTGTGTGTGTGTGTGTGTGTGTGTGTGTGTGTGTGTGTGTGTGTATGTGTATATGTATATGTATGTATGTATGTGTATTTTTTTCTGTATGAAACGTATCTTGGCTAGAAAAGAAATGCGTTTAATATATATATATATATATATATATATATATATATATATATATATATATATAATGATACCCATTATTTGTTTATGTATTTAAATAAACGATGGCGCAGAGATGCAGCAGACGTTGACGAGCGTGCCAGCGAAGAGAGATAGGATTCTATGAATGTTCCCCGTCACTTTTTGGAGCTTTTATTGCTCTGTCTTTGATGCTGTGATAAAAGAGTTTTAGTCTGATAACCGCAATATAGTGTAAAGGGATAGCATTATCGTAAAAATCGATGACATCCTGACACTGACTTACAGCCATAAGCTTCCGATCTCGCTCGTAACTTATGATTCAGACAATACCAAAGCCCTATGACCTCGCAATGTTCTTCATAATCTTTATATGTGTATATATATATGTATATATATATATATATATATATATATATATATATATATATATATATATATATATATATATATATATATATATATATATATACACATATATATACATATATATACATTTTCTCTCTGTCTTCTTACTTTTTTCTTGTTTCCATATGTTGGCTTTTTATTTTTTTTTATTTTTTTTTTTCAGAATCCACAGCTTCTCATTCTATTCATTCTCTGCTAATCATTTTTTTTATTCACGTTTCTTCACCCGCCCTCTTCGCCTTCCACTTTTACCCTTGGAGTGTGTTAGTCTTCCTTTTTTAAACACAGAAATCCATTTGTTTACGCAAATGTAAATTGTGAAAAGACACGAGAACTCGATTCTCTACCAAGCGCCCAAATTTGAATAATATGAGACAGATATGAAAAGGGAGCGCAGGTGTTGGATCGTTTTGTCTGCGATATTATATTTGTTTTGCCTGACACTCGCTCGTCTGCCGCTGCCCACACCCTCTGGGCCAGACGCTGATGGCGGACCCAGGGCGCGGAAGAGAGAGAGAGAGAGAGAGAGAGAGAGAGAGAGAGAGAGAGAGAGAGAGAGAGAGAGAGAGAGAGAGAGAGAGAGAGAGAGAGAGAGAGAGAGAGTGATTGGGGGGGGGGAGAGGGAGAGGTAGAGAGAGTGGGGGGGAGGAGATGGAGAAGTAGAGAGAGCAGGAGAGGTAGAGAAATATTAAAACACAGTGAGATAGAGAGGAGGAGGGAATTACAGAGAGATTTTGTTTGTAATAGAAATTCAATGGCAGTGAGGACTCTTATCCTATGTTCCACAGCGGCCACTTTGAACGCAGAAAGAAGTCGCAATATGAACTCACAGACAGAGCCTTCACAGCCTGCGTGGCCTGAAAACCCCTTTGCCGCCGGATTGCCAGCGAGATAGGCCTAGGCGGGGAGGGGGCAGGGTCGTGATAAGTGGGCTACCAACTCACGTAAGGCAGGGAGTGATGCATGAATCAGGCCACACTCATGAGTAACGCCTCCAGGAGGAGCATGCGACGGCTGACACTCATGATTTGTGGTGACACTCACTGGGAGGGAAGAGATGGCACGGTGGCTGACCCAATTCTGACACACAAGCATGGCATGCATGTGTGGAAAAGAGGGATAAGTGAATGATAGATGAAATGGGACAGAGCTTTTCATTAACGGTATTATTGCCGGATTAGATAACGGCCGTGTTATTGTCCGTGATTTATTGATATAGTTGTAATACTTAAAAGGAATAGTGAATCTAAAATCGATAGAATACAATACTTCTGTAAGAGTAGAGTACGTTTTCTTTTCTTTTTTTCCCCTTCGAAATGCGAGTTCACGTGCTCAGTGACAAAACACCGAGAGGTCATAACTGCAGGTAAAACTCGCATGTTACGAGCGAGGTTACGGTCCGCGCGTACAACGAGGACTCTGGCGAACGACCGACGGCTTAAGGAGGCTCTCTCCCTTTGTCTGTTCGTCTCTTCTCCTCCTCCTCCTCCTCCTCCTCCCCTCTCTACCCCCGCCTCTCTCTCTCTCTCTCTCCTTCCCCCTCCCCCCTCTCTCTCTCTCTCTCTCTCTCTCTCTCTCTCTCTCTCTCTCTCTCTCTCTCTCTCTCTCTCTCTCTCTCTCTCTCTCTCTCTCTCTCTCTCTCTCTCTCTCTCTCTCTCTCTCTTCATGCTTTTTTCTTTCTCTGATTCGCCTTCTTTCTTGGACGACGTAGCTGGCGGTTCCTCTCAGAAAAATCTTCTTTATCCAAAGGATCTTAAGAGCTTAGCGACATTTTTATTACTGCGTGTGCATTTGTTGCGGATTCTTTTGTCCCATTTGTTTTTATTTACGCTTATTCAGTTTTTTTTCTTTCTTTCTTTTTTCTTTTTCTGTTTTTTTTCTTTTTTTTTTAGTGCGTGTGTGTGAGTGTGTGTTGTGTGTATGTGTGTGAGTGAGTGTGTGTGTGTGTGTTTGTGTGTGTGTGTGTGTGTGTGTGTGTGTGTGTGTGTGTGTGTGTTTAGGGAGGGCCACCCACCAGGACGAGCGAGGGTGAAGGGGCCGGAGGTGCCACTCACATGCCATGCTGTGAAGTTATTGGTGTGTGTGTGGTCACCATATAAGCAGACGCCGCCACCGCGAATTATATAATGTCACAGTGATGCTCATGAGCAACATGACGTGGCAACGTGGGAAGTCTCAGCCCCCTTCCCCCTTCCCTATATACCTTTCTGTTCACCCTTGACCGCCGTCAGGACCATGTAAGGCAAAGGACATGAAGGTTTCCCGCCACGCACCTGTCATATGCCTTAGGTTTTGAAGAGTGCCGCTTTCCTTCCTCCTTCTAAGTGTCGCTTACTCTCTTACACACCCTTTTTACTCTTTCGTTTTTGCGGGAACGATCGTTGTTCAGACAACATTCACCTCTCTACCATGAGCTACGCCCTTGTCGCGGGGGTGCTCTGCCATAAACTTTTCTTTTCCGCGTCGGGATTAATCGGGAATTGACCCTCCCTCTCTCCCTCTCACCCTCCTTCCCTCCTTCCCTCCTTCCTTCCCTCCTTCACGCATCGCGGGACCCCGAGATTGGCGCCTCGTTATTATCAGGCACACGACATCCCAGCGTGCCATGTTTGTGTGCCAGGCCCGCCATTGTATGCAAAACGGGTGGGAGATAATTTGTCTCGCTGAGAGGCAAATTGTTCCCCTATATTTCACTCGCGCTTCGCTCGCTCGCTGAGGTCGTGACTGCCTTGATTTGTTGCTTGGTTTGGGATCTCGGTGTGAGGAGGAACCGGCTTTGAGGCTTAATGTGCCTGTCCCTTTGAGATTAATTATCGTTGGTGTATCATATCCATGACTCTCCCAGATGTCATGTCATGTCATGTATTCGGTAGACATTCTATATAGCATATGAAGGCTCTGTTATTACGAGATGGGAAATTATTTGTCGTCATGGTGTTCTTCGCATTTATTGTTTTTATTATGTTTATTAGTATTATCATTATTACCTTTATTGTCATTATTAGTAGTGTTACCATTATTGTTGTTATTATTATTATTATTATTATTATTATTATTATTATTATTATTGACTTCAAAGGCTCACACCAATTTAAGTCTTTAGTCCAATTTGATAAGCATTTGACCTTGAAATCTACAAAAGAGGTAGAAGGCAAGAGTCGGGTATTCTGCGGAGATTCTCGACCGTGAAGATGTAGGTGTTAGCAGACGCGGAGGGCAGAGCCAGGTGCGCAGAGGGTACGGCGGGGGTATTCCGTGTAACGCACTGAACCCAACGGGTCGTAAATAGGGTATGTGGCAGAGTTACACTTGGCTGCGGCCAGACTGACGTAGGGAAAGACAGATGGCGAGTGAGGCTGGGTCGGGATTCACACAGGCACAGAAATGCTCATTGCGGACGACATATGGCCGGGAGAATACAGCGGGATGGCGCTAGGCCGGGGTGGTGCTTGTGGTGAATGTCACGGGGTAGGGGAGGGCAGGGAGTTGGGGAGGGAGGCCGGGGGAGGGTGAAGTTGACACAGGAGGGAGACGCCTAGCTGGTACACGTCGGGCGGCGCCGGGGAGTCTCGCTGAGGCTGCTGCGACCTTTGCTGTCGCCACGGTGCGTCCAGTGTCTAACTGGGAAGGAGGATGAGAGAGAATGAGAGATAAGCGGGTGGAGTGTCAGAGAGAGAGAGAGAGAGAAGAAGAGAGAGAGAGAGAGAGATCTGAATGAGGTTGTAAGCCTAGATAGTATATAGGCTGTGGCAGGTCTAGTTTGTACCACTATGAAATAATCCCCGCGTAATGCATAACCGTGAAAGGGCTTAACAAAATACGAACATCCAAAGGACGAACATCCAAAGAATGGTCACATGCAGTCTAGAACGAGAACGTGGCTTAGTGCCGAGAATCTGATGCATAATGCAACATTTGTTACCCTACGGGATACCTTTATTGCAGAGATACGTCCCTGCCAGGAGGTCGTGTCCTTGACCGCGTGCAATAACCCACTAGCATTTTTTCACGACCGGTGTTCAATGACCGTTTGACCTTAGATGAATGGGGCGCGTAGGGGACTGGGGTTATTTTTTGTTATTATTGTTGTTATCATTGATATTGTTTCAATTATTTATTAATTTTGATTGACAGTAGCAGCAGGAGGAGGAGTAATAGTAATAAGATTAATGCTACTACTGTAGCATTAATTAATCATATTACTAAGGCTTTTAGTGCTGCACTTACATTCATATACATCATTATTACGATTGTCATCATTAGCACCATTTCCATCGCCGTAACTGTTATCAACACTTACATCACTAACTTTGGATCATCAGGGCCAATCAGAATTGTAGTCGAACCCGTCACCGTAAGTCATAAGTCATTGCCAGCAGTAAGTCAAGGGGCAAATCCATCATAGTTAAGGGTTACTTAGACATGGACGGATACGAGGCAGCGCGCGTACGATGTTTATATTGGGTATGATGAGCCAGGGCTGATTCAGAGCCTCGGCGAGAGCAGGTGGTGCTGGCGCGCTCCACCACGCCCACACTCCGTCAACACTGGGGTAATTGTGGTTGGGTGGGTGCGTGCCCTACCCTATGCCCGTTTGCCCGCCCGCTCGCCCGCACGTGGCTGATGGGCGGGGTATTAGTACGAGAAGCCCTTTTTTGCCCGCTTTACTTTTTGGGAAGTTATGTCAGGGTCTGGTTGTTGTATTTCATTGACGGTGGGTAATGTATCTGTTGTAGATTTTATTGTGTGATTAGCATTTACTTTATTGTTTTTGATAGGTGAATTATGGCGCCTTCGTGGCGTTTTTATGGTGTTTTTACGAGCATGTGTTCTGTTACAGAATCCGAGAGGCGGCCGACGATTTCCTTTTCGTGTGGCGGTTGTAAAACGCCGAATTTCGCATATCATTTCCGTGACCTCTGCGCTTCAGGTCTTGCAAGGGTTCAGCGGCCGTGATTTGAACGCCGCTCCTATTGTTCAATTAGAGCAAAGATAATACTCCCCAGGTAAAACAAAGAATATCATCGCCCTCGTTGATGTTGGAATGCATAAAAGGCGTGATTATCTGGAACAAAAAACGACGACTTGCCCGCAACTACCGCTGTGTATGACAGGCATTAGGTCATTAATAAGCGGTGTAAACACCAACATTATGATAAAAAGTTGGCCTCATATGTCAGAAGGCATGTTATCTTTCTCTCTGATGGAGCCTCATTACTAGGATCTGTCTCGAGAGCAAGAACCATAAACCCTTTAGAATGTCTGTGAAAGTCAACCATCAGTGTTTTAGGGTGTAATATTATCACCCCTCTTCACCCCCACCATGATTTCCTGCTATTCTCAACAGAAGCTTTAACAGGAGCAGGAAGGTCGAGGCCTGAGTGCTATGGCTATTGGGACTTAAGCCTTCTTGATGAGAGTGGCATGGCACTGTGTTGCCGCGACGGCGAGGCTGACTTGACCCGATGACATTTCATTGGGAAGAGTCTGGCCGCGTTTTGTTGTCAGCTTCCGTCGCCGTGGCAGGAATTGCAGGCGAGCATTGCATTGTTGCGCCCCGTAGGATGTGGCCGGTGGTTGGAGCGATGTCCTTTTGATAGGGGCGCTTTCATTTCCCTTTCCTTTCCCCTCCCGTTTTCACTTTCCTTCCGTCTCTTTTACGGCCTTCTTCTCCCCGACCGCTCCCACCGTCCCCTGCCCCCGCCCCCGCCGCCGTCCCCTCATTGTATTCCTTCCCGCCCGCACGGATGCTTGGGCCACGAAGGTCACATTGCTTCTCACTGCTTGTGTTGCTTTGGATCTTTGGGAATCATGGTGAATAGCTTGTCGAGGAATAGATTACATAATGGGATATGTTTTAATTAGCTTTGTGATGATGTACCTTGCTCCTTTGTGAGAGGAAGGGTGCGTGATGAGGTTTATAGGGTAGAGGGTTGTTGTGAACTCCTCTGCCTTGCCCACGCACCGTGTCAGTCTTTTGTTGACCCGTTCCACCTTTCGTCTCTCGACTTTCCGTTCTCATTTGCTATCTTATTTCCCGTGCCTTTTGTTCCGCGCGCCATTCACGTCGTTGATAGGCCTTTTTGGAGAGAAAATATTGATGATAAGCTGCCGTCATCGCACACAATGCACCTTTGTATTCGCTCGCGCAATCCTTCCCCAAATATCATCATCAAGAATGCGCATCCAAACAACCTTTCGCTCCATCATCACCATCATCACTGCCGGCAGTGCCACACAAGTTCCATTGTCATCAACGCATCATACCCCCCCCCACCTCACCCCACCCCCTCCCTCGTCTCGTCTTCCCATGGCATACCGGAGTAGAGTTCAGCCTTGTTCCAGATCTCGTTGGCCGCTTGCCAGTGGTTAGATCTCAGGCTGATAGTGAAAACTTATTTATAAGGATAATTATAGAAGCAAGGGACTGGTTTCTAAGCCACCTGGGGAGGAAGGAGAGCCGGTGTTAAGCCGATTAAGAAAACGCATGTACTCCTATTTCACCTTTTAACTCTCCGTTTCATGCACATTTTTATTCCGCGCCCACACGCGTACACACACACACACACATAAGCAAATAAAAAAAAGATAAAAAAGCTAATGCGCACTCGACTCCCTTCCTATTCACGGTACACTTCTTTAACGTTCTGCTGTGTTTCCTTACGCCGTTCATCGCATCCCTGGCACCCCGCCCTGCCCAGGCCACTCCCCGTTCTACTCCCATTGTGCCGGGGTCCTTCCGGGCGTCTCCCCTCTTACAGTACTGCTTACTATGGCCGCTGTAGGCGTCGGGGCCGGTATGGGTGTTGTCCGGGGCGACTCCTTGCTTGATCCTTGCTTCGTTCCAGCTTTTTTTGATTGATTCAGGTTCCTACTTGTTTTGTATATACATACATACATATATATATATATATATATATATATATATATATATATATATATATATAAATGTATATATATATATATGTGTATGTATGTATGTTTGTATGTATGTACACACACACACGCACACACACTCACTCGCACACACACACACACACACACACACACACACACACACACACACACACACACACACACACACACACACACACACACACACATACCTACATACATACATACATACATACATACATATACAAACACAAACTGTATTTTTTTCAGTGTTCATTATTACAATTGACTGAACTTTCAAATTGTTTGTCCTATTATATATTTTGTTTTCAGCGTTGCTCTGTGTAATGTCCTCTGCCTTTTCCTCTACTTGTAATTCCTCTTCTCCTTCGTCATCATCTTCAATTTTCCTCTTCTCATTTGTCTTTATTCATTTCCCACGTCTATTTCTTCCTCTTCCTCTTCCTCAACCTCGTCTTTTTTCTGATGTCATTCCTTTCCTTTTTATATCCTTCATCCGCATCTGTTGATATCGTCGTTAATAATACGACAGCGGCACTTGATCCTGCACCGTCATAATTTTGATTAGACGCCGATTGAAAGGAGGAGGTTGTGGATGCCGGCGGCAGAGAAATAGAAGAGTGCTTGTGGGCGGAGGAGAGGAGATGAGGAAGCGAAGGAGAGAAGGAGGGAGGGGAGGGAGGGGGGAATGAAGGAGGGAAGAGGGGAGAGACGCGAGGACGTGGGCGAGGTGGCGCCTTTGCAAAACTACGTTTGATTAAGGTGTTCGTTCATGAGTGTGTGGCCGGATGCAGAGAGCTGTATGTGCGTGGAAGGGAGTTTTAAGAACTGAATTATTTGTGTGCTCGTCGTGTTCGCGTGCGTGTACGTATGGGAGCCTCCCTCGAAATAAGATTGCAATCACAATCTTGTAAGAATATTCTAGGAGAGTAGATTATTACCCACGTGTGTCGGCTGGTTCGTGTCTATGGAATGTAGGAGGTTTATACAAGATTAGCGATAAGACCGCCGACATGCGTAGCTAGTTCGGGCTAGAAATAGCCATCTGTGTGTAGGCGGGTGAACACTGAACAGCCGATATATAGTATAGAGGGAAGACGTAGGTCCTCCCTCACTCAGGGCTAACAAAGCGATCGCAGGATTTTCTTCGGTAATAAAAGCGTTTGGGGCCTTTTAGCTCAGAGCAGCTGTTTGACCCCGGTGTGACGGCACCCAAGAGGCACGACTTGGGGAGGATTGACGAAGGCTTCACCTGCTCCCCCATCCCCCTTTACCCCCTTCCTCCAATCCTTTCGCCTCCTTCTCCCCTCTCACCTTCTCCCTTTACCTCCCTTCCCCTTCCCCAGTACCCTTACCCTTCCCTTTCGCCTCCTCCTCTTTCTCTTTTCCTCCTTCCCTCTTCCCTTTGTCCCCTTCCCCCCTTCACCTCCTCTCTATCTACCTTCCCTGTTCCCCCTCTCCTACCCCCCATCTTCTTTTTAATTTCTTCTCTCCCCTTTCTCCTCTCCTCCATTTCCTCTCCTTCTTCCGTCCCCCCTCCCCCATCCTCCCCTCAGATCACAAGAAAGCTCCGGATGTTTTAAACAATCATTAGTTATGTTGTGTGAATATTTTCTTATCGGTTCGGGTCTTACCCCTATTCTATTCTTTCTCTTCCCCTTCTACCTTCTTGTTTATCTTTTTTTCTCTCGCTTCCTCTCTTTCTCTCCCTTTCTCTCTAATCGCCGCAGTCATTCACCTTTGAGGGGAATTCATTAATCTCTTATCTGTAGCCTTCTCTTTAAAGTGGTTATAAAGATTAATTGTATTTTTCTGTTTTTTGCAGGTAAGAGAACAGCTTGATGAGACAGCAGCGCATATGTGGTGAGTAAGACGCATGGGGTCTAACGAATGAGGCGAAGAAAGTGAAGAAGGAAAGATGAAAGGAGGGTGTGAGTTAAATTAGCAAGCACAGGTACATGAACAATTATTTTGATAAGTGAAAGCGAAAGAATTGCTGTTGCACCTTAGGGAAATAGAGCGAGAAGTTGAAAGTCCTGCTATAGAAGGATTTAAGAGGACCATCCCCCTGTCCCCTCTGTGCCCGTGCTGCAAATGTGGCACGAGCAAATGGGAGAGATGCCCTGCTCCTATGAATTGAGGAAGTGAGGCATTGTATTTCCGTTGTCCCGCGCCTCACGGCCAGAGCAGGGCATTACCAAGGAATTTTCCCTGACGCGTCAACGTTTGTTTTGGAGGCCCCTTGTTTGTGCTCCATGGTTCCTTGCGTTAGATTCACACCTTCTCAGCACGGGTTGTGGTGTCTATGTTATGTTTGATTTTAGTTTTAGTTTTACCATGAAACCAATTGTAATGAGGAAAAAGAATAGGAACAAAAATATTTTTTCATCCAATTTTTCCATTTTCATTTTGCTCCCCCAGTCTCCATCATGATTATGCATTTTTTATCCTTAAAATATTATCTTCATCCCATCCCTCATTTCACCCCCGCCAGATCCATCGACTGGTGCATCGGGGTTGCCTATTTACATACTAGCAGCGGAAGATATTTTTACGGGGTTTGTTAATGGGGAGGAGAGAGAGAGCGAGTGAGGGAGGGTGCAGAAAGGCTCCTACTTTTCTCCCTGCAGTTGTTTCCTCTCCGTCAGCATGGGAACCTCTCACGGATGGAGGGGGAGGGACGGGGTGGGGTAGGGGGGACCTATCAGTGATGGAGGGGGTGGGGTAGAGGGGGGGACGTTGAGCAGATGCCGGAAGGAAATGTGGATTGAAAGGGAAGGAGTAGGTTTTGGTGCGTAGGTTAAAAGGTTGTGAGAGGATGGAGATGGGAGGAAGATTTGGAGAGAGGGATATAGATAGAGATAGGGAAAAAGTTTTTTTTTATTGATGTTAACGTTAGTGAGATAGAGAAAGAGTGGAAGACGGGAATAGGCGCGGCACAAGAAAGTCGAAGGCGAGAGCAAGGAATGACGCGAGTGAACGTTCCCTGTGTACGACCGACCGATGACGCCAGAGGGAGAAAAAAACACTGTTGGCGTAACTAGTAGAGTGTCCGATATCTGAATGAAAATACTCGGCGTGAATGGCGGTTTTGTTGCCCCCTTGGGATTAAAGGTTGCAATTCGTTTCTCTTCTCGAGTGTCTGACCCAAAATACTGATGTGAATGACGCCACTGATAAAGCGAGGAGATGGCACGGATTTGGGAGAAAAAGAGGAAGCGAGCAGTATAATTGGGGGCGGAAAGCTGAACGCAGCAGATGAAGATTCATGGGCCAGTGGACAAAAGGAATCGAGTAATATATATATATAAAGCGAGGCGGGAGGAGGGGAATGCGAACAAATGCCAGCGACGAAGAGGGGGGGTAGACTTGTTTATTTTCGTCGTTCGTTTACTCCTCTGCTCATTGTGATTATTGCCACAGGTCAAAATGTAAAAAAACACACATACATATATAGATAGATAGAGAGAGAGAGAGAGAGAGAGAGAGAGAGAGATCCATATAAACTCCTATATATATATTTCAAGACCATTACTTTCTGTCAAGTTGGCTTTGTTATATCTAGTAAAATCAGACTTCCAGGAAGTTCATTGTCACTTATCATATTACTGACACATATTTTTAGGCTAAGAATTTCTAGCTCCCTGTTTTTGTTTTTTTTTGTTTGTTTTTTCACTCATTTTTTTAGTTATGCCTGTGTAAGAACGCAGTAAATAATCCGCGGATAATGATTATTTGATAGAGTGTTTGTGCTACAGGGATAGCTGCATTGTTCACGAGTATCCAATAGTGTTGTTAGTAACACTGGAAGGTTAGATAAGGCGGCGAGGCGAGGGCAGGGGCGCCTGTGGTCAGCCGAAAGCCCGAGGAAATCTGAGCAGTGCGTGTGGCCGGTGGTGGTCTTGATGAAGTCAACGCGCATGCATATCGTAATCACTATTCATTTTATTTTGTTTCTTTGGACGCGGTTATAAATGGAAGAAGGATGACGTCAAGGCCGGTGTTTAAGATGTTTAAGGAGGGAACTTCGTAAGAGATCGAGTTATATATACCTCAAGTGACACTAAAAGGATGAGATCACACAGGGGAGAGCTGCGCGGATCGGGTTCGTGTGCGTAATGCTTCCACGAATGTTTCTCCGTCATCAGCTTTGCCCTTTTCTCCTCCCCCCCACTTTCCCTCCCTTCCCCCCCTCCCCCCTCCCCGTCACGAGGACCAGCGTCACCGCTGCCGTCCTCCTTGGTCATCATCGCCGCCCCGTGACATTGCATGACCCGTGACTCACGCGGTGTTTATTATCATGTGAATTATGTTCTTGCTTGCAGCTTGTTTGTTTGTGTTGTTGTGCTTGGCTGTTGGAGTGTGGGGTTCGCGTTGTTTATTTTTTCGTTTTTGTTTTGTTTATTCACCGAGAGTGTGCTACAGTGTGATGCATTTACAAAGTGATCTGAGCGAAAGGGAGAAGATAAGCCATGCATTTCTTGTTTGTCGTAAAGGCTGTTGCATGAGTTGACATCTTTGACACAAGGAGATTAGCCCGTGTCATAATCAACACGCACCTTCACGTACGTTCGTGGACATGCGTCGGTTATTTCGGTCACTTTATCTAACCGTTAGCTGGGAAACCCGACCCCGGAGCCTACGAGGAAATTTCGCAAGATATCCTGCCGAGGGAGTGGAGGAGGAGGAGGGGAGGGGAGGGCACTTACGCCCGTTTATCTTCAAAGTTTCCCGGTGAGATTACGGCTCGATGCTGCCTGCCGTTGGGATTTTGGGCCCGTCACGCCCTTCTTCCGCGTGATCGCCGCGCGGGGAAAACGTAGCTTTGGGAGAGACGAGACCCGCGAGCGTCTGCCAGATCAGATATATTAGACGTTGGCCTAATGACGTCACGGGGGCGGCCCCATGCATCACACGTGCAGATGGTTTAGGAGGGGGCGAGGGGGGGGGGGGGCGCATGAGGAACAGTTGCTTCGGGTGAGGTCGACACGGGCTAATATAAGCCCCGCTCTGCATACTTGAAATGTTATTTTTATCTGGCGGCCGTATGTTCCTTTTGATCAGTGTTGGCTCTCAATTTTTAGACTATATCTAACTGATTTCGCTGCTTTGATCACCTTGAGTTATTTCTTATGCAAGGATTATATTTTAGGTCTAACGCATCTGTGCTTATGGAACTTCTTACTTTACTATGTGCCTTGACAAGCCAAGCACTGAGACCTTGATATCAATTTTGAGGCTTTTTCCCAAAGCCCCAAGTCGTTTGACATGGCAGCAAAGGACCGCCCAAGGTCGTACATGCAAATATAGCAAGGGGCAAGAGGAGGAGGAGGTTTCTGCGAAGTTCCTAGTCCTTTCTCGGGAGGCTTGCCTGCCCCTCGGCGCCCCCGCCCCGATGCAACGCCCTGCCTCAAAGAGCGAGCAAGGGCGAGGGGGAGAAAAGGGCCCTCCACTCGCGAGTACTTCCTGGGGTCACCCACGTGGCCGCGTTGTTATCGTTGAAGCGGAAGGACGTGTGGGAAGCGCCGGAGGATGAGCACGCGTGGCCTGACAGAGGGGGAAGGGGGGAGGGGGAGGATTCACGGGAAATGTTCGCGGTCGGGAGATATGGAGGGTCCTTGCCCACGCGCGCGCGCCCCAGCACGTGCCGTAGGGGGAGACAGACGATGGGAAATTCTTTGCGCCCTTATCCGGACGTGTTTGTTAAGTGAGTATTTAGCGTTGTCACTTTCTGTCGCCTCCACCTGCCTCCTTCTCTTGGCCCGTGGAGAAGGAGACGGGGTGGGGGAGGGGGGGGGCGTACGCTCCGAGGTCGAGGCCCAAGGCAGAGGGGGGGAAGGAGGGGGATGTTGGAATTCTGAAACGCCGGATTTCCGAGTTATTTTGTGGCAATGCGCAGTATACATAGTAGCTTGCTCGAGGCGTATCGAATATCATATATATGTTTTTATTTTTATTCTCATCGCACTTTTTTCAAATTTATATATGATTATTCTATACCCCTCCCCCCCCGCCCCTCAAGCTACAAGGCGAACGAACGATGAAGGAGTTTATGTTAATTTTAGAACACTGATGAAAGTTGCGATTCGTATCACCCTTTGCACAAAAAAAATCGAATATTCCCGAATCCCTTTGGCCGTGGGGGACGCTTAGGCCTTGAGTTCGTGTCTTACCTTCATTTTGGGACGTCGTTTTGCTTTTGCTTTTGTTTACATGTGTAATTATCATTCTTACCGTGTTGCATATATACACTGAATATCCGTGGTTTGCAGTGGGGATTTTTTTTTATCTGCTCAGACAGACAGGTTCTCTGGATATTTATCTGGCTGTATATGTTTACCGAGAGACAGTGATGCTCTGTCTAGGATATGTATTTTTCCTTTTATCATTTTTGTCGTGTCAGTACTAACGTTTTGTGCTGTCTCGCCAATGTCGCACAGGTAAGGTCTTCTTTCACCGAGGCTCTTTGACACTTGTTATCGTCCTTGGCATAGTTAAGAGGAGAGTTAAGTGGGATGTGTGTTTTCTCGGAGACCTCCTGTGGCGGTCGGGGGGTCCCTGTGGGGGGAAAGAGGCTCTGTGGTTATATAGAGGCCGTCCTTTAGAAATTCGTTGCCTACCTGAGGAGGCCTCACCTCCCCCCACCTCCCCCTTCTCCCCACACGCACACTATCCCCAGCTCCCTCTTCAACTCTCCTCCCTCTTATTCATCCTCCACCTTCTCCATCTCTCTCTCTCCTTTCCTTTCCTCTCTCTCCTTCATTATCCACTTTCTCCTTCTCTCTCTCCTCTCCTCTCTTTCCTTTACCCTCCACCCTCCCTCCACTCTCATTCCTTCTCTCCTCTCTCTCCTCTTTCTCATTTATCCTCCACCTCCTCCCTCTCATTTATCCTCCTCCTCCCTCTGCCTACCCTCCCCTCCCTTTCCTTTATATCTCTCATCATCCACTTCGTCTCTCTATCTCTCCTCTCCGCCCTGTCCTTCATCCTCCACCTCCTCCCTCTCTTTCTCCTATCTTCCCTCTGTCCTTCATCCTCCAACTCCTCCCTCTTGACCCCTTCCCTTCTCTCTTCCCTCCACTTCTCTTCCACCCCCTCCTCTCTCTTCCCTCCTCCTCTCCCCTCGAAGGCAAGACAAGATGACTATCTTTCATCCTCGCCAGTTTTAGATTTATGGCCCTTCGCATATCCGTCACTTCTTCTTTTCCTGGGTATTCGTGTGGGAATTGTGGAGGGAAATGTTTTAACAGGTAAAAATTTGGTTTTATTTTTGTTAAGGTTTATGGGCGAGGGGGGGGGGGCGGATGGATAAACTGACAGACTTGACGTTCAAGTAGTTCGTTTTTTTTTTGTTTTTTTATCCCTCCCACAATAAGTCTGACTTATTGGTATCTAGTAACTCAACAAAAATCATATCCTTTACTATGTATTTATACTTGATAGTTTATTCAGATCATTAGAATAATGCGTATCAGAGGACTTGTATATAAAATACAGGGTTTCAAAGTTACAGGGTTAAGTCAAGGACCTTCATCGGATGCCCCAGGTTGCAGAGGAGGGACTAGAAGGAGGGAGGCGGTGAGAGGATCGGTTGTCTACAGATACTGATAGGATCCAGGTGGCCCGGCGAGGCACCTGCGTTACTCACAAACCGTCTTTTATTTTTTACGACGCTTGGTAATCTCGCCGGTGAGAGAAAACCTTTTTCTCTTCCGAAAAAAAATCAGCGGGTGCACTAATGTGGTACTAACGTTGAAATGATCTTCGTGTTGGATCATATTCATAGTGAAATGTTTTTGTGTTATATTTAGTGATTTACTGATATTCGAGATGCTTACAGTAACCCAGAAAATGTAATGCAATGCTAAATGCAGTGTTAAATTTCACCATGAGTACCATGATATTTATGACTATGTTTGCATCATGTTTACTGGTTATTCGTATTCGCTTGAATATGTGTCGAGCGGAGATAATTTCTAGTTGGATTTGCAGAAGCCTGCGCCTTGTCCTATGTGTAACAAGTCTCCTGGGGTGTGAACATTTTGACAGACAGGTGTATGACAGGAGATTGACGGCAGTGACATGCTCGAGGTCGCGAGATGAACAGTCGTGCGTATGTATAAGTATGTAGATTGCTGTGGGTAAGCTGTATGGAAATAGTGTATTTGCGAATACTTCTGACGCGTATTCGGGGTTCTCGGAGTCTTTAATCCGATGCGCGAATGCTCGAGCATAAAATAGCATTAACGTATTTGAGATCTATTATAACATTTATAGCAATCCATTGTTACATTTTCCAATATTGTCAATAAACGTTTTTATTTCTTGCTGAACGTCGCCACTCGTCCTCGCTCCCAATACTGGTGTCATTTCAAAACAAACACCAAATTCTTCTTATTTGATTAAGTGTTCAGTGTTGTAAATACTATCTAGCATCGTCTCCTGGGCATCCTTTTCTCGTCCGGAAAGAGGGATGGAAAGGATACTCTACTTAAATAAAATGTCTTTATTATGTCTTCCTGTTTCTCTGACTATCAACGTGAACGAGCAATATTCCTCACCTGATTCAAATGGCCCTCCACATGGCCTTCTTACTCAACCCCTTACCTGGTTTATTGGCAGAGATACATCGAGATTTTTATCTCCACGATAAACACCTGAGTACTTTCGTGGCTCCGTGCCAAGGGTCACTCTTATCGGCATGGCACTTCCCACCCTCTTTCGTCTTCTTTCCACGTCCTGTCTCACATCTTTCTCTTGCCTTTTTTCATCACCTCATTCTTCCCCCTCTTTCACTCTCGGCATTTAGCGTGCGTCCGCCGAAGGTTGTGCTAAATAAGTGGAGGGGAATTTGTTATGGGCGATGGTGGATGACGAGTCCCATCTGGCGTCACAGAGCCCCGCCCACCAGGGCTGCCACGTGCCGCCCGTATGACCTCGCTTTGACCTGAAAAATACTTCAACGTTACATTCATAAAGAAAGAAAAAGAAAAAGAAAAAAATATATAAAGAGAGCATCTACAAGACAGGAATTTCCCTCGTGTATTCAGACATTAGTGATGTATTGAAAATAGTCAAGGCCCTGAGGAAGAAAGGGAGCGTCGTCAAAGCACCAAAGTTTCAACTCATCGCGTGTGTCAGCTGTTGCATAATTCCAACGCGGAAATCCTGCAAGCTCAGGCGATAGAGCGTGATGAAAACGGTGATACATTGCCGTTCTAATGAATCTTCGTCGTCAGGTGTCACCGTAAGTCAGTGGCGATTTTTTTTAAGGCTTTGAAGTAATGGTCTCGCTTTGATCTTGAGTGTGCACGGTTAGAAAGGATTTGGGAGGCCCCACTTGCCAGGTCTCCTTCGTTTCTGTGAGTTTCTCTTTTATCCCATTTTCAGGCATCAAGATATGAAATGTCAACTGTTGTATCCTGGATGAATATGGATATCCTAGGCATTGAAGGCTTGGTAATCCTATTGAGCTAGACAGATTTGAGTGAGACTTATACGGCCTCCAACTCACTTCTTACTTTTTTCGCTCCCTTATTCCTTCTCTGTTTTCAGGACCAGCAGTTCCTTGATTTTTTCAGACATTTATTATTATTTGCGACCGTGTGTTTTCTGCGTCTTATTTATGTAGATCCATTTTCTCTTTTCCTTTTTTTCTTTTCCTTTCGGTTTTCCTTTCCATTATTTTTTCTTCTTTTTTCTCCATCAGCAACCTTTTCGCGTTAAGTGTTTGAACCAAAATACAACTACTACTACTACTACTACTACTACTGCTAATAATAGTAATAATAATAATAGTGATAATGATAATGATAATAATAATAACAATGATAACGATAGAGTAAACCACACCCCACCGTCCGCACGACCGCCGAGACGGAGCCCGTCGAAACGCCCACGGTCACCGGGGAAGGAAATCGCGGTCAGAAGGAGATTGAAGATATGAAGATGCAAATAAAGTCTGGGCGTTAAAGGCCTCCCGCGCCCGGAGGATGCTCCAAGTGTCAACATGGGGCGTGAAGGATGAAGGATTAGCACGGTAGTAAAACAATGAAAGACAAACACAGCGGTGCGGCGAGAGAGGGCGCTGTGCTGATGGCGGCCCGTCGTCACCCGCGCCTCAGACGGGCTGGCGAGGGAACAGCTGAAGCACGCACCTTGCTTTTTTTTTTTTTTTTTTTTTTTTTTTTTTTTTTTTTTTTTTGTTTTTTTTTGTTTGTGTGTGTGTGTGTGTGTGTGTGTGTGTGTGTGTGTGTGTGTGTGTGTGTGTGTGTGTGTGTGTGTGTGTGTGTGTGTGTGTGTGTGTGTGTGTGTGTTTATGAGGTAGATGGCTATTTAACGTGCAAGTGGAATACATCCTGTTATGAAAAATATATGGTTGTATAAGAACGGAAGTATATATTTGTTTTTTTATTTCATTATAAGTTTCAATAATAGTTATTTAAGAATGTACTTAATTACACTGAACCTCTAGTATTGGAAAGAACTATATCACAAATAAAAAAAAATCCGTGATATTTACTGAACGTGAGAGTGAAAAGGGAGAATGTGATTAGAGAACACAAGAGTTAGAAGTAAAAACGAGAGTGAAACGACGAAGATGGCGAAGAGGAAGGAGACAGGGAGTGAAAACAAATCAGGAGGTCGAGGGGATGTCTATTCTAAATACAAACGGCGGCCGTGAAGACAATGAGATCTCGGTTTATGACCGTTAGCGACGGAAAAAAAACAAAAGAGATGAACCCGCACAGTCCGCGCCCCTCCTACCTTGGGCTGGTCTCTGTCCCCAACGCCAGCGCCTCGCCGTTGCTCTGTCACCAAGCCCCGAAATATGAACTTTCCTTTTTTCTCGTTATGTTACTCGTCTTCTTTTTTTTTCTCTCCGCTGTGTTTTCAGCCCCTTTTTGCGCGTGTGTCCGCCAAACAACCGCTCCCTCCACATGGGAACAATTTGCGGGGAATCGTCTGTGGATTTAGTGCATCAATTGGGTGCGAGGTGTGAGGCGCCGTTGCGTGGATGGGCGTGGGTGAGAGACGGTGATGTATGGGGCTGTCCCAACGCCGCTGTTTACTCTCCAGCCGTAGAACAACAGTAGGGGTGCAATAGAAGGGATGGACTGGGGAGACGGATGGGGAGATGGGGGAAGAGGAGGAGAGGAAGATGGGGTCCACAAACTAACCTTTTTTTTGCAAGGGAAGGGATCAGCATGTCAGTTTTTTGCCGGAGATTTACCTTATTATTTTCGTTTTTTTTCTACAAGACGTCGCACGGTAGCTAGGTGTATAGCTTTTGTGTTTGTTTGTCCTGGGGCTGTGATGTAACTATGTGTCCGGCGGTTAGACTAACGATGTACGTGCAATTAAAATGTTTTTGCTGATGTTTTCATCCTGTTGGTGCTCAGTCGTGCGTTATGGTTGACAGTGTTTACGCATTCGTATATTCTTACAGTCTTCGTTGATGTGGGTCGTTATCTTTTCTGTAGTAATTGATTTGATTGTTTTATTTATTTTATTATTATTACTGAACGACTATATTTTTTATTTGGGATCTTTGATACAGTTCTTCTACATATAAAACACTTACACACACACACACACACACACACACACACACACACACACACACACACACACACACACACACACACACACACACACACACACACACACACGTACAAACACGTACACACGTACACATACACTCACCTACTCACATTCATAATGGCTAATTGCAGTGTTCAGGCAATTGGTTCCACTAAAGCAGCAGTGGGCGGGTCATTAGAGCCAACATAATGCTTTCATCGGCGGTCGGAAACACGATCGTCTGGAACGCAACTCTCGCCCTTTGAATAATGAGTTAATTGCCAGTTGACGCGGCGAATTATCCTCAAGGAGCTGTGCGATCGGTCAAGAGACGAAGACAAGACTGTGCCGGTAGATTCCAGGGGGGTGGGAGAGGGGTTGGGGAAGGGGGCAAGGAAGGAGGGGTCTGAGTAAGGGGTGTGGCAGCAGCAGACAGGCCGCCCTGTAATTTACCCTCACGGTGCCACATTCATTTACATTTTTTCTCGTCTTTTCTCACTGAGAGCTGCTTCGGGTAGGCCGGGTCGAGGGGGAGAAGGCGAGGGTGAGCGGATGCGAAGGGTGATTATATGAGGGAGGGGGAGGGGGGGAGGGGGAGTTATGGCCTAGGCACGTGGGGGCC
Source organism: Penaeus japonicus (assembly GCF_977035675.1). Taxonomy (NCBI): domain Eukaryota; kingdom Metazoa; phylum Arthropoda; class Malacostraca; order Decapoda; family Penaeidae; genus Penaeus; species Penaeus japonicus. Next base: position 23,635,201 of record NW_028234430.1, read on the forward strand.
TTTGTGTGAGGGAGTTGAGGCAGAGAGGTTAGAGGTTGGAGGCTTTTGGAGTCCCGAATATTAGCGTTAGGGCGTGCGTGAGGTGGGCGTAGGTAATCCCATATAAAGAGATAAGGATAGTAAAGGAGAATTTTGCCTTTTGTCTCTAAAGGGCGTGAGAAATAGAGATATTGAATGCAGGATGGCCCGATGGGCGTTGCGCAAAGGATAGATAGGAAGGACTGTGCAGGGACGCGTTCGAATGCGAGACGGAAGGATTCAATTTTGGCGAAATGGGCGTAGCGAAAGCCGTGAGGGACGTTGAGCAGCGTGTGGCCAAGTGATGGGCGCGGTGAGGTGGTGATGAGGTGAATGGTGAGTATGAGCGGTGATGGGCGTGAAATGGGTTGGTGGGCGTGAGATTGGAAGGTGGGCCGGAGACGGGCTCGAATCGGAGGATGCGAGAGAGACGGGGATGAGAGAGCCCGGGTGATTGTTCCTCGGGCGATGCTAATTATAATTGCCTCATAATTCATGCGTTCGTTTTACGAAGTCACTAAGGGTAATTATTGCCTGATTTCATGCTAAGTACACATGGGTAGCAGAAGGTAAATTCTTGCAAATTACACGGATACACTAGGTCTTGTTTTCTGTCTCTCTCTCTTTTTCTCCGTCTCTTTTCTCGCCCTCTCTCTCTCCCTCCATACCCCCCCCCCTCCCCTTCTCCCTCCCTCTCCCCCTACCTCCTCTCATCCCTCCCTCTCCCCCTACCTCCTCTCATCCCTCCCTCAACCCCTCCCATCTGTCTCCCTCTCTCACCTCTCTCTTTCTCTCCCTCTCCACCCCCACCCTTCCCTCTCTTCCCTTGACCCCGCTACAAAGTACTCACGCAAAAGTTGTTTACCTCAGCCCCTTAACTCCAATGGATATATGATTGTTTATTCGGCCCGACGGTTGACTTCCGCCGTCGCCTGCCGTTTCTTAGATGTGCGGTTGTTTCTTCCAAAGGATGATTATTGTCTTTTATTGCGGCTGCCTTATTTGGGCATCCCCGCTGGACGGCAGAATGAAACCAAGTAATGGAAATAATTCTCTGTGTACATCATGGCTGCACGGCGCTTTTGTCACGATCGCTGCGTTTCGCTGTGTCGAATCCCAAATTAGCGCTCAGAATGGCAGCCTTAGTAGACTCGTCCCACAGTGATACGACAGGCTTCCCCTTGATGTGTGTAGCATTTTGTAGTCATGGCGCGCCTCGGCATCGTGAGAAAAATGTCTGATGGCTGGCGATAAAGATGGATGTGGATAGGGAAGACTGTCGGTGCCAAGCCCTCGAGCACCCCCCTCTCTCTTCCACTCTTTCTCCTCCTTCTCCTCCTCCTCCTCCTCCGTGTCTTCTTGCTCTTCTTCTTCTTCATTTTCTTCTTTATACTCTTTTTTGTTTCTTCCTCTTTCGCTCATCATCCTTCTCTTTTTACCCTGCCTCTTGTTCCCCCTTCCATTTGCCTCCTTCTTAGTTCTACTCCGTCCCTCGTTCTTTTCCCTCTTTTATTCTTTCATCCATTTTGTGTCATGCTTCGATCGCTGCATGATATTTGCCGTGCCCCGTAGCCTTCATCTTCAACCGATATGCCCCAGAAACCAAGACATAAGCTGTCTGCTCAGTTCGCTTTTGCAATGCTCGTCCACAGACTAAACATAACATTGCATCTATGAGATCGCCTCTCCTTCAGAGCTCTCTCTTTTCGGGTTAGAATCCATCCGCAAAATCTTCTTTCATCGATAATTCAATCATTTCATTTATCTACATTATGATTCCTCAGCCACTCACTTCTTTATCTATGCTACGACATTCGCGTAATCTTTTATTTTGATAAAGATTCCTTTTTTATTGGGTATTCGTTTCCCACGCATCTCGAGGGTTAGCGTTTTAGCATCACCATGACCCGTCGAGCAGCCTCCCGATTTCGAGCGTTGGGAAAATTTCCGAGATGAGGAATAATATGGGGTATGAGTTCACGAACATGTCGACAGTTGATTTGCGATCGAGGGCGAGGCAAGTGCTCCCCTTTCACGCGTTACATTTATATATTTATGGTTAACTGACCGTGAAGTCATGGTTAGAGACAAAGCAAGGTCGTCATTGAGATTACATTCGTGTGAAAGAAGAATTTTACGAGATCTGGTTAGGCTTTCGGTCTTTGTGACCGCGAGGTGTCCTTTACTTTCTTGAACTGTACTGACGTCGTGATGCATGGCCGTCGGTTCTTATGAATTTTAAATTAGTTTAACTGTATGATGTCAAAGATGAATCATTCTCTTGCTCTCTCTCTCTCTCTCTCTCTCTCTCTCTCTCTCTCTCTCTCTCTCTCTCTCTCTATATATCTCTCTCTCTCTCTCTCTCTTTCTCTCCTCTCCCTCCCTCTCTCTCTCCTCCCCTCTCCCTCCCTCTCCTCTCTTCTCTCTCTCTTCTCTCTCTATATATATATATATATATATATATATATATATATATATATATATATTCCTCTTTCTCTTACACACACACACACACACACACACGCCTTACTCACTCATTCACTCTTTCTCTCTGGCGCTGAGTTACACAATGGATTCATCGTGAAGACCTTGGCATGAATAGTCGTGCTCGTAACGAGTCTCGGATGCCACCCGCACCTCCACGTACGAGGAAAATGGCAACCATTATTTTTCTTCTTTTTTCTCTCTCTCTTTTCTTCTTGTTCTTCGTCCGAAAGTCTGACTCGGTGTTCACTTTCTCCTTCTTATAAGGTCGAGGACGAGCTGGCTACCACGAGAGGATGACTCGTCCCCCTTCTCTTCTCTTCCCTCCTCCTCTCTTCTCTTTCCTCCTCCTCTCCTCCTCCTCCTCTCCCCCTCTCCTCCTCTCCCCCCCCCCTCCTCCTCCTCCTCCTCTCCCCCCCCCCCCCTCCTCCCCCTCCTCCTCCTCCCTCTCTTGGAAACGCACCGCCACTGTGAATATATTAACGTAGAAGAGATACAGCCTCGTCATGCTTGCAAGGCTGCACTGAGGGTTGCGCGTTGGTTGTTGCACATTCGGGACAGCCTTGACCTGACCCTTTATCGTGTCCAAATATTCGGAAATAGAGTGAGAGAAAATATTTTCAAAAATACAAAATACATTTTTAAGCCTCAGATTTGTTGTTTTGTTAACGCTGATGGTGGTGTTAATGATGATGCTGGTGATGTTGACTATGATGACGATTGTGTAAGTATGTTGATTAATGGAATGTCAGTGGGGACGATGATGTTCGAATACACTTCAAGCCCCTCTGATTAATGAAGATAATTTTAGTACCACCTTATACAGGGATGACGCAGATGAGAATATTAAAAAGCATAGATAAGCCTTTTTTCCTCTTTATCTTCATTGATGTACGTCGACAGTCGTATTAGAGATGTGAATAATGAAGGAATTAAAGCCTTTGGCCATCGTCTATCACAGAAGCGACGGTAAACAATGTGTTTTATGATAAAGTAATTAAGATAATGATGGTAAATAAAGAAAAAGGGGCCATCATTCACCCATCTTCCCAGCATGCGGAGGTCCGGGGAAAGGGGCGGTGGGTGGAGGTGGGGGCGGGATGGATGGATTCCCAGAGGGCCACAGGCACCAATAACAATATATCTTTGACGTCCTGTGGGCTAATTTTTGCTGTGGCCTCAGGAGACCCAGCAGGTGTCGGTGCTTCTTATGCTTCGCTCATTACTCTTCTTCTCGTCTCAATCAATCTCATCTTGCTTCTATATTTCTTTCTCTGTTATCATCATTCTTCTTATATATATATTTGTTTGTTCCTCTTTTGTTATCGTATAACCCCCCTCCTATCTTTGTCTTCTTTTTTTTTTCTTTTCTTTTCTTTGGTTATCGTTTTTTCCATCTTCCGCATCCTGTGCTCCAGTTTCCTTCTTCACCTCTCACTCTATCTTACGACAACAGCAAAGGCAAACAACTTGCAAATTGCAGTGATCATGCGAATAATAGGCAAGGATCTTCCTGAACACGTTTTTGTGCGCCTTTTTTCCATGGCAACAATTATGTCCCCTAAGTGTATACATCCCTCACTGTGGTTTCTTGTCGAGCTCCGCCGACTGGGGCAACACCCTTGCTTTCTTCTTCTTCCTGTTCTTCTCCTTCTCATTCTTCCTCTCCTGTTTATTTATTTTTTCTTCGTCATCTTCGTCTATATCTTCCTTTCCTTTCCATCCTCCTCCTCATCATCATCATCCTCCCCTCCCCCCTTCTCTCTCCTTCTCTCTCTCTCTCTCTCTCTCTCTCTCTCTCTCTCTCTCTCTCTCTCTCTCTCTCTCTCTCTCTCTCTCTCTCTCTCTCTCTCTCTCTCTCTGTCACTCTCTCTCTCTCACTCTCTCTCACTCTCTCTCTCTCACTCTCTCTCACACACACTCACTCACTTACTCACTCACTCTTTCAATCTCTCCCTCTCCTTCTCTCTCCCCCTCTCCCTTTCTCTTCTCCTCTTTCTCAGTTTATCTGCATATCTATCTCCCTCTCGCTCTCTTTTTTGTTGCTTTGAAAGAGAACATTGAATAAAGTCTTGATTGCATGCCATTGAGTGCCCTGGTGCTGAGGTTACGTGTAGGATGTGCAGGATTATCCCTATATTCAGGATATAATTTCAAAACGTCGGAAGGATTGGTTTTTTTTGCGATGCGCAAGAGGTGCTGTGGCTGGCTGGCTGGGATGTGAGGAAGGTGTAGTCGAAGAAGAGGAGGGGGGGAGAGGAGGAAGGGGAAGAAAGAAGGAGAAGGGGGAAGGAAAAAAAACGACCATGGTGGCTGCGGGGACGAAACAGGATAGGGAACGAAAAAGGAAGAACGAAACGAAGAAGAGAAAGAAAACGAAACGAAATTGTGTATCGAAATAAAAAAACGAAATTAGGATTACGACTAGTCCTACGACGATCAAGATACACTACTACGACTTCTCTCTCCGTTCTCGCTCATATCGTCCTATCTCCTCCATATCATCGTTCATTCATTCCAGTCGTTGTGTTTGTTGGGTCCCATTTTCGCTTTCCCATCCCTCGCTCTCGCCCTCCTTCCGCTCCCGGTCCTTAATGCGGTCCTGATCGACTATGATTTCAGTTGTTGAAAATCAGTTGGCTGATGCTCGTCGTTTGCTCTCAGAAGACCGCTCGAGAGAGAAAGAGACCCTTAAACCACGGGCCCTTTTGATTCCTCGTGCAACGCATTACCTCTTCGAGCCAACTCCCCCGGCCAGAACCCGACGCCGAGTCCCCGCCGGCGGAAGCGGTGAAAAAGATTAAGTTCACCGTAAGGTGACGCGTTTAGAAGATCGAGGTGGGGCGGACGAGAGAGAAGGGCGACGAAGGGGAGTTCGACGAAGAAGAAAGAGTTAGTTCGACGATCCGTTAAAGAGTTACCGATCTATCTTGTGCGAGCGGTGCATGGGCGGACGATTCCTCTCCCCTCTAGGAAAGGTCCTCCTCCTCCCCCTTGGAGGAAAGTGGAAACATTGAAATTGTCCGAATCCCGAAAATCATTAGGAATCTGGTGAGGGTGAGGGATGGTGAGGGGGGGGGGGGTGAGGGGGCGGAGGCGCTTGGGGGGGGGCGGGGTGAAAGGGCGCGAAGGCGTAGAGTGGGATGCCGCGATTGAGATTGGAACTGGGGAGGGGCTTTGACCGGGACTCGATTGAGGCCGCTAATTGGAAAGGGATAGATAGATGAGGATCAATGAGGGATTTATTCCCACGGTGATTCAAAATGCGGGGGGGTGTGACCCCCCCCAGCCCGCCCCCCCCCCATGGGGAGCCCCACGGGGGATGGACAGCAGTCAGTGGCAGGTTGCTGCAGGGGATTTTTTTTGATAAAGCCAATAAAGGTTGGGGTTTGTTCGTGTGTATGCCCAAAATGTAATTATGTCGGGATGTCATATAGTGGGGGCATGAGATGAAGCCTCTTGCATATTAAGATGTAACTTTGCAGCAGAATATGGTGCAATGTTGCAGTAACGCGGTAAATGTACTTGTTATTAAACCGCCAATCACCCGCATAGGATATAATGAAATTGTTAATGAGAGAAGATAAGCAGAGAGATACAAAAAGAAGGGGGGGGTGACTGGGGGAGACCGAGAACGATGCCAACTTGAATACACAGTGACAGGTAGTGACTTTTTTAGATTGTCGATTTGTTCTCGGGGAACTCCCCCTTACCCCCTCGTCAGGTACGCGTCAGGCCCCATCGTCAGACGAAAAACACTTCATCAGACCTCTGACTTAACGTGACTCATTTTTCTTTTTCCTTTTTTTTTTTGGGTCTTGTTTTTTTTATTTTTTATGTGGAATTTCTTTTTCTTTTTAGTGGAATGGATGAGGAGACGAGCTTTTTTTCTTCTTTTTTTGGGGGTGGGAGTTGCGACGGACTATGATTGGGATGCCCTGAGGCGAGGGCGTGAGGGCGTGAAGGCGGATGGGTGGTGTTCGGAGGGTGAAGGAAGTTGATTTTCTCTTCAGCCCTGCAGCCACCGCCATCGGTCAGCCTTCACTCGGTCGTCTATCCATCCGTCGTTTTCTTTTATTGCATCGGGCGACGTCGTGTTCCCTTATTTCTATGTCTTACATGTCATTTATTTGTATTTATGAATTGTTTGTTATTATTCCCTCCTTTGTTTTATGCTCTTCCTTCTCACTTCTTCGTCTTACTTTCTTTTTACATCCGCTCTATCCTTACTTATTCCTTTTTATTTTTTCTTTCCTTTTTCCTCTCTCGTATTTTCGCTCTTCCTTCTTAGTAGTCTCTCATTCTTATCTCTCTTCCGTCCACTCTTCTTCACTCTCGCTCTCTATCTATCTATCTATCTATCTATCTATCTATCTATCTATCTATCTATCTATCTCTTTCCCTTTATCTCTCTTCTTTTCCATCCACTTATCCAATCATCCTTCTACCCATCTATCTATTCGAGAAACGAAGAGCAAAAAAAAAGTAGTACCGTTGAAAGCGTTTATGATTTTATAGAATTGTGTTAATGGTCGTTCCGTGTTGGGTCGTAAACGGGACGACGAGGAAAGATTTCTCTACCTCAACCTTTTTTCTCTCTCTTTTTTTCTTCTTTTATTCTGCTCTAAGTCTTCATCGACCTTTCTTCTATACTTGTTTTTTGTTTGTTTGTTTGTTTGTTGTTATAGTTGTTGCTAAGGCCTTGCAAGTTTACGTGACAGAAAGTTGGAGGGACGGAGAGAAGAAGTGTGAGGAGGGGCAGAGGGAAAGGAGGGAAGGGAAGGAAATGAGGGATAAAGAGGGAAGGGGTGAAACAAAGAGGGCATGGCAGCTGGGGCACTGGTGTGAAGGGGATTGGAATAGGTGTGTGCGTGTGGTGTTATTCATCTTGTTGGTGATGGTGGTGGAGGTGGTGTTGGTGTTGGTGGTATTAGTGTTGTTGCTGCTGCTACTGACGCTGCTTGTGTATGTGTCCTTTGCGTACATGACATATTGAATTTCCGAGTTCTATCTTTCGCTCCCTCCCTAGTGTGTTATTCTTTTCTTTTCTTACGAGTCATTTGTCATTTTAACGTA
>NW_028234430.1:23657778-23665278 GCF_977035675.1 Penaeus japonicus
CCAACGCCCACTCCCCGCCCCGCCCACTCGCTCACCCATCGCGACCCTTAACTCAAGCGGTGCCGGATTTACCGCACTGATAAGCACGAACAATCTCACAAACCCACTACCATAACTCTATTAACCCGACGAGGCTGTCCAAACAAAGCACCCGGAACAGCCTTCCAAAGAACGCAGCGGGCTGAGTGGATTACCTCATTACCCACTCTCCTTCCTCCCCGTCCTCCTCCCGTTCCCATCTTCCTTCTCTCCCTCTTTTTCTCCCTCTTCTTCTTCTTCTTCTTCCTCTTCTTCTCCCACTCCAGCTTCCTCTTTCCTCCCTTTTCCCACTTATCTCCATCTTCTTCGCCCTGCCTTTCGCATTCTTCTCCTCTCCTTCCGCCTCCCCCATCCCCCTCCCCCTCCCCCTCCCCACCTTGTTCCCGTTACCATGCTGCTTTCACGAAAATTAAACCAAGTGAGTCAGGACTTTTGGATCATGGCTAAATATGTAGGTTTAATGATGCAGAAGATACGGCGCGGACGGAAAAGGAAATCGGAACTTTTTTCGGTCTTTTTTTTTTCTTGTCAAGAAGATCTGAATAAACCTCATACGGGGTCGTCGACAATGGTTAGCTGACGAGATTGATGCCCCGAACTTTGCGTGAATGCACTGTATTCTTGCCTTTCGTGTGTGCATGGAAATATTTTCTTGCCTATATCGTGGTCTAATTTCTATTTAAAAAGCTGTAGGGCTGGGGCAAGTTATGAGGTTAGTATTTATCAAGGTAAACATTGGCGGCGATGTCATATTGCTTTTAATCAGGGTAAAAATCACGAGTTGAAAGTGGTGGCAGTATAGAGGCTTGGCAGTGACAATGCGGGCAGGTGTTGGCATGGCGAGGGATGGGCGGCTGGGGTGGGAGGTCAGTGGGTTTATATTTCCAGCCATTCATCTTTTCCAGATGGTTACCCCCTCTCCCCTCTCCCAGCCCCCCACCTCTCCATATTGGATGTGGGGCGACAAAGATACGGTTGGGTTACTGGCTATAATTTCCCAATCCAATTTTGTCTTTGTGATGCTTCAATACTTGCTTTCTCCTTTTCCCCTTTCTTTTCTCTCTCTCTCTCTCTCTCTCTCTCTCTCTCTCTCTCTCTCTCTCTCTCTCTCTCTCTCTCTCTCTCTCTCTCTCTCTCTCTTTCTCTCTCTTTCTCTTTCTTTCTCTCTCTTTCTCTCGTTATTTCCCTCCCCCTCCCCCCAATCCCTCCCTTCCTCCGTCTCTCCCTCTCACCCCTTCCCTCCCCTTCCCTCCCTCCCTCCTTCTCTTCTTCCTCCTCCCCGTCCTCCTCCTTTCTTCTTTTTCCCCCTTCCAGGATTAAACGCCTTATAATTGAGATATATATTAAATTGCTGCCGTTTCGGCCAGGGCCTGGCGCCAGACGCCTCAGTCCGCAGTAAGTGGATCACGCGCTCCACATGCCCTCAGTCCCTGTTGTCCCTGCGTCCCCTCAGACACCTTGAGGGACGCCCCTGATAGCGCCTCCGTGGGGCCTCGCCGTGGTGGCTTCACGGACTTGGGTTACCTCGCGACCCTGATCGCGTTACCGAAGCTTTGATCCCTTCGAACCCTATGAGCGTTGCAGGGATTCCTGTTCGGCCCGGAGGACACGCCAGACATCCGCGAAGGAGCTGAAGAAGACTTCATTATAAGATAAAGGATCAAAACGACTTGCAGAAAGGATTGATGATTCGCGGAGAATGAATGTCGCATGTGACGGACCGAGGAGGGTTGAAAAGTGCATAGGTCGCCAGATGGTCCGGGGGAGGGTCAGAGGGACATGGGGGGAGAGGGTACGACCCCAGTATGTCATGGGGAATTTGTTAGTGAGGATGACAACTAATGGGTCACTTGACGCCCGCGGTGTCGTGTGCAGCAGCAAGAGTCTCGGGGGTGTCGAGGGCGGAGCTGTAGGAACCCTCGGTAGTTTGGGACACTGGAGACCTTCGAGGAAAAAGCGTGGAAAGGTTAGCAAAATATACGAGAGGCGGCCGGAGAGGAGTAGACACTCATTAGGGAAATTTAAGAAGCTGCGAGGGGAACGCGTCTGGCGGATCCCCTGCCATAACTTCAGATGAAGGGAGGGATGAGAGCGGCGAGAGGTGTTGAGGTCATGATTTCAGGGCATAACGCAAGGGGGGAATAATGAATCTGAAGAGGCTGAGCTGATATGAGGAGAAGGTGCCACTGATATGCAGGTGCCGAGAGAAGGTCAGAAGGGGAAACGAAGGGCCAAATAGAGAGGAAAGCCAGGGAATGGAGACCAAACAGCCTCCGCCTGCACATTATCAAAACGCGCACAATAGAAACAAAAACGGACCAATTGCGGGCGGAGAGCAGGCTATGTAATTACACTAAGAGGCACTGCAGTAAATGAGATTCTAATTTATATGTAAAGAAGAGAAAAAATCGGTTGCAAAATGCTGTGCACTATCTCCAAGAGTGGACTGCAATGGCCCTTGCAGTCAGATGCCGTTATAACCAAGACCACCTCTTGTAATATTTTTTATGATCAAAGAAGCGAACGCCCACGCATCCGAAACAACACTGGTGGCCGTTCGATAGCGCATTCCAGGGAGAGGGGAGGGAGAGGGACGGGATGAAGCGAAAACAAATGATTCTTCCGGATCGCCTAAACGTGTTTTCTCCACTTTCCCCTCTTATTATGTCATTCTGCCCTCCCCCACCCTTCAGCCTCCTCTCCTTCCCTACTCCACCCTTCCTTTGCCTTACCATTTTCCCCCATACACGCACACAGTCCCTGCTCACCAGACCAAAGGGTTGTGCGAAAAACACATCTATAGTCTCCTCACTAGTTTGCAACCTGTCGTTAACCCCGCCTCCCCCCCCCCACTACCAAGGTTTAGAATCTTGGTAGTTACGAGAGACATTCTTAATGCCGATAATGATTTTTTTTTGGGGGCAGGCGGTTTGAATACGCAATAGACGTCATAAAATCTAATGGCTATAGGCGTCAAGGTCTTGATACAGAGAAAAAAAAAGTACTTCAGGTCAAAGGTCAGTGACTGGAGGCTGGGGTTACATAGCCTGGGATATTAAAATGCGAAGCTGGAGGTCCTTAGAAAGAGAGAGAGAGAGAGAGAGAGAGAGAGAGAGAGAGAGAGAGAGAGAGAGAGAGAGAGAGAGAGAGAGAGAGAGAGAGAGAGAAGGGGGGGTGAAGTGGATGATAGATAGAATAAAGGCAGATACAGAGAGAGAGGAGTGAAAGGGGGAGATAGGAGAGATCCCCGTGGAAGGGGCGGGTTGAGCTGCCTTATCTCTCCAGCGACGCACGGAATACCAAGGTCTACGGACTATATAGTGGGTGATTGAAGCGATTAGTTTCATCGCGGGAGGCAGTATAGGTTTGAAGTCCTGTGAAGTGATTCTTTAGCTTGCCTCTTTCTCATACAAATGGCCACACCGATCCCCATCACTGCCATTTTTACAATAATTGTTGCCATAAAAGAAAATGAAAAATGGCGGGGGGAAGGTGTAGGTTAATGACACATTCAGATTCTGAAGGCCAATCAGCTGTTATCACGAAGGCAGACGCATCTTCCTGTGAGTGACCCTCAGGCTTAGAGGAGCTTGACCTTGGTGTCTTATCTTTTATCTTTTTTTCCTCTTTCTCTTCATCTTCATCCACTTTTCTCTTTCCTCGCTCTCCCATCTCTTACCTTATTTCTCTCTCTCTCACTATCTCTCTCTCTCTCTCTCTCTCTTTCTCTCTCGCTTAATCTCATTCCCAAACACATTTTATTTCGCATTACCCCTGCCTGGCGCCTTTCTCTTTTGTGTCTCTTGTGCTCGCCTGCCTCACCCCCTTCCCCCTCCCCCGCCACCTCCACAAACCCCGACCTCTACATGACCTTTGAAAAAAACGCTCTCCCAAGCACCGGTGGAGCACTTGTGGAGCGGCCTCATCGCCAGGCCTAGCCCTTGGGCCGCTATTTTTGGCGAGCGTCGACCGACCGGAGGAGCCGGGCTGGACGATTCGCCATCCTCTTCCTCTTCTCCTTCTATTTTACTTCGTCGTCTTCTTCTTCTCTTTCTTCTTCTTTCTTCTTCCTCGTATTTTTTTTTTTTTCATTTTCTCTTTTTCTTATTTCTTTTTTTCTATTTTTTTTTTTTGTGGGGGGGTCTCATTCTTATTTGTCTTCTTCCTCCTCCCTTCCCTTTATCCTCATCCTCATCATCTTCCTCTTCACCTGTAAATCCCCGGACCATCTCCACAGTTGCTATCGCCCCTAATACATGTAATCCCGACCTACGCCCACAATCAGCCAGTAATCCTCTGACTGCATCATCCCGAAAGGTCATCTAATCCCACTTTTGTTTGGGATTTAGGTAGTATGGGATCATGTTCCCTCGCCATAGGGGTTGGGGGCGCTGGGTGCGGATATAGTAGGGGGGATAGGGGGAGGGAGGGAAAGGGGGTTAAATAGACGCTGTAAATGGAGGCAAATGGGAGAGATAAAAGCGGAAGAAGGGATTTGTGGGGGAAGCGAGTGGTTGGAGAACAATCCGCAATAACACTGGAGAGGACGGAATTACTTAAATTGTGTATATTGAAAATGCACAATAGCGCTGTGTTGGGAATGCTGTCATTTCCGCTGCACTGATGCGTTGTTGATACGATAATACATAGAAAGTGAAGGAAGGAGGGGGGCGGGGGCTGGGAGGACGGAAGAGGGTTTGGATGTACAAATCAAGGGGTCAAATATCGAGGCAAAAGAGGAAAGAAAATGGTTTGCAGGAAGAGGGAAGGGAAGAGAAAGAGAGGGGAGTGAGAGAGACGAGGGGAGAAAAGGGGTCGCTGAGCACGATATGAAAGCTGACACAGCTTTTGGCAGAGGCGAAGGGACGGCGAGACCTACTGCTTGACTCTTTATTTTCCTCAAACAGAACAATGGCTCTGCTCTTCCCCGTGGCTGAAGTGTCAGCCCGATGAGCTCTTCTTTAGGAGCTTCAAAAGTAGCATTATGTACACGCACATGCATACACGTGTGTTTGTGTTTGTGTTCAACGTATCTACACATACCACACCACACCGTAAAAACTACAAAATACTGTTTAAATGAAAGAAAGGGGATAAACTCATAACACAGTAAATCGCAAGTGACAGTCATTACGAGAGGGGACGAACGTGGTATGCCGCTCGCACGATGCGTTGGTCATTCAAAAGGTGTTTTTCGTTTCTCTGTGCCTCCGCATGTCGCATACCGCCGTTCTCACCTCCTCTGCGCCTCCCCTGCACATCCTCCTCGCGTTTCCGTCACGTACAACGACTCGTGCCACCGATCACTCGGGTATGGCACGCATTCCCGCTATGCAGGTGCGGAAGTGTGTTATTTACTCGGACAATAGATGGCGCCGCCTTAATGAACCCAATACGTTTTCGCTGGTATGTGTTTTAAGCGTGTTCATAAAGGAAATTCAATACCTCGACCAACCGGCATGCGGTTATTGTTCCCTGAGGCTCTCGTGGAGCTTGAATGCACAGGAACAGTGGAGAGCCTCTTGACCCCGCTGCCACGACGTCATGTTATTGCTTGTAATTTTGCATTCCCTTTTTCAATAAGCCTGGTCTTAGGCATTCATATTTTCAACAAGTTTCGGCCACTGCATTCCTATTTTCAATAAGCTTGGCCTTGTGCATTCCTTTTCTCAATAAGTTTGATCTCATTTGTCCGATGAATATTTGGCTGACAATCCTAATGTCGTTGACTATAAAATTAGTGTGTCTGATCCAAAGTATTTAGAGAGAGCGGGATGACGCGGTAGCAGAGGAGGGTGACCCGCCTCGGGCAGGTAAATATATCCTCAGGTAAATAATAGCTCCTTGTACGTAGGGAAGAGGCAGTCATCAGTTTCTGACACAGTAGCTTTATGTGTTTATGAGTGGGCTATGCGTCCATGTGTATATATATATACGTGACTGAGGTGTCAGTTTGCTATATTTACCTTTTCTAGTTATAGGCAAGGCATATATGTAGTCTTGATGTTTCTACAGTAGTGGTAGCGGAACCTTGAACTATTTGACTCTCCCGTGAATATTCCTTTCATGTTTGGGTCGACATGACAGACTCGAGTGAAAAATCGCAGCAAGGCTTCGATTACGCGGATCACTTTACGCGTCTGAGTAGATACGCGCGGTATTTTTGTGGCGGTATGACAGGATGCTTGTCATTAATACGCCTCACGCGCATGGCAGGCCCGCCATCTGAGGATTTGGGGTTCCTCATATGCCATTGAGCTTCACTCCCTCAAACAGACCCACACACAAACACACTCAAATACTCAAACACTCACTCGCTCGCTTTCTCACTCACAAATTCTCTCATACACTCACACACTCACTCACTCACTCACTCACTTACTCATCTGTGCTAGGTCGAGAATTAAAATAATAATTCCGCAAGCACCTGTGCTGTGTTGGCTAATCGTTTCAATGAATTCCTTTGTTTTCATTTATATTTGTATACATTACATTTATTGTTTACTTGCGCACAATATTATGTGTTCTTGGTGTCTGTGACATTGAGAGGTCAAAATCTTAGATAATCCTCGTATTCTCCCATAACATCAGGCTGCGACGCGCTGCACACTAGTTCGTTTTCAGGATAATCTTTGCAGCATTGACGTCACGGGGGACTCTGACTGACTGAGGATTCTCCCCGAGCATCATTTACTTAGTATTCATGGAGCTGCAGTTCTTTTTAATCTTTTTTTTCTTTCCTGTTATTTGCAAGGTCACATTGACCAGGGATATTTTTCGTACCGTGGGCGATCGTAAAGGTCCAAACACCATATCAAAAGGAACTTGGTGCTGGTTCTCGGAAATCACGGGGTGCTGCGTATGAGGCAAGGGATAAGGCTGGCGGCTGGGTTAGGTAACACTTGTTAAGGGTTAGCAGATGGCACCGGAGGAGGATGGGGAGGGAACAAGACTCAGATGCTAATTTGTGATTGATTTGTTACGTACCATAAGTGTCTGAAAATCCTCATGTGTTGAGAGGTCATTGAGACGCTCCCTCTCCTTGGTTCATGCGGGCGGTTGGGCGTGGGTGGAACAATAGGACGCTCAGCTATAGCAAACCCTTTGAAAGGGGAAGAGCAAAAAATATATATATATAATAGAATACGGAGATTGGAAATGTGAGAGGAAACTCATGCAGATCGTGGCTAGAAATATGAGGAGAAGAACATCGAGATAGCGCAGAAGGGAGAAGAGACGGTTTAGAACGGAATAAGATTCCGTGCAGAGAATACATGCTGTGCAGGTGATATAACACAACTATTCTGTTATTATTTTTGCCCTTCATGTAGCAGTCGTGGTGTATTTTACTTTATCTCTTGTTATTTTCTTTCTTTCTCTTATAATCAGTCAAAATCACTTTCTATGATTAACTCCTTCAGTCTTTCCTCATCTCTCTCCTAGTACACCTAGCAAACCAGA
>NW_028234430.1:23670278-23682778 GCF_977035675.1 Penaeus japonicus
GGTCTCGAGCCTCTTGTTATTTCAAAACACCGAAACGAGGAATTGAGGACACGGCGGGTCCGAGCTAGTGAATTGCTACATGGAAAAAGAGGGAGGGAGAGAGAGAGGGGGAAAAGGATAAGGAGAGGAAGAAGGGGAGAGAGAGAAAGAAGGAGAGCGAGAGAGAGAGAGAGAAGAGAGAGAGAGAGAGAGAGAGAGAGAGAGAGAGAGAGAGAGAGAGAGAGAGAGAGAGAGAGAGAGAGAGAGAGAGAGAGAGAGAGAGAGAGAGAGAGAGAGAGAGAGAGATAAGGAGGGAGGGAGGGAGGGAGGGAGAGGGAGAGAAACAGAGAGATTGTAGAGGGAGAGTGAAAGATATATTAAAAGAGAGGTAAAGAAAAAAAAATCAGGGGGCACGGGCTGCTGAGAGTGTAGCCAGGCGGAACATCTGGCCCTGGCTTGAGCACGAGTAACGCGAGGGCGGCTGTGACCGTGAGCCGCTAGTGTGGATGTGTGCACGTAGTGGGAGAAAGTGGAATTCGTCTTTGTACACACGCGCACACAAACGTTTACACAGACGCCTGCGTTTTACTGCTGAATGAATGGTGTACTTTGGGCAGTGTAGCAAGATTTCTCTCACGGGATTCACTATTTATGTTGTTTCTGAGAGAAGTTTTGCTTTTTGAAATAAAGAGAGAGATTGGGGAGGAGAATAAGGAGGAGACATATATAGACAGAGAAATGGAGAAGAAGAAAGAGGGAGAGAGGAGAGGAGAGGAGAGAGCCAGACAGAAAGGTAGACAGAGGGGGAGATAGAGATGATTTTTTATCATGTGAACACGCAGTTGCATGAGAGCGAAACATCATTGCCATCGGAGTGTTCTGCCGCGAAAACCTCTCGCCCCGTGCACCGCATGTTGCCTGACGTCCCTCCACTCCTTCAACTCTCCTCTCTCCGCCCACTTCATTCCCGCCGCTCCTCTGGATTGGGACGTTTAGCGAGGAATGTTGACTACTGCTGGTGATTGCCTCTGACTGCGGCAAATGGCGGGAAGTGGATGTTCTCGCTGAATTATTGTACGTTGAAGAATGCTTGTGAGCTTTATGCTTTTCGAGGCATTTTGTATCCACTGAGCTGGATGGCAAAGATATGTTTTTTGGTTTTATTTATGAGAGAATTTCCACGATTCTGCCATGTGTTATACGGAATGTGCAGCGTAGCCTAGAACGGGCTATACTTTATTTGTACTTCGCTTTGCCATACTTTGTAGTACCATGTCCTGTGGTGCTCACCAGATGGCGGGGCGGCGGCGGAACCCTTGGGTACTGTGCCCTCGCGGCTAATTGTTAGGTAGTACCTTCTCGAAGCTTCTGTTTGGCTACGTACTACCTCCGACGCCACCCAAATCCACGCCTCTCCCGTTTCGCTGCTAGTGGGGCTTTCGTTCTTCTTTCGCCTACTATCAGGCTTTACTGTCTGTTCCGTCGATAAACGCGTATCTATCAAAATGGATGTGTTTCCGTCCTTGTTTGTCTTTATCCTTCTCCAGCTTCTGTGCTTCTTTGATCGTTTTTAATGACTTAACAGGCATCATCAACCTTTATATCCTAGTAGTGCTGATAGGGGTAAATGTAACCCTGGAGCAGCGTGCACATGGCGTGTATCTCCCGCAAGCGAGATGAGGTTAGTCAGCAGAGTTCGCGTCGGTCACCTCCCAATTAGGCACCGAAAACGTGTAGCTTCGAGTGGACTACCCTCAACCCCTCCACACCCCCACCCTCTCCCCTTGTACCCCTCGTCCTTTAATTACCATGAGTCCCACGGGCACCTTGCGCAACGCTAGGGCATAGGCCTACCCCTCGCTTTCCTCCCTGCCCATCTGTCTCCCCGCCCATCCCCTCGCTCGCCCCCCGGTGATAAGTCGAGCCCTGGACAACAGCCGGCCTGGCATTAACCTTGTATGTTCCAAGGGACATCGTAGGGCGCCCTGGGGGAGTCTTCGGCGACAGGATCTTTCCGCGAGGAGTGTCTTTGTTGAGAGATGTTTTCTGAGAGAGGAAGAGGAAAAGAGTTGATGGTAGAAATTATGTGAAGAGAGGAAGGAGGGAGAGTCGGGAAACTGCTACCCTTTTTTCTTTTCCTTTTTTCAATTTCTCCCTTTTTGAACATGGGTGGGGATGGTTAGTTCCTCTGTTCTTAATGAGTGTCGTTACCGGTCATGTAGGAAAAAGTGCAGCAAAAGTAGTTGAAGGCCAGTCGATCCCTCGCGGGGGAAGTCGTTGATCGCCGCGCTCGTAGCCTCCGGTGACAGCTACGGTGCACTTAGCGGGGAAAATGCCGGACGCGATAAGGGTTTACGGCAGGAAAAAATACACGGGGAAAGAAGGAAAAAAACAACGGTAAGAAACAACTACGACCGAGACGGAGTATATAGGAATGTCACGACTGAGGGCACTTTGTGTTGCCATGCCGTGACGAACACTCTCTCGCGAAGAAGTGGAGTGGGTAGGAAGTTTAAAATGAAGGAATCAAAACAGAAGTGTGTTCTTTACGAAGTCATGAAGAGTGTTGGCATGAATGCGAGCGCGAGGGTAGGCCACGGGCACTGTGGGTAAGAATGGAAGTGGGGTAGCTGCAGAGGTGAAAGTGGCCTGATATTTATGAATGGAGCCTGGCTGCTGGACCGGGCCGAGCGGGGACGAAGAGGTGGGGGTAGGGGGTCTCTGGGGGACCTCTCTCATTCACCCCCGAGGATGGGAGGAGGGAGGGGCCAGTCATGGTTTGTCTGGTGTATTGTGTAGGATCTGGTCACGTGGGCGGTGAGGGTTTCGCGTGTTCTTGTGATCCTGAAAGACTTATGGACGTGAAACAGCTCCTCGAACTGCAGTGACGTCACACTATCTTCACTTTATGCAAGTTTTATGGCTTCCGTCGCTGTGTTTTACGTCCTTCCTTGTTGGCAAGCCCTCGTGTATTTCATCGGTCTCTGCTCTTTAGCACTTTTGCATTCATCTTTTAGACTGATACGCTATGTTGCCATTGCTGGATTCCTTTGCCACGTCTACGGTTGACCTAGGCATGACATAGCCAAATATTAGCCGCTTCTAAAAACTGGGATCATGCTTGTATACGAGCATAATGTATTTTTTGTTTTGCATGACTCATCGTTTCGAATGGGAACAATGCAGTCGCAGCTAATGTCATGCGTGCCCGTGTGTGTGTGTGTGTGTGTCTGTGTGTGTATGTATGTGTGTATAGCGCTCGACCTAATTTGTGACTTTGTTTCAGTATGCTTGTCCATCACGCTAAACGAGACGTGGAACCTAAAGGCCACAATTATGGAGCAGATGGCGCCGAGTGCGTCGGTCAGCCGTGTTTAATGAGGCATTTAATATGCCACCAATTACATTCCATGTTGCCTGAAGGGAGGAAGGTCGTGTGTATACCTGGCTGTTCGTAAGTTTGTGGAGGGAAGGAACTAGCTAAGTACATAGGTTTGCCACAAAGTACTTTATTGTGGCGAGACCCCGTTTATTATGCCGGTTGTGTGTTGAACGATCGACAATTAGAGTCTACCCAAAACCGCCGACGAT
Source organism: Penaeus japonicus (assembly GCF_977035675.1). Lineage (NCBI taxonomy): Eukaryota > Metazoa > Arthropoda > Malacostraca > Decapoda > Penaeidae > Penaeus > Penaeus japonicus. The sequence continues at coordinate 23,673,849 of NW_028234430.1, forward strand.
AAGATCAGCAAAAACCGTGTTTTCGAGGCAGTTCAGCTCTTTACAGCGCATGAAAGTAGGGGCTCTGACAGCCAACCCCGTCCCTGCATGCCTCTCTCTCTCACGAACCTTTCGCTCATTCCTTTCCCCCTTTTTAGCTATTTTCGCTCCTCTTCCTTTCCTTTCCTTCTTTTTTTTTCATCCTCTTCAAGTTCTTTTATCAGAGGATCATAATCGCCATCCCTGTCGGCAGCGCTTTTAGGAGTGTTTCAAGTCCTCCATGGCTGGGTCCTTCTCCTCGTTGCACGTGGCGTTGCATTGTTTTCGTCCGTTGGTGGATATTAGCGCTCATTTACCTCCCACACTCCATTTTCTCTTAATTTGTCTGGCGTTCTTTCTTATTTTACTTCCTTCGCCTACTCCCCCTTCTCTCCGCAGCTGTAGGTGTTCGTGGGCTCCTTGTTCCCTCTTTATGTATCGCCTGTGTCTTATGTATCACTGTTCTCTGTACATCTTTGTGATCTGATTTCACTTCCAAAGGGAGATTTAAATCATGGCGAATCGTAGTTCTTTCGTTTGAACCTTTTGCAACTTGACACTTGCCGGCCCTTCCCATAGTGTTCGTCTCAGTAGTGGGATCTAGAAGAGATTGTATCTTAGGATTTGCAGATTGGAAGCACGTGAAGTTGACAATGATTTTATTTTTCATTTGTTTGTAAAGCGTGTCCTTATGCATCCCATGAGTGTGATTCTTGTACATGTGCGAATGTGTGTGTGTGTGTTTGTTTGTCAGTGTGTCTGCATGCATGTATCAGTATGTGTCTGTGGGTGTGTATTGGGGAGTGTGTTTGTGGAGGGACATTGAATGATCTGATCCAAGAGTCCCTCTCGGATACAGAATATTAACACAACCTGATCCGCCATTGGTGTTTTAAGAAAGAGAAGATGATTTCTCTCGCGTTCCTCTGCTGTTGCCATTCCGGAGATTTTGTTATTGTTTATTTTCTTGCGATTAATAGTCTCTTTCACACCCCAGTCGTAAAGCTGATGATGGATGTGAAGACGCCTTGTAGCCTTGCGATATTGCCTCTATGAATAGCCCTTTCCCATCCCTGCGAGTGGCGTGGCGAGGGGCGCGAACCACTCGTTGCCATCTCGTTACTCCAACAGTCGCACATTTTTTTCCGGCGGGCGCAACCTGTGTTTAAGCAATCTGCGCCGCGGCCCGGGGGCGTCGCTCGCCCGCGGAGCTACGATACGCATGAGCTTAGGGCCTGATCTTGATTGGTCAGGGCTGGCGACCTAATTTTATTGACGAGGGTCGTGTGTCGTGGCTTTTGTGTGTGTGTGGGGGGAGGGGGGATTAGCCCAACCAAGTCCGTCCATATTTCGGAGCGACAGCACGTTTCTTTTTCTTTTCTTTTTTTCCTCCTTTTCTTTTCTTTTTAGTTAATCATCTTCATCATTCAGAATCCGTTTGTTGTTCTAGTGCACCCGGAGTGGCGGCGACGTTGGTCCCTGGTGTTGATAGAGGGAAAAATGTGCTCGCAACAATTTCTTTTTATCCCCATTGTAGTCGCAAATTACTTTCAATTATATTTTCTTCACACCCTCTTCCTCTTCCCCCTTTCCTTCCGCCTTGCCCGACATCTGCCGCCCCTCCCCCTTTCTGCTCTTGCATACCCCATCCATTTGCCTATCTCGCCGCTCCCTGTTTCAGCTCCTTCGTTTGCATGTGCTCACACCCCTCTCATTGTACCTATCCCCCTCCCCCTCCGCGTCGCTCGTTACCCATCTGTCCTTTGGCGACGCATTCATTGTATCGCCCCCCCTCTCTACGTCTCTCCCCCTCGCGACACCCTGTGCACGTACCCTGCCGCCCTTTCCCCTTCACCCTACCCTTGGCAACCCTTCTTCTCTCCGTTCCCCTTGGCTACACCCTATCTCAAACCCACATGCCCTTGTCTCCCTCTCTCCTTCCCTCTCGTTGTTTCTCCCCTTTGGTATACCCTATTTTCAACCCTCATGCACGCACCCTGCCATCCTGCCACCCTTCAACCCTTCTTCTTTCCCTTGGCAACCGCACGGGGTCCCATGGCGATCCTGGTCATTAAGAGCCGAGATAGTAATTTAAATGGCTTCGGTGATTTATTACTATGACCTTTTTCCATCTGACTTTGCCGGCCTATAATCTATAATGGAATCAAATCGCCTGCTCCATGATCATGACTAGGGACAGGGGAGGGGGGATTTGCTCGTCGGAGAGGGGAGGGGAAGGGAACATGAATGTGGGGAGAGAGGGGAAAGGGAAAGGGAAAGGGGAAGGGGAGGAGGAAGGGGCTGGATGGGTAATTGGTCGTAATCTCTGCCTTTGAATGAGGAGCGTAACTTCTTCCCACGCAGGGATGGGGGGGGGGGTATCCTGAGAACGATGTTATAGGAAAAAACCTCTTTGGGACGACCAGCAAGCAGATGAGCAAGTCAGCCATGCAGGATTTCTTTTCTTGTTAGTATAAAATTTTTGTATCCAATTTTCCTCCTTCATGACCGTTTTTATTTTTGGCTCCGTCTTTTTTCATTTTTCCTCATCCTTGGCTCTCTCTATTTCTACTCTACTCTCTTTTAATTCTTTTACTTCTTGATAAGACCTGCGGAGTGACTTATTCGAGTTACTTACTGGTACTAGCCTTATCTCCCCTCCAGATTTAGAAGTACGAAGATCGTGGAAAGGGAGGAGGTGGAGAAGGGAGTTGTACTAAAGGGAGGAGAGAGAAAAGGTTGAACGGTGAGGGCAGAAGGGGAGATGAACCCGCCAATCGCAAGATGTCGAGCGCTTCTTCCTCACTCTCCCGCGGTGCAAAGATTCCGGGCGGAGAATATAATCATGGTTCATGAACCATATGTGGGGATAATTTTTATAAATCATGCGTTCGTGAAGCAACGTTAGTCATTCAGAGACACGGGTGTGGCACGCTTTAACGGCGCTGCATCTTGTCGGCCCCGCTTATCAGAGCTCCAGTAAAGTGCAGCCGGGCCGCCCACGTAGCAATTTATATTTTTAGTTGATGCTTTCAGATGGTGCAGTGTTTTTCAATCGTGTATTTTTGTTTGTTTATGATTCGCTTTTTATATGACAGCTTTGCACTTTTTCACCTTCATTTGTTTTTCATTGAGTCATCCTCACTTAGCAGTTTGATCCAAGTTTTCCTCGTGAGTCCTTTTTATGTGTGTGTTCCACGTGCTTAATGTTATTACCTTGTGTATAATTCGGGTCTCTTGTGTAGCCTCCGAATTCAAAGGAGAAAACCCACCAAACCGTATGTCAGTGTATCTGTGTATTTACATACATCTCTTCTCTTATCCATGTTTATTACGTTAGCATTCTTGGCACAAATCCTGGCGCCTCCAGGTAAGCCCCTGGAGGAGGAAATGTCCATATATACGAGGGAGCCTTACCGCTGCCTCTTTGTGTCGAGCCGCTGTCTCCGTGGGAGGCTTTTACTATACCTGAACGTGTACGCCAGCGGTCTGAGATCATTAGTCGTGCCAACCACCACAACATTACTGGCACCAACCAAAACAACTCGAACTCGGGTACAGACAACGACACTGTTCACCAAAGAGGCTCATCTCACATCATCTCGTCGCAACATCACGGCAGAAGTGCCAAGAACAACACCGGGCTAGGAGCACTGTCATCGGCAGGGACGAGCAACTAGCAATATCTGAAGCGACACCAGCATGGGGACGAGCATCGGATCTCACTCAACTTAACGCTCTCAGCTCCTGGCCCTTGTCAAGTGGCACCTTTGCAACACTTCCATTATGCAGACCTTCCCTTGAGGATTATTGCGCATATGGTCACTCTTCCTTCTTTCTCCCTCTCCTCCTCCCCATCCCTCTCTAACGTCCTGCTTCTGTCCCTCCTCTTACCCTCTCGTCACCTGGCCTGTAATTTTTCTCTCTGTTGCCGATCCCTTGCCGAGACGTTGACAGATGAAAAGGAGGAGGGATGAGGAGGTGCAGGGAGATGAAGTCATTCTGTCAGCGCTGTAACTACCACCACCGCCAGTAGTCTTGAACGCTGAGTTATATTTCCTGATGTTTATGGCTTTAATTTTGCTTCTCACGTCAGCGATTACAAACGTTTTATAATTTAATCTATCAGCTATTGATTAATGATTATAAGAAAAGATAATTATAAGCAACGCATCGCCCCCTGTAGAGGTATCAGACAGATGCACCAGAGGGGCGTCTTCCAAGCTTCCTGAAGATCCTCTATATATTCTGAATCGTCTTGCAAGCACTAAATCGTTAAGAGATCGCTCTTGCAATTTTTCTCTATCATGACGTTAGTGAGGAAGATAGAGTGTTGGGGGGGGGGAGGCAGGAAGCCGGCCATGACAGGGGGTCAACTGATCAGCATTCAGAGTCGGCTGCTCGGCTGGCAACTCTTCGGGAGGCGCATTGATAACATTCTGTGATCCAGTTGCCCCTTGCCCTCGCTCCCTCCCTCTTGCCTCTCCGATATTCCCTCCTCCTCTTCTTTTTCCACGCCATTCAAGTCCAAACGATGCTGTGAATACCCAATCGCTGCCGGTACTTTAATATTTAGCTTTAATATTTCTTCGCAAGATACCCAGTCACGTCATGTCGATTCATAGCGTCACCACCGTGACGGTAAATACAGTTAGGGAGACGTGTGGATAATCGTAACTCTCTTGTCGGGGTCCTGTGTGCGTTGGTTAGGTTGTGGGGTGGGGGTGGCGAGTGGTTGACACTGCCGTCATCACGTGACTCAGTGGTTATTATTCCATGCGTGGTGACAGTGTCGTACGTCCCCGCCGCGGTGAGTCACCCCTGGAGAGTGACTGTCGCCTCACCCGCTCACCCTCTGTCTTGTCAGCAAAATTTCTGACTTTTTTCCTGTTACTTTAACTTATTTCCTAGTGTTAAGGCCTTATTAGCGCTATCACCCTGTAGCCACCGCAACCCGTATCCGCCCTCATCCATTTGTTAGCATTCCTCCGCTCATATCTCCGCCCTCGTAATCGCTCGTCGCCGCATATCACCCTTCACAGACGCCCGTTCTTGGCCTACATTTACACATGAAGGGGAGCTCCTGTACACGTCGGGGGCTCGGCACAGCGCCCTGGTTTGTTCAGGTGCCCCCTTATCGAAGGCGTGACTCCCAGTAGCTACTACACTTCCGCTCTCGCTTCATCCACTTCAATGGTGGGGAAGGGGCAAGGGGAAGGGGGGGGGGGTAGGGGAAGGGATACGGACAAACGGAGAAAGGGCAAGGGCTAGCTTTTGCATCGTTACCACGCATAAGAATTCGTGCGTTGGTGCTTAGTCTTGGCGATGCAAATTCTGACCTTTGTAAGTCTGTTAGTCAGGCCGGTATAAACTACACGAAATTGAAGTGTCTTCAGTCAGGAATGTTCGGTATTATCCAGCTAACCATTATCCTGAGCTGTCCCGAAGCGAGGTACTCTTTAATCCAGTGTGCCCATGCCTCATGCCATGAACCGGGCCGCCTTGAGCCTCGGTTCGCGTCGAGATTTATGGATCATCACGAGGGCGTAAGAGCTCCAAATAAGTCGGAAGGAACACGTCTCCCAGGGGGTGGTGTTGACACTCGCGTCTTATCGTGCGTTTACAAGGTCGCCCTCGCCCCCCTCGCCCCCCTCACCCCCCTCCCCCCCTCCCCTCAACCCGGCAGATCCCTCCCCTCCCCCTCCCCTATTACTATACGACAGCTGCTAGACACTGGAGGATCTTACTGCTCGGAACACGTTTTTATTTGTGGCTTCAAAGGCGTTACTTATAGTGTTTAACAAATGATATCTCACCTTGGTTTCACACGGTTGGTTTCGCCTTTTACTTATGATAACGTTAACGCAACAAACGAGTCAAAAATTGCAAGCAATATTTATTGAGAAACGGGGTCGTCCGGACTTGTTTTGCCACTTGTCCGTTGATTAATGAATAAGATAATTAATTAGACGAAGTATTAGATTATTAAAAATTGTAAACCACGGACTGCCGACCCTCCCCCTGTCCCTTACGGGTGCGGAGGCATCCGAGGGCGTGAGGGAGCGGCCGGGATCCAGAGGACAAGAGCAGCAACAGGTCTCGGGTGCCGACGAGCATATATGGCAAAGGCGATTTCTGATGGTCATCGGAGCCGGGCCAGGTTAGCACGCTGATTTAGTGTCGCGCCGCGTGATGGGCTGATGTGGGGGAGGGGGGAGGGGGATTGATGGCACCTGAGTAATGGTGGCGATTGAACGTGTTTGGAGAGATGGAAGGACTTTGCGGGTGATCATGGCCTCCATGTTCTTCCGGAAGACAGGCAGAGGGCGCGCCGCAGATCAGCATTTTATCGTACGACATCTGTGTCTAGCGGATGCTATCTGCCGGACGACAAGTGATCCAGGCAGCTAAAGGCATGGAGCCAACGTTTTGGTGGCTTTTACTGGCGTCCTAATATTAATGCCGACATGTTGGCGCCGGATATCGGCAACCTGATCAAGATACGGAAAAGATTTCATCGTGTCGCAACAACCGGACACCCGCAGCGCAATACGACAAACTTCTTGCTTGTTGACATTTCCCCTGTGCGTGAGACTTATCTTCGCAGTTGTTATTTTTACCTGACTAGTCTATTGTGTCGCCATTCTTGATCTTGATCATTTAATGTTTACAAATACTGCCACGACAGGTTATGCAACCATGATTATAAATTCTTGATGCAAGCTTAATTTAAGTCTTCGTCCGGGAGATAGGAAGACGTCCATGAAGTGGATTATGACAGCATGAGGATAACAAGCGGCCGCCCCCCTCCCTCCTTCCTTGTAGGTGAATGTATCTCAAGATTAATTATCTTCTTGTATGAGATAACTCTTAGAAGAGTAAACAAAAAATACACTTTCAGGACGTGCTGGTCACTTGTACTCGTTACGAGGTTCGCCTGCAATAAAAGTGGGTGTGCAGGGAGACCCGTGGGTGGGCGTGGGCGCGGTTGGTTAGGACGAGGGTAGGCGGGGAGCAGAGATAATTAGGGCGGGAGGGCGGCGACCAGAACGGCGTCGGAGCGTCAGTAGGTGGCGGTGGCGATCTTCCGCAGGTAAAATGATTTTAAATAGTGCTTGCGCATGCCCTGGGCTCCGCCAGCGAGGCCGTGCTCAGGGACGTCGAAAATAATTATTCGGTTTGTATCTTTTATACCATATTTTTTTTTTCTTTATATATTTTGCTTTTCTTTTTTATCTTGAATTCCGACCACCGACGGGTCTGTAGGAGCCCCAAGACGCGAAGAATTTATAAAGAACGGAGTGATCTTACCGATTCCGGGGAAGATGATGCTCTGGGTTAATTATTGGTCGTGAAAGGAAGGCGGAGCTTCATCAGATGTGTCATAAGGAATATTAGGTGAGCATGAGCCCTTTTTAAGACTGTATGTGGTTTGGAGATTGGGGGATGAGGTGTGGACATGACGAAAACTGGAGCAAGAGCTATGGAGTAAGAAAGATATTTAAAAAAAAAGACTAAGCAAGATGTTTAAAAAAGGACCTAGATTTTTTTGAAGATGTAGATACAGGGAAGATGGAAGAAGTATGAAAGAATTAAGCAGGAATAAGAAAGAAAAGACAATAATTTAGGGAAGAATAGAATGAGAGACGGAGAGGGTATGGGTACTAACAGGCGTGGTAGGGCCGCCGTGGTGAGGCCAACCATCACCTTGTGGGCCAACACCCACCTCGGCGCCGTCCTCCGCCCAGCTGCCCCCAACCCCCTCCAGCATCCGAACACCGCCCTCTCATCTCCTTTCATCTCCTTCTTTCGATCCTTCGCCCTCTCGTTTTTGGCTCACCTAATCCTTTTTTTTTTTTTCTTTCTTTTACGGATCCCCTCTCTCTCTCTCTCTCTCTCTCTCTCTCTCTCTCTCTCTCTCTCTCTCTCTCTCTCTCTCTCTCTCTCTCTCTCTCCTCTCTCTCCCTCTCCTCTCCCCTCTCTCTCCTCTCTCTCTCTCTCTCTCTCTCTCTCTCTCTCTCTCTCTCTCTCTCTCTCTCTTTCCTCTCTCTCTCTCTCCTTTTTCCCTCTTTCCTCTCTCTCTCTCTCTCTCTCTCTCTCTCTCTCTCTCTCTCTCTCCCCCACTCTCCCTCCCTCTCCCTCTCCCTCTCCCTTTCCCTCTCTCTCCCACTCTCCCTCCCTCCCTCCCTCCCTCTCTCATGTGTTCTTCCTCCTCATCATTCGCCTGAATTATATATGTAAATATATATATGTATGTTTGTGTATGTGTGAGCATGTTTATGTGCGCGCGTGTGTGTATGTTGTCGTCGGATGTGACTTATAAGACACACGAGAAAAGATAGAAGACGCTTCTTTGCAGTTAATTGAAGGTGGCAGGGAGGCCGGTTTAGGAACACGGGCTTGTCTGCGCACGACAGTTCACACCGACTGATTTTGAAAAGACTCTGCAAACCGGACATTATACGCCATCCCTTAAATCTATTATGGGTAGGATTACGAAGACTTTCCCCAAGGCGGTTTGGATTTTCATTTCACGGTGCAGTCTGCAAGGAGCCTCGGGAGGCGCCTTTCGGTACAAACAATGCTGCATGACTCGCCTCGATCCGTGAGAGACGCCGACGAGTCAGCAGTAGTTAACAGTGATTGATCGCATCAAATCGTGAGGTTGTTAATGTATGGGCGACGTTTACGGCATCGATGGGTGCCCCGGCCGCCGCCCGTGGTCGGTCTTCTGAGTGACGGAGGCTGAGAGGGAGAGGGAGAGAGGGGCCATGACGACAGCGCCCGACCGCCACCTCCGCCTGGCCGCGGCTCACCAGGCAGTGTTGTGGTGGACGCGGTGTGGAGAGCATCCATGTGAACGTTCGTCCCGCGCGCACTCACGCCCGCGCCTCGTGCTGGCCAAGCGACGC
>NW_028234430.1:23690278-23747778 GCF_977035675.1 Penaeus japonicus
CTCTCTCTCTCTCTCTCTCTCTCTCTCTCTCCCTCTCTCAGTCCTCCCTCCCTCTCTGTCCTCCCTCCCTCTTTCTCCCCTCAGTCCTCTCTCACTCCTCACTCCTCTCCCTCCCTTCTCTCTCCTCTCTCCCTCCCCTCTCTCTCTCTCTTTCCCTTCTTTCTAGAGCTTTGGGTTTTCCAACTTAGGAAATTTATTGGTCCGTCAGACCCCATTAGGTGCAGGTTAGTTAAGTTGTTTTTTTTCTTTCTCCTCATCGAGTCGGTTGCCAAGTCCCCCCCCCCCTCTTCTCCTCCCTCCCTTCCTCCCTCAACGCACCTCTTTCAAGACGGATATTTTTCGGAGGAACTTTGGCGATTCGGACACTCTAAAACAACAATACGAAAATAAAAAAATAATAATGGTCATTATTTCAGAAGCCAGAAAACGACCATTGCGGAAGAAAAACATTTTGAAAAATCAATACCTTGTACATTGGGTCAACAAAGAAAAAAAAAACAGAGAAACACTTCGAAGTTACAACCTTTGTTTATATGTTTATGCACAGTGGTTCTAGACAATTACGTTTTGACAGATGGCGGCAACCCGAGCCTTTTAGACAATGGGGGAGGGGAGGGGGAGTGACGCAGGGGAGATGATGATTATGATGATGGTGACATACTGGGGTTAGGGGTATGGAGATTATGTCGCATTCATCACTATCCAACTCCCCAGCCACTACCTTCCCAATCCCTTGTCCAGTGTCATTCTCACTCTATCCAATATCCGTAGTCGCTCATTCCCTTACCTCTCCACAATCACTCTCCCCCTCATCCCCTATCCTTACCCTAGCCACTCCACCCTCATCCCTTATCCTTACCCTAGCCACTCCACCCTCATCCCCTATCCTTACACTAGCCACTCCACCCTCATCCCCTATCCCCGATAACTCCCGCCCTCCACCCATACCCATCCCCCCCCCCCTACCCTCTGTCGAATCACTCATACCACCTCTACAGTTACCACCGAAGCTCGATTACTTGCCTGGATTACCACACACGTCACGTGCGCGACCTTCGCAACGCGTCCATTGTTCGCGGAGGTCGTTGCGTTTTCCCGATCTTATTTCGCTCCTATTTCGCTTTCGGTCTTCGGGGGTGACGAATGCACCCGGGAGGAGAGAGAGAGGGAGAGTGAGAGAGAGAGAGAGAGAGAGAGAGAGAGAGAGAGAGAGAGAGAGAGAGAGAGAGAGAGAGAGAGAGAGAGAGAGAGAAGAGAGAAGAGAGAGAGAGAGAGACGAAAAGACGATTGAAAAGGCGAAGGGCGAAAGACGAGAGATGCAGACGAGGGAGTATGGAAGGGAGGGAGAATAAAGAGAGAAGAACAATCGGGGAGGGGGGGGATGAGGCAGTTGGGAGATCTCGTATATTATCTCCGTATCAGGAAACAGATCGTAACATTAAGTTCGCGAGGGGACGTAATAATCACTTTGGGTAATGATGGCGGCGTGATAATTAGAGGCAATTGAAGGGCGATAGCGCTTAATTCGGTATGGCGGCCGGTAGCTTGAAGCGGGAGGTCGTAATTTGTCACATCCAATTGCAATAATATGGGACCCCGGGAGGCTACATCAAGTTCAAAGGCTCGGTTGTTGCTGGGTGGGTGAGGAGCAGGGAAGAAATTGGGACTACCGACAATGCTGGAGATTTACAGTTGAAGTTAATCAAAATGTTCTGCAATTTGCGACATGCAACCTTCGTCCCCTCCTCTCCCTTGCCCCATCCTCTCCCTCCATAGCAGCCGCCAAAAGTTGCAGCAAAGTTTTGGCCTCTCGTCGTGTTGCAGTCTTGCCAGCTTCCCCGAGGTCACATCCTGTTGATGGATGGTCTCATTGTCTAGCATATTACGCCCCCCCTTCTTCATTCTCTCACCCCCTCTCCACCCCATCCCTTCTTCCCTTTTTCGTGCATTCGTAACGTTGCACGGTGCACCCCCAACGGAGCGATGCAAGTCCACGCAGACGCCCTTGCTGTAGACGTAGATTTAGTATGCGTCGTTGCAGTGGTGGCAGATAGTCTCGCCCTTTCAAGTGCAATGAAAAGGGCCTCGCTTTTCAGATACGTAGGCGACTTCTTCCATAAAATTAATCCTCTTGTAGAGCAGAGTCCACGATGAAATCCTCGTCAAATACACGGGAACATTATTACCGAAATAAGCCGACTCAGCTGCTAAGTAACATTTCTATCCCCCCCTTCCCCCCGTTACCCTAACCCCCAACCCCCTCTCACCTTAGCCCACACTCCCCTCTCACCCTTTCTCACTGTTTGGTAAACGAGCACGTAGTTAACCCACGGAGAGATATGACAGCCGCATATATTGCCTCGCGGTTAACTCCGCATAATGTTAATGAGCCGCATTGTAGTGAGAGCCGCCTTTACACAGCCAGCTGCAGCATAGCGTGAGGAAGGCTGATGGTGTGAAGCAGAGGGAGAGAGAGAGAGAGAGAGAGAGAGAGAGAGAGAGAGAGAGAGAGAGAGAGAGAAAAGGAAGGAGAAGGAACGAGAATAAAAGGGAGACAGCGAGAGAAGAAGACGCAAGACAAGTGCGGAAGGTATGGAATGAGGAAGAGACAGCGAGAGGGAAAGGGATGAGAATGTCAGATGTGGAACATAGTAATGAGGGTTCAAGGGTACGAGATGGGTATGCGAAAAGGATGAGGAAGGGGACTTCCTGCACCCTTGGCGTACTCATCCCTCAAGAAGTCTTTTGTTAACCTCGATGTTCATCCTCCGGGGAAAGATTCTTAGCGCGATGACGTGGGATCTCTCTATCGCCGTGTATCTCCCCCAAGGATTCGTGTTCACCTGTCAGATGCATCACGCCGCGTTTGATTACTTCTTCGCACAGTCTTGACGGTTCTCCACGCTTGGTCGAAATAACAGTTTACACGCAAGAGATGAGTTATCTAGTGATGAAATACCCCCTGCACGAATCTCCAATAAGTGTACGAGTAATGTGTATGCTCCGTTACCAGATATGTTCGTGGACCGTAAATCTAGGTCACAGGTTATACACACACACTCCGACCCCCCAACCTTCCTCCCCCCTCTCCCCGCCACACCCTCTCTCCCCCTCCACGGCGGCACTTGGCACCACAACCCTCACCGAATGAAAGTCGGTGCCAATCAAGTGCCACTCGACACCTGTGGGTCTGGTCGGAAATGGCTTACTCGCTCCGTGCTTCAAGTAGTTTAAGGGGAGAAAGGGAAAAGGGAAGTTTGGGGGGAAGGGAAATAGTATAGGTGAACGAGGGGCTTGTGTGATGTCCTGCTTTTAGTTCATGCTTCGCGTGTGCTCTTCCTCTGTCCTTTTGACCTGAGCCTGTGGGACCTGGATCCAATTTGTGTTCCGTCTGCCCTGCTGATTAGGTCATTAGGCAAAATTACTTCAAGAAATGATTTTGTTTGTCCAGAATTTCGCAATTAGCTGGGAGCATTTAGAATTTTTCTCTCATTCTTTTTTATTTGTTTCATTAGTGTCACGACGTCCGCCTGCAAATGACAATTAAGTTTGGTGTAATTGTTTAATTGGATCACTTCCTTTGCCTCGTGAGAAATTTTATTTTTTAAATAGCCAAAATCATCGCGAAGAAAACCGACCCGCGACCCGAGACCCAACTAGCCAGACCGCTGTAAAGAAGGGCCTGGACTAAGCTGCATCACGATTTTTCTTTTCTCCGATAAAATTCATTGTTAGTCAGTCTCGAGTACGCGTAGGGGACGGGATAAGACGGGAGGAACACAACAAGCGTATTTACGTGTTGTGGTTCCGACGGTCACATCGTGAAATCTTGATTTTCTGTGGCAGTTTGTAGGATTTTCATTTCCCGAAACACTTTTATTTTAAAATCGACTTCGCTGTTACGTGTGTTTGTCTGTATGTGTGTGGTCGCCATAGATAAGATACCGCCTGACGTGATCGCCTTAATCACCGCGGTCCTTTCGAGATGCGGCCCTGAATAATGCAGACCTCATGCGGCTTTATTGACAAGGGCCCAGCCATCCCCCGTCCCGCAGGCGTGATCCCCGCACGGCATTCACGGTCCGTCTCGCCATCACTCGGGTATGCAAAGGCACCCCTGTCCCCATTGTCCCCTCCCCCTCCCCCGCCAGCCCCTGGGATTTGATTTATTTGATATTCTTTATTTGATAGCTAGATCCCACCCGCTGGGGTATTATGTCGCTACCCCAGGAGAGCGCCCGGATAACCTTCCCTCCGGTACTGTATGGGCGCTGGTCTTGGTCCGGCGGAACCCCCGTGTGGCGAGCGGCCGTGAAATACGAGAGATCAGGAATCTCATATTGGCGCACCGGCGACGGCCTGGCTGCTGCTACGGCGGCGGCGGCGGCGGCAGCGGCGGCCAGGGCTAGAGAGCCGTATGTGCCATATGGGGGACGCCCTTGTGATGACGGCGGTCGTCAAAAAAGGTGGCGAATAAGCAATATGATTTTGTTGATATTTCGTTTGTTTATCTAGGAGCACGTGGGTGGTTTTAAGAGAGGTTCGTGGCATCGTGTATGACATGCAATACTATCACATTTATACGCACGTAGCATTGACTTGAACAGTGTGGTCGTGAGTGAGTACCAGAAGCTACCTAGTACTCCCAGAAGTACACGATATCCTAAACGCACCCTTATGACGTGGGCAACACATATGCCGTAAACGTGCTTGGACTATTTTTATGCACGCATCACAGACGTGTCTGGAGCTCTCTTCATAAAAACCTAGTCCTTGCCCTTCAACATAATCTGATACTTCAAACTATTAAATTGGTTTAAACTTTCCACGAGGGGAAAATGAAGACGCTATTTGCTTCAGACAAGCGTTTGGGGAGACGATGACGATTCGCTTTTTAATCCCAACTTGCCTTAATGAAACACAGACAGTTACACACACGCACTCACCCACATACCTTTTCCTGACTGATCCCTTATGCTATCTCCCCCCCCCCCTCCCCAAGCCTTGCAATCACTCGTGATAAACCCTCCTCAATAACACCTCTCCTTCACCTTTCTCCCCTTGCCTTCTCACCGCAGACAAATAACCAAAGTGTGGAACCCCCCTCCCCCTCCTTCTTCCCCTCTTCTCTTGTCTCCTCGTCTCCTTGTCTCCTCCCCTCCACCTCTAATCCCTTTTTCAGCTTTCCACCTCTCTTCTTCCCCTCCTCCCCTCCTCCTCTACTCTTCCTCACCTCCTCTCTTCCCTTGCTCTCCTCTTCCGCTTTCCCTATTCTCCCTATTCATGAGGAAGAGGTACTCCTCCTTACGTGATTTCTCCTGCAATAGTTGAGAATTTTATATAGATAAAAAAGCGATGTGTTTGATGCTCGGATGCCTGGAAGAAGCCGTCGCTCATCGGAATGACTTTATGACCCTGCCGTTTGTACGAGCCAAGTGACGCAATGTCCCCGGCGCTGAGCAGGGAAGCGGGATGAAATGAGCATGGTGGGGGAAAACGTGTGTGTGGCCAGAATGAGTTGTGAGGGGCGAGGGGGAGGGGGTCCCCAAACCACAGTGGGATTTGTAGGCTCGTAACCTTTAGCTTCCCAATGGCGTCGATCTGAAGATAGTCTGTTTTGGTTCGCCACGTAGCACACATTTTGCCGTGCTACCCCCCCCCCCTTCCCTCTCTTTCGGTTTTCTTTTCATTTTTTCTTCGGAGATCTGGTCTTCAATTAGTCTCTTTAGATTCTTTATCCACGATCATCTCCATTCTTCAGATTTTTTTATCCACTCAGTATCGTATTACCCTCTTTTTATTATATTTTCTCGCGCCTTTTCACTTTTTATCCATTGTACATTCTTCTTTCATGCCTTTCATTCATTTTCCTTTTCTTCCCCTCCGTTCTTACCTTACCCCCTCTTTCCCTCACTTTTATCCTATCCCGCCACCCCCCTCGTCCTCTCTTCAGCCCTCCCCCTCCAGAGGCACCATGCAGGTCTGGGCACACAGGAGGTATTGTGTGCGAGGCCGGAGGGCCGCTTTGATGGGCTGGCTTTGATTAGGCTCTTCGGCGGGCTGCAGTTAGAGATGAGCCCCAAGAACTTTTCTCCTTCGCGAGACGATCCGCGGCGGTCGAGATGGAAGCGATTTCACATACGTATTCAGGAAGGCCTCGTTCGCACGCCGGGTCAGACCGATCAAGTTTGATTCTATATTCAGTCATTTTTAGAGAAAGTATCGCGTGTCGAGGGCTGAGAGTCGCGATTGGAGAGGGCCGCGCATGCGCACCTGCTTCGCGAGACTCATGGCCGTGATAACGTGACCTGGGCGGGAAGGCTTTGCATCGGCACATATATCATCACGCCAAACACAGCGGCTCGCCCACCAGACTATTTTCGCCGCCCTGGTTCGCTTCGGCGTCTCATGGGACTTGTATTGCGTAGCACCAACGAATTATCTGGCGGTACAAAGTCAGCTGGCGAGGGGGAAAGGTTACATGGGCGGCGGGGGGGACACCATGTCCAACTGCATTGTGTGTGTTTGTCTGGGTGAATGTGTGTGTTCTCGACCATGTACTGGCTCACCTCTCTCCCTCTTCCACATGTTAATGCACGCTTCTATGCCGTCTCCCTCGGTGGAAAGGCGAGTATTTAAGATCTTCATATGGTCCGTTGTAATGGGCTAAGCAGGTGTGCCAGGCTTTTAATGTATCACTGCCTCGCCGTCTGGCATGCTGATGATAACCGTGTTGGTCGCATGTGGCCTCTGTTGGTACCTTCATGACCATCTGCGGTGGAACAGTAGCCCCGTGCTGTAAATTATGACCCTAAATTCCCTTTTTTTCTGGGTTTTCGTCTTTATTTCTTTTGAGGTAGGATTTTCACCGCGCCCATTGTCGTAATGATTTCTGAAAATGTATCCGCATCTGAAGGTTAGGATTACCGAGGATCGTAAGGGCCCGTGGACCTCTCGTCCGGACTTGGCATCGAGACTAAAGTGAAGGGAGGGGGGGGGTCAGGGTACTGGTGACCTCCTATTCTTTGCATGGCAAGTAGACCCACGCGCAGGACATGTTTAATGGATTGTGGTGGATAAGCGGCGCCGCGCAGACACCAAGGTAACGACTTTGTGGCACAGAACACCTGTGCATTTGTGCTCACCTTGGGCACGATCTTACCCTGTATTCTCTTGGTGCCATTCCAAAACTTCTTCCAACCATATGAATGGTGCTGACCGCCCTCGTGCCTTTAAAAGGAAACTAGTTTCAGTACCTTCTCCTCTCCGAATATTTTATGCACACCGTACTGCCACGGAATATGCACCAGCTGTTGCGAAAGTGATGCCTATGACGATGAAACTTGCATTCTTCGTAGTCAAAAGCCCCTCCATAAATATGCACGACATGCAACGCCGCGGATATCCTATCATGAAGCCTGCCTGCATGGCTCGAACACCTGACCATGCACTAGTCCCAGGGATGGCGGAGGCAGCTCTTCTCACCCCCACCCCCATCTCCCTACCCTAGACCACCCCCCTCCAATAAGACCGAACTCCCGGTTATGTTGTGAGATAACACTTGTCTTGCCCTTCAGTCCCTCCTCCTCCACTCCACCACCCCAGCCCACCCCAGACACCTCGGCCTTGTTCCTTCATCATCATTGTAAACTCATTATCACCTTTTTTAAGTCGCTGTTTTGTTCAAGGAACCATTAAGTAGATGTGTTGAGAAGGCCCGCCACAAGGGTACAAGAGTTTCTTTTTGTATTTGATGTCACAGTTTTACATGTAAGAATATTTGCGGTTTTCAAAGATAAAAAAAAAGTTGGACAAACTCTGGCCGGTAGAGTATCTCTCTCACTCTCTCTTTCTCTCTTTCTCTATCTATCTATCTCCCTCCATCCCTCCCTTTCTCTCTCTCTCTCTCTCTTTCTCTCTCTCTCTCTCTCTCTCTCTCTCTCTCTCTCTCTCTCTCTCTCTCTCTCTCTCTCTCTCTCTCTCTCTCTCTCTCTCTCTCTCTCTCTCTCT
This sequence comes from Penaeus japonicus, assembly GCF_977035675.1. Classification (NCBI taxonomy): domain Eukaryota; kingdom Metazoa; phylum Arthropoda; class Malacostraca; order Decapoda; family Penaeidae; genus Penaeus; species Penaeus japonicus. Next base: position 23,698,289 of record NW_028234430.1, read on the forward strand.
CTCTCCTCTCCTCTCTCTCTCTCTCCTCTCCCTCTCTCTCTCTCTCTCTCTCTCTCTCTCTCTCTCTCTCTCTCTCTCTCTCTCTCTCTCTCTCTCTCTCTCTCTCTCTCTCTCTCTCTCTCTCTCTCTCTCTCTCTCTCTCTCTCTTTCTCTCTCACTCTCTCTCTGTATGTGTGTGTGTGTTTGTTTTATGACTAGACAGAGTAGGTCCAACACTGTCTTTAACTTACCACAACTTCACCGTAGAGGTTGATATCAAGTATGATAATTTATGGACATAATATACAGTGACCTCGCAAGTACCTTATATGCACCGCAGTAGTCGGACGTAAGCCCTGGCTACTCTAGAAACAGAAAGATGTTTGTTTGTTTCAGTATACTGAAAGATTTGTTGTTCCGGTTACCGACATGTGCCTGGCGGTAAATCTCAGTCTTTGGGAATCCCCGTTGACTGCGGCGGTGTAATGCGGATTATCGTTAGAGTGAGATTTAACGTCGAGATAGTTGACACACTCGACACCTTAGGACAAGCTTATGAAGCTTATGAAAGAGTGACTTCCGTCGAGCGAGGATTAGCAGCTTAAAGAAGGCTGGTGGGACTGTCCCACAAGACCGACGTCCTGCCGCTGACCCGCGAGATCCCGCGGCGTGATGGCGGGTCGGAATGTAAACAAATACCCCGGTAAGACTCGTTTCGGGTCGGATCTTTTTGAGAAACGTCAGGGAATTCACCATCCGATACGGCTAATCTGCCACGTTCGAAAAAAGGGGGAAGAATGAAAGCAACCGCAGATTTGTGGTTGGAGGAACTGGAGTAAGTTTAACCCAATAGGGTTTTGCTTCAGTTTAAACTCTGTTCGATGATGTATGTAAATATTGACAAAATGATATTACATGATAATATAACAAAATTATATGAATATACTTTGATGTGGTAAGAGAAAAAAATCGAAACGGTGGTGAAATTGATACCGCTATAATGGCTTAGTTATGTACCCAGGACATTCTGGTTTTGTAGTGTTGATGTCACTACATGTGTAACGCGTAGCCGCGGAGACCGCTTTCCCGTAGTAGAGGTTGTGTGACAGGGAGCGAGGTTTGGGGGGAGGGGTTCTGGGAATGCAGGTGAAAGAAGGTTGAATGCAGACCTGTTTGGGAACACTTCACGTGGTCGGTACCAGTTGGAGGACGCAAGCAACGTCACTGCTTCATCTCTCCTCTTCTCTTTTCTATTATCTCCTATCCTTTCCAATCCTCTCCTTATTTTTCTGTAATCACCTCTTTTCTCTCTCTCTCTTTCTCTTTCTCTTTCTCTTTCTCTCTCTTTCTCTCTCTTTTTTTCTCTCTCTGTATCTCAAGCATATGTGAGAGAGAGGCACATGATTGTGATGTCGAGTGCATCTGCCTTTCGACTGTGACGCGGAAGAGGAAGCGGCTCCTGATGCGCTGTGCCTTGTGACGATGACAAACCCATTTGTATGTGATGGGTGTCATTGAGGAGAGCCGAGAGAGGGAAGGTTGGATGTTTATTAATCTCTGTCATACCTCATATCCCGCGTGCATAGCGAACAAACCGGGACAGATATGCTAATTTTGCTCAGCATAGACCCTAACGAGCTCTTTCCGTGGCTGATGCTAGTTCGTGGGGACACATGGTGGCTTTGATCTGTGCTTTGTTTTTGTTTTGTTTTGTTTTTTCTTTCGTCTTACGTTTTTACTTTATTCGATACTATTCCGCTTCACGTCACTAATTGGCGGCCCATCTAGTCATCTGGGCCCATCACCTGCCTTACACCGTGTAATTGGGAAGCGGTTCGAGATAAGGAGTTTCTCCCTACAGGTAGATAAAGACCAACATGGGGATGTGTCTTGGGGAACCCGTGTAAGCTGGCAGGTAAATGGGACAGCGGCGGCTTTATCTTCCTGTTGTTGCTACGGATACGCGAACACATCCACTCCTTATTGCGGATGAAGCTCTCTTTCTCGCTTGCCATTACGGTTGGCAGCATTTTACTTTTAGCCCCGTGTGGATACCTGCATGTTGCCGTGGCAGACGTGGACCGGGTTGTCGGGGTTGCATCATACGAAAGCGGAGATGGGAATTGCCATGTTCTGACCCTCGATTGGGATGCTGCCAAAAGGCTGCATAGCTGCTTCCTCTTGGCATTATCAACACGACACCACCTGTCGCCTAATGGCTGGGTCGGCCGGCGTCTGCTTGTGCTCGGCGGCCTCTTCGCCATCTGTTAGCTCTCGCTTAGGCCGCCCGACGCTCCATGCACCAGTTTCTGGCTGTTGAGGTTTTATTATCACATTAGTACGTGTCATCACTAGATTGTTTTATTGTTGATATTTGTCTTCAGCCGTTTCTATTTGCGCCAGTCTTCCTAGACGTAGCTTGTAGTACAGCAGAGAATACTTGCTTTCATCCTAAAACCAAAGGAAATTAATAGAAAATATAAATCAGTTTGTAGCTTTCAGGGCAGTTTGCCGTGACTTGGTGAATAAAAGTTTTCACTTCTTTCAGCGACAGAAAGATAGATAGGCACGTAATGTTGTTTTAAAAGGTCTAAATACAAGTATTTCTTTAGGTCTACGGATAATTTATGTAATCCGCGGGTGAGGGGAGAAGGCACGTTAGTGTTGGCAAGTGTGAGTGTTGTACTGGGCTCGGGCAGGGGTTGCGGCATGCCCTCTTTAGGCCTACCAGGTAGGCGCGGCGCCGGGCTGCTATCTTGAACACTTGGCCGCGCCTTAGAGGCTGGGGAAGGGTGTTTTTCTCGGGTTTTCACAATTAGAATACTTGTGTCATGTTTTTTGTTCTCACGCCATCCTCATTTAGGATGTTTCAGCGTTCCGTTAGTGGCTGCGCGGACCGCTGTTGTGACGCTTTGTTTATCGCCCACGGATCTGACTCTGATGTACATGTGCTCACCCGTAGATTGACGAGATTTATAGTCTTGGCATGGTTTAGATTGCTTTTACTCTCCATCTGTCTATCTGTCTATCTATTTATCTATATCTGTCTCTCTCTCACTCTCTCTCTCTCTCTCTCTCTCTCTCTCTCTCTCTCTCTCTCTCTCTCTCTCTCTCTCTCTCTCTCTCTCTCTCTCTCTCTCTCTCTCTCTCTCTCTCTCTCCTTCCATCTTTTCATTGTTATTTTGGACGACACGGCTAAGATTTTCATTTTTATTAGCACAAAAAACTAAAACGCAATGTACAAACATGTCACAGACCTTTATGCTTCGAACTGATGGTAAGAGGTGAGGCCCTATTAGCGTTACTAATGAGGGTGAAGGGCTTCCTGTGAAGTTTGAAAGTATTATTTTGTTTACAAGAAGCCAACTCGAGCTCTACGTTGTTTACCTGACACTTCTACTCCCCGGGGAGAGTAGGAGCGCCGACAGGTGGCTGGCCTTTAGGCGTTGCGTCCTTCAGGTCGAGATGTTGGGAGAGCAAGGTAGAGGATGCTCAAGAGATGGAGAGGTGTTGGTGTAGGAGCCAGAAGGGAACGAGAGGTGGCTGGACGAGAGGAAGCGTATCAAAAAGGAAAGAGTATTTAGATTAAAAGTGAGAGTTTTTTTGAGTCTAGAACGAAGGCGGTCGTTCCTACGGAGAGTTTTTGATATCATGGATCCGGAAGGAGGTGCGGGAGGATGAAGGGATGGGGGATTCCGCACAGCATGGGATTTAGAACAGAACGCAACGGGAAAGGAGGTAGATCGGGTCTGTCCCGGTGACGCAAAAGGTGCAGGGAAGTGTTAATAACACACGTTTTGAGAAGCGAAGTACTATTGACGAGGCTGTTAAACGCTAGGGGTCCCGGGATGCATAATGGATTTTACGGGTGTTTACAGGTGACGGACGCTCTAAAGGTCGAGCCGTGGGGGGGTGAGAGGGGAGGGGAAGGCGGAGTGGGGGGGGGGGGCGTCTCGCAAGGCCTTCGCGGAAGCTTTTAAGATTCACGGGTAGAGGTTGAATCACTGTGACAGCGCAAAGGTCGGCCGCCGTAAACAGTGTGCTCGGAAGGAAGACGAAGGGAAACGGAGAGGCGTCGTCGCGTGTTCTCTGATTGGCCGGGAAGTAGAGGGACTGAAGAGGCGAAGAAAATAGATAGTGAGGGAAAAGTGGGAGGAAAACGGAAGGATCTCAGGACAAGGTGTGCGAGCGAAGGCATATGAAGCCGAGATGGGGCAGCGTGGATCGGGGGTGGGGGATGGGGGGGGGTTGCCTACCGTCGGCCACAGTGCGCTGCCCACGCGGATGACTGGGCTGTTGCTGGCGGGTGGAGATGGTTGTTGAATCATAGTGAAATTATTATCCACACCTTTGTAATTGGCTCTTCATTAGCATCATGGCTTTTGATGTATCAATTTTACGCTGCTGGAATCGCATTCATCTATAGTATGCCTGGGGAATATTTTATAGCCGGGCGGAGAGCGGTGGTTAAGTGATCATGCATTTGCATTGTTGTTTGCAATCCACTTTATACCACTCCCAGCACTTCACCCATGACAGGTGTCGATAGAGGTTATTATCACTTTATTACCGCGCAAGCCGTGTGTGGGCGGAGGGTTATTAAAGCCACTTACGCAACCCAGGACCGAGGTTGTCCCAGGCGACGGAATGAGAATGGGCTTGGCCTGGCCCGCGGCGTGGGAATGTCCTCGCCTGGCCTATTGCCCTAGTGTCGAGTTGTATATGAGGTGCATAGGGCCCCTGGCCAAGCCTTTGACCTTGCTTTGGGTCCCTCCTCACCTTGCCTTGCCCTGCCACTCACTGTGTAAACCTGTACGAAAACTTGAATCAGACCTCCCCTTCCAGCCACCCCCACCACCCCCCCTGCTTCCCCAACCCTCGCCCCAACTCGCCCTCACCAAACCTCAATCGTATAAAGTTGTGGATGACGTAAATGGAAATCCCCCCAACCCTATACACCCTCCCCTGCCGCCCCACCCCCTCCCTTCGAACACGTATCACTTGCAGTGTGATACCAAGCGGAGGGTGCGGGAGGAGGAGGAGGAGGAGGAGGAGGAGGAGGAGGAGGAGGAGGAGGAGGAGGAGGAGGAGGAGGAGGAGGAGGAGGAAGGAGAGGTGGGGGAGAGAGGGAAGGGGGAGGGGTGGGGTTGGGGATGAGCATGAGCAAGGATAGGATGAAGGGCATTTCGCGCATCTGTTTACCTATTCTTTTCTCGCATTATGGATGTCTTGACCATCATCCGGTTGCCAAGTCTCTTCTGTCCTCGTGCCAAGATGTTGAGGGAGGTGGAGCAATGTTGCAGGGGGAAAAGCAGGAACAGAATTCATGAGCGAAAATATAAATAAATGAATGCATTAATAAGAATATTCAAGAAGAGAGTGGGCGTTGCGGGAAAGTTGATAATTAATGACAGTGACCTCGCAGTTGAAAAATGTCACATGCTTTTTTTTTACTATGCAAATGATGGGTGTTGTGCCCATGAGGCAGGCGAGGGGAGGCTCCCCCCCCCCTCCTTACAGCGGTGGGGATGACAGGAACCTCGCCAGCCTCTTACCACGTGGATCGTCTTCCCTTTTCTTTCGCGTTGATCATTTTCTTTTATGGTCGTATATTGGAGAAAAAAATCTCTATTTTGATCGCGTAACGAAGTGAAGGTAGATAATCGTGAAGTAATGCTGTAATGCCCTGTGGATGTATGGCAGGGGAGGGGGCGTCAGGGAGACGTCGCCGCCCCTGGACGACCGCCAACACCGCAGTGGTGTGACAGGGGGGCCTCCCCGAGTATCCTTGAGGACACGTGGGCGGTCCCTGTTGCAACTCGAAAAGTGCAAGTGTTCGACAAGTATATACATGACGTCAATCGTGTTATAGGAATCTGAGCAAGCGAATACTGTCCCGCTGGCCAAGCAACGCGTCATGTTCCGTGTCATGCAGCTGTTTAACATAGTAATAGCGTGCATCTGCCAAGTGCGTTATGTCACTGGATGATGAATGGGCCGCATGTCGCCATTGCGGCCATCTCTTGGCGTCTGTGATGAGTTTTAAGATTTCTTGAATTTCCAGGTGATCAGACAACAAATGGTCATGTACCAAGTGCGGCGCAACTTTGCAAGGAAATTTATGCAATGTCGTGAATATATCGTATCTGATGGATATGAATGAATGATGTAGAAGTATATGTGAAAAGAAAAAAAGTACTGTTTCAGATATGGAAACAGGCTATTTGTGAGCTCGCTTGAAAGACTATTATATACTCTCAGGTAGTAAAGTGCCTCTGAGGCTTAACGAGGAAGACCACTATTGGCCCATCAGCTGTCAGGAGTGCCAAAGCCAGTTATGTGGGGTCGCGGCACACCTAGCGGCCCTAGGACCCCCGGCCCTACGGAAGGAGGAGGTGAGGGCTATCCCTCGGGCAGCAAGGTGTGGGCGGGGCCTTTGTCAGAGTGTGAGCCACGTAGTTGCACGTGACCCGACGTGCCCCCGCCCGCAATGACGCTCATCGTGCCCCCGGGGGAGGACCTCTTTGCCTCCGATGGGGACAGTGGGTGTCTGGGCAGCTCCCCCGACGAAGGGGGTGAGGGAGGCATGCATGTCAGCGAAAGCTCGCAGGCATTCCTCAAGAAGGAACTGAAGCGGGTCTCACTGACAGATGAAGTGCCGCCTGCCCCGAGCGGACAGGATGCGCCCGTAACCACAGACGGGCAGGACGTGTCCCTTTCCTTAAAGGGTCCGGCCACGCCCCCCATCCGAGAGGGGAAGGATACTAACGGTGTAAAGAGTGATAGTGATAGTGTGCAATACCAAAGCTGTGTGTACAATGGATCGTGCCACATACAAGACGTGCGTGATAGCGAACATAAGCTAGTAAAAGTGGGCGTGGAGGGCACCTGCCCGCCCACGCCTCGCCCGGTGGTATACGAGTCCCGTGTGAGCCTGGACGCTGCCCCACAGAGTGCCAACGGTGACCCCAGGTCGAAGCTAGAGGGGCCCGCGTTAGTGTCCGTGCCCAAGGTCCTCGTGGCCTCTAAAGTGAACTCGTGTCAGGAACAGGGCGCGCCTGACACGTGCATTCCTCTCGCAAGCCAAACAAACGTGTCTGTGATGCAGCTGGTCCTGCCTGCCCCCCACCCCGACGCCAGCATAACCATTGGCGACGTCGCCGAAGTCAGAGCCCAGGATCTGTCAGGGAAACTGGAAGAAACTGACGGCGTCGTGGATGGGGACGCGACAAGGCCTTCCGGTGACGATGGTGGTGATAAAACCAGTGATAAAGATAGTGATGTAAGAGGTAGTAAAGACAGTGGCAACAGTGACTCGCCTAGTAATTTAAGTGTTGAGAATGGTAAAGGAGAGATTAGCTCGGAAAATAGAGAGAAAAACAATAATAATTCCGGCATAAAAGACGTAAGGAAAATACGAGATTGTGTAAGTGTTGGAGAGAAGATTTCAGAAGTCAACTGTAAGCGTGACAGCCCAAACGAGCAATTACTATCCCCGAAAGCAGACAAGGAAGACATCGACATTCACGCAGCCAAGCAGAAGATAAATCTCCTGAGACAGAACTTCCTCTCGTCACTCTCCTCGGACGATGGCAGTGACACGGCTGATCCCCTCCTCTCCTCGCCCCCCGCAGGCCCCACCACCCCTAGCCAGGGCGAGGGACCAGAGGGAAGGCTTTCCTCCAAGAAGGGAGAGTCGGCACCCTCTGAGACAAGGGATGAGCCAGCTGATGAGCAACCAGCTTGCAGTGTGGATGCAGGCCAGCAGGAAGGGGAGGGGAACAGAGAGGAAGAGGTCGCAGGTGACAGCTACTGCCCCCCTGTCGAGAACGAAGCCCGGCAGCCTGACACCACCATCCCGGCAAGTGAAGCTCCTGTCTCCTCAGAGGTAATCGGGTGCACGAGGATCTCTGGGGAAAAGAACGGCACGCCGACGAATGAGCAGGGGGATCCTGCGACGACTCCCGAGGAAGGAGACGTAAGCAGAAGTGCAGGCCGTAGTACTGAGAGTGAGACGGTTCCCACCGCCGCGAGGATGGGCCCCAAGTGTGGAAATGTGATCGCCGAGTGTGATATTACACCCGGGACAAACCTGGAAGGTGGAACCACGGTAGACTCCACCGCTGTGGTCAACCTCCATCCCCATTCTCCCCAGCTGCCCCCGACGCCGCCCTCGTCCCCTCCTGGCGAGAAGTCCCATGCTCGACCGCCATGCATGAAAGGGCACTCTGCAAACTTAGTAAACAAGTTAATGTACGAGTCCAGTAAGTATCGGCGCGGAAATAAAGGCGAGCAGAAAAGGGAGGAGGAGGAGGACGTGATGGTGTCGTCCTGCCCAAGTGTTTTACAGACGAGTCCCCATGTGGCACGGGGCGAAGAGGTGGCATGGCGGGCGGGGCGTGAGTGCGAGAGTCAACCCGCGCCCCCCCTGCCAGCACTTCCACTCGCGCAACCGCCTCGACAACATGGAAATCCACACGTGCAGCGCCCCTCCGCCAACGCTCATTGCGGAACGCAGGACCAGTTGTGTCACCAGCTCGCACTGTCACCCGCAGGAGGCGCGGGGGAGGACCGCACCCAAGGCGCCCGCCACCTCTCTCCACCTCTCCTCCGGAGGGACGCAGGGGAGTCCCAGGAGGAGGAGCACCAAGGAGGCCTCCTGGTGGCACTGACGGGTGAGGCTCCCTGCTGCGGCACCTACGACGTCAGGCCCGGCCACGCTAGGTTGGCAAAGCGTTGCAGCATAGAAGAGTGCCACTCTCGGCAGTGCTGTGTGCCGGTAGACAGTGCCGCAGTAACCAGCACCGGGCACTGCGCGGAACAGTGCGTCCAGATCGAGCCCGTCCCTCGCGGCGAGAGGCAGCTGTCCTGCGCCTGCCCGAGACCACGGCTGAGAACTACCTCATTAGGCCACAAGCAGAGCCTCGGGAACGCGTGTGCCTCGCGGCGGTGCAGCGGCTGCGACCGGTGCAGCGCCAGTGACAGTGAGACTGCGCTGGAGAGCTCCTCGTGCTGCAACGAGATCTCGTGTCTCCATTACCTCAACCTTGAGCCTGGAGATTTGTTAGACAGTGACGCAGAATATGATATCGAACAAAAAAACAGACTAAGAGCAGCGTGTGAGGACATCGCGCGGGCACTCAACACCCTTCCACCCCCCCAGCCCCCGGACTATCCCCCGCCTCCCACGGGCGTCTCCAACTTCTCCGGGGGCCACGCGCCGGCACCTCAGTATCGAGACCAGCAAGTAGAGGCTCACCTCTCCGACTCGGAGGACCAGCTGGGCGTCGACAACCTCCATGTGCACATGAGAAGCCGTGGCACCAGTACGGCGTCCGATGAGGAGCGCCGGAGCAGCGTGTACGACAACTGCGGGATGGACGGAGGCATGTGTGAGTGTGGCCAATGTCACGCCAGCGACAGGGAAGACTACACGCAAGTGTCTCCGCGCCCTCCCGCCAGCGCCCGCAAGCGGAGTCGCGGCCGGAAGGAAACAGATCGCTCCAGCTGCGGCAGTGAGCGGGACGCCAGCGATCGCGATCTCGAGGACGAGGGTTTCCGGACGGACGCCGGGGAAGGCTGTCGCACGGACGAGTTCGATCTGTGCACGACATCGGACGACAACGATTACGACGACGATTACTGTCAGACTGACGACTGCGGCGAGGAGTGCGACTATTGCAGCGGCGATGACGCCGAGGACGAGGACGAGGGCTCGTGCTACATGTGCAAGCAGAGCCAGATCATCTCCCCCGCGTGCAAGCATCCTGGCGTCATAACGAATGGAATCCTCAAGTCCCTGAGCGGGCGGAGGGCGAACGAGAAGGAGGCAGTGCGCGTGCCCCGACAGAGGTCGCTGGCGCTCCAGGCCGCCATTCACAGACGCCAGCTCACGCGGCAGGGGCTCGGCGCCATCCGGGAGTCAAGCATCACCAGTGACGAGTTGGCCGAGTCGGAGGAGGAGCGGTCGTACGATGGCAGCAACTGCGACATCTCGAGCAGCTGGAGGTTCGGGCTGTGCCGTGACCTGACTGCCTCCAGGGACTCCACGCTGCGCAGTGTGAGAAGCGAGAGAAGTTCAGCTTCTCTTCCGTTCGACAAGTCTAGACAGAGACACAAAGAGAAGTCCAACTCCCTCCCCGGCGCCAACTCTCGCGGTCTGGCGGGGGACGCGACCGGCCGGCACCTGGGGGCGGGAGTCTCGCCCCTCCGGCAGGCATCCACGTCGGACGACGAGTCTGGGTCGCACAGCTCCTTGCCTCGTCTGCCGCCGCGGCCCCCGCGGGCTCCCCGCATGCGACCTCCACTTACGCCCAGCCCTCCTGCGGCAGGTGCAGGAATGCCTCCCCCTTCACCAAACAGCCCACGGCCCGCCATGGGGCTGCAGGGGTTGCAGCAGCAGCGTTCGCCAGGCACCCCGCGGGCCCTGCACGCGTCGGGCCTCCCTGTGGCTCCGAGAACCGTGGCTCCCCGCAGCCCCAGCAACCCCAACCCCCCTTACGGTTTCCCTGGGGCAGGCAGTGGAAATGTCTTGCTGTGCCCCGGCAGCCCTAATCTGACGGGGCACCATTCCACGCCGTCCCCCGCGGGCTCGGAGGGCGCGCCCGCCTCCCCCAGGATCAGCAGTCGGGCGGGGGCGCTAGTCACCCGCAACTTCTCCATCAGCGACGACGAGAGCGGGGGACGGTGGGCAGGAGGGCGGCGCCACGTGACCATCACCCGCCACGAGAGCGTGTACCGGGAGGTGGCCGAGAAGGGCTACCACCTGCCCCCGGGCTCCCCCGTGGATCCCTACTGGCTTACCTGGGTTAGTATACCTTTTGTCTCCTACTGTCTCGGCTTCTCGGATCCACCGCTGTAAGCTCCTCGAAGAGCCTGTTGTTATATCCCTGTGTGTGTATGTGCACTGAATCTGTTCCAGGTTCCATGCATTCCAGGAGCACGTTTTCCAAAATTAGAAGACTTGTTATACCGCTTGATTTTTTTCTAATAGAGGAAGTGTATCCTTCCTTCAAGTTTAGTCGTATTACACATTGATTCTCCGTAATATGGGTGTGGTGTCCAGTATGGCATCTTTGGATTTTATGTGAATAAATTCGCGCACTTTGCAACGTAAGGAAAGTCTGCCCAGAGCAAGCAGAACTCCTTAAGTAGACTTGGACGGAGGCCAGGAAACTGCTGCCGAGTGACCCGTAATCAGTAGAAATCTCTTTGGTGAAGACAGAAAAACTTGAATATTCTGGAATCTCTGCGGGGACTATGAAAAGGACTCCCAGTATCCCTCCAAGCACTAAAGTAAACAAAGTTATTGCTGCTCTTTGATCCCGCTCCGGGTTCCTTATGGCTGCTGATGCGACCCTGTTTACGCAGTTTCGCTGAGATTTATCGAGATAAGATTATGTAGATTCTGATCCCAATGTCTCCAGTTGTTTATGTGGCAATACATAAGCAGAAAGGGGAGTAAAAGGAAGGTTTTTTTTTGTCTTTACTAGAATTACGTGGTCATGAACTGAATCTTGATATGTAAAGGGGTGGAGTCATACGTGGAATGCGAGGTAATTGTTAGTGTTTAGTTTTATCAGTGAATTTTAAATTCTTCGTAGTCAGATGCACATTACGTCATATATATCATGCATGGAGTTAACATCTGGATTAGTGTTATGTGACTGAAGAGTTGACATGATGTAGATTAAGTGATATTTCTTGATATGAAAATAGTGCGATGACGTCTCTTATAGTTCCTAATGAGGTATGTGTGTGTGCGTGTATGTTCGTCGGTATGCATATATATTTGTGTAAGCTTATTTGTAAAGTGAGAGTGTTTGTGTTATTTTTTTCGTGAGGGCGGCACTAGCGGATCGGTGCGGGTGGGTGTTGCCACAAGTGTTCTGCTATTATGCAATACTGTGTACTTGTTCTCACGCTTCCCCCAACCCTTCTAGCTCCTCTAAACATTCGTCGGAACAGCCCTAGAAGTGAAACCCAATATTTGTTCTCTCTCCTTTTGGTATATGCGCATGGGTATCTCTCTCGTTTTCTTTCCTTTTCCTGGGAATAGATTGATATTTGCTAGAAGGGATCTCTCGTTGTTGTGTTTTATCATCTAAAGGAGAGAGAGAGAGAGAGAGAGAGAGAGAGAGAGAGAGAGAGAGAGAGAGAGAGAGAGAAAGAATGTATTGTGTATATTTACAAGTTCGAAAATGCAAAAAAGGGGGTTGTGCTAAAGAAAACGCGACGAAGCAAAACTTGGAGTCTAATGACAGTGCCAGTAAATAAGCATCCGAGGGGAGACTAACATCACAAACTTATTTCCTCCACACGGTAACCGGGAAGTGTGCAGGAAATCCCGCCATTGCTCGGTGTGCTTGGATTTGGAAGATTAAAATGAAGATGATGGCCTTCCTGTCTTACTGAAATGCATTTCATGGGATTTAAGTTGCTTTAATATTTATAGATATTGTACTTGAGAGATAGACAGGCAGACATATGTGTGTGTGCGTTTGTTTTTTTTTGTTTAATTTGAAATATATATGAATTTATATATATATATATATATATATATATATATATATATATATATATATATATATATATGTCTGTGTGTGTGTGTGTATGTATGTATGTATGTATGTATGTATGTATGTATGTATGTATGTATATATATATGTATATGTATATGTATGTATATATGTATGTGTGTGTGTGTATATATATATATATATATATATATATATATATATATATATATATATATATAGAGAGAGAGAGAGAGAGAGAGAGAGAGAGAGAGAGAGAGAGAGAGAGAGAGGGGGGGGGGGAGAGAGGGAGAGAGAGAGAGATCATATACATTTTATATTGTTGTAGTGATGTTAGTCTTCGTTGAATTTATGTTACTGTCGTTTATTATTTGTTCAGTAGTCTCTGCAAATGTTCTACGTGTAATGAAGTAAATAAAGAAAGAGCCACATGTCTCGGAGGTGACGCGCATCCATCACCATTAGCTAAGTGAGGAGAGAAGTCAGTTACCATGGTAACCGCTAATTGTTAGTCATGTGTCCAAATAAAGAATAATTTTCTTCTCTGTCATGAGTTAAAAGTTGTAGCTGCCGAGTTAAGTCGTTCAAATGTACGCCATTTATAGTCGAGGCTTTTTACCGGAAATCTTGCCCGTTGCTCTTGGGGGTTGATGCGGAATGTGGAGTTATTTCCTGTAAATCTGTTCCTGGCAAGGATATCCCTTCAGAGCGTATCCTGTTGGCTCTGTAAATATTAGTTGGGACTTGGATAAGCAATGTTGCAGAGTCGATATCGCAGTCCTACGTCGCAGTGACAAAGCTATGCTTCCTTGATCATGTCAATCCGTAAACCATTGAGACGTCGAAGCGATTATTTTCTTCACGTCCCCCGGCAGTCCTCACTCAGGCAACGCATCTATGAAGTCATTGGAACCGACATTTGGGCATTGTCTCATTTGTGTATTCATGTGCCGGAGAGTCCTCCTCGCCGACAGCATCCTGTGGCTGGAGATGATTGGCGGGACACTCAAAAAGACTCTGTAGGAGGTGCGTGACTTGCATACGTGCAGTGGAAGTCCGCGCTCTCTCTAAGCAGGTCTCCTTAGCAGATAGGGCGAGAGAGAGAAAGGAAGAGATAAAAATGATAAAAAAAAACATTAAAGCGGGACGAGGGGGTGGTGATATATACCCGGTCACGTGCAACGGCAAAAACAAGAGTCTTGGAAACACCTGGACCAACGGGAGGTGAGCGCGGAGTACACCTGCCGGGCCCTTGTTTGCGTTCATGCGTGGACATGCAAGGCTATCTGTAAGTGAGGCTGCCTCTCCTGTCTGCCGTCTGCCTTCTTTTTGCGTGTTGTTTTTGTGTATATTTATGTTCGGCGTTCAGAGAATTTCTTTGTTTATTTAGGAGCGAGTTTGATGTGTTCTCCGCTGGCATGGACTCGTTGTTTGTCTTTCCTGTTTGCATTTTTGGGGAGAAATGTTATCGGGTTGATGTTATCTGAATAGATTATTTTCTTATGTCGACGTTTATTTTCCTATTCTTTGTATCCCCCATTAATTCTATCTCTACAGCTCGAAACCACTTGTCTGCGACCCAGGTGGTGCTTAGTGGTCATTTCCCCCTTCCTTCCCCATCCCTCCCTTCCCCCCCCTCCCCTTCCCCTTCCCCACTCGCCACCCTCTGTCCTGTTTCCTCGTCTTTGTGGTTATTATATTTCACGGTTTGCCTTTCGCTGACCGATCCATTTTCCTCTCTCGCTCGGCCAACCCCCTGACCATGACTTTTCTTCTCCATATTGAACCCACGTCTCGGTTTAGATATATATGTCTCTTTCTCTCATGTCATTTCCTGTTGCTCTCTTTTCTCTTTCCTGTTCAATTTTTTTCTCTCCCTCTCCTTCCTCTTTCGTTTGCCTTTACCTTCCTTTCATTATTCCATCCCCTTCTTCCCCTCACCCTTCTCATATCTTCTTCCTGCCTCTCATTTCCTGGGTCTGGGAAGCCACACACGCTGATTTTTGCATTGTTCTCTTCCAACCACTTTCTTATCTGCAGAGGGTTTATCAGATAATGGTGGCCCGCTGGCTCCTATAGCCATTTAGCCAGCGCTTCACCCTTGGCCCCATCCTACTCCTTCCTTCCCCTTTGTCCCCCTCCCCCTTCCTCTCCCTCTGTCCTTTTCCCCCCTTTCCCCTTCCGCCGTATCGCTCCCTCACCCTCTCATTGCTTCCCATTCCCCTACTTCTCGATTCCCCCCCTCCTCCCCTTCCCCTTCCCCTAACCCTCCCCCCACCTCTCCCATTCCCCAACTTCCCTGCTTTCCCATCCTCCTACCTCTTCCCACCGACTGTCTCGATCTTTGCTTTTGTCTTATTTAGGTTGAGCGACTTACAACGTGTCCCCCTTCTGGGTTTCTTTGTCTCTTTTTTTCTTCGTTCCTCTTCTCCCCCTTCTCGCATTCTCTTCTCTGATCCCTTGATCTTTCTCGAGAAGCTTCGTGGTCATCTTCCGCCTCTTGTCGCTCCCCCTTCCGCCCCTTCCTTCTCTATCTTCGCCCCTCTACTCCTCTTCCACTGGCTCTCCGTTCTGTGTCTTGCTTTCCTTTCACTTTTCTTTTGATTTACTTATTTTCTACTAGTCTCTCTCTCCATCCCTCCCTCCCTCCCCCCCCCCTCTTTCTCTCTCTCTCTCTCTCTCTCTCTCTCTCTCTCTCTCTCTCTCTCCTCTTTTCTCTCTCTCTCTCTCTCTCTCTCTCTATCTCCTCTCTCTCTCTCTCTCTCTCTCTCTCTCTCTCTCTCTCTCTCTCTCTCTCTCTCTCTCTCTCTCTCTCTCTCTCTCTCTCTCTCTCTCTCTCTCTCTCCTTCTCTCTCTCTCTGTCTCTCTGTCTCTCTCTCTCTCTATCTCTCTCTCTCACACGCACACACATATTTATCCCCGCTCCCTGTTCCGACCGTCCCCGCAGCCTTCCCCTTCCATCCCCTTCCAGCGTTCGCTATGGCAGGAGACGTATCATCCCCACGGAAGCTCCTCGTGGTCTGTTTAAACAAGACGTAAAGCCTTGGCCAAACAGTGGGCAGCCACCGAGGCCGCGTAGGCGGCGTTGCCCGCGGCGGTTTGTTCCCGTGGCGGTCGAGGGTGGACGCTCCAGGGGGATTGGGATCACACTCTGCTTGTCTGTCTGCTTGTCGGGGCCGGATGGGTTTTCTTCCGCTTTTTCTCTGTCTATCTGGTTGCCTATTTTTAAATACATCTACCTATTAGTCTATCTAGGATTTTTTATCAGTCTATTTATTCCGGCCTTGATTGCGTGATTTGTCGCTTATGGCTTGTTCTCATTTGCATGCGCGTGCATTTACGTGAAGGTTATTTAGTTAATCTGTTGAATATATTTTCTTACGGCACCCATGAATAAAGTCTACGTGCATGTCACATTAAAAAAGGCATTCAGACAAAATGACCTCGAATAACACACATTTGCACAACCAAGCAAAAATCTACGGTAACGTACTTCCGCATTTGATGGCTGGCTGGCCATGTGTGAGGAAATGTTTCTGTGCATTGGCGGTAACAGCGCCCACTGCGGTTAGGTGGGGCGGATCGTTGCCTCCTTTAAGTAAATGAGGAGAAACTCGTTAGTGCGACAGGTTTCAGGTAAGGCCATTGTGGCATTTCAACCCTTCACCGGCAGAGCTGCAGAAGTTACCGAGACTAGAGATGGTTTTCCTAATTTGGAAGTGTGGACTGTGGCGGCACTGTAGCGAATCTGTAAGTGGTTGGCGTAGTGCTGAGGGTGGAATGGGGGAGGGTGGTTGCAGTGGAAGCTAGTAGGTATGTGACGTGTGGATGTATTTGCTTTGGAGGTGTGTAGTTGCGAGTGTGATGTTAAGAGGGGAATGGTGTTTCTTTAAGAATGACCGTAAGGGGTCGAGAGAAAGCGTATTAACCTCAGTTAGAGAAACTACTCATTAAAATCCTTGAAGCGGAAAAGAAAAGCTGGCTTTATCGCAGAGAAGAAATACCGCATTGTGTTCCGCAGTGTTCTGCCTCGCTCGGCCGAGGAGCCGATGCCGAGGACGGAGCGACATTTTCATCGTGAGAGAGAGGCCTAACGTTCTTATGTATCCACCAGTAACTGACATCGTTACACCAGCGAAGCAGAGTTTCTTCCTAAAATATACACCCAGTATGTCTCGAAAATGTTTTCTAATGTATGCATAGTCATGCAGCTGTTTTATCGCTCACGGGCAGCCAAGTGACGCATGCGCCCCAGTGAGTGTCACGAACCATAACTTCTAGCCTGGGTGTTTTTATTACGTAAATCGCTGCACATATATTTCGCGCAGTTGTTGCGGGACGGTTCTGCCAGTGCGCGTGTGGGCTATGCTGACTGCCCCACTGGCGGCTGACGCATGGCGAACGCTGACGCATGGCGAACGTAGAGGGCCCGCATGGCTCAGTAAGCTTGTCCAACTAAACCCAAACCAAAGACTTGTCCCTTTCTCCTTGGCTGCACGTGTCGTATGCCTGTTCGTGCCTCGGCTTCCCATAATTTCACACTCTTCGCACCTGTCCAATTCACCTGAGTGGTTGCTTTGCCTCTCTTCGTTTGCGCACCGCCGCCCCCTCCGATCGCACGAGGTCGCATGTCGCCGCGCATGACTCCCTGGCCTCACCATCTTAGCGTAAGGAGATGATTTAGCCGGCACCGCAAGAAAGTCCATATTTTTGCATGGGTTCGTTGACTCTCCTCGGCGTGTTTGTGGCCCGATGCGTGGCTCCCTTACTAGTCCCGCTGCAGGATAATTCGTCGCCCGTTGACGATGGCTTCCGAGGAATACAAACGAAAGGTTTCTTTGCATTTCGGATGTGAAATGGCAACAGGGGGCGAATATTTCCGGATTTTTTTTTAGGAAGATCACTTTTTTACATTTTTTCACGTTTGCTTTAAGATTGTTTTATATTTACGGAGAGAGAGAGAGAGAGAGAGAGAGAGAGAGAGAGAGAGAGAGAGAGAGAGAGAGAGAGAGAGAGAGAGAGAGAGAGAGAGAGAGAGAGAGACATACAAACACACACATATATATATTTATGTATAACACTAATAACATTCATTATAAGGATGGTAATAATAATGATAATAGTAATACAAATATTGATGATAACAGCAAGAACAAAAGAACGGGAAAACAAGAGTTGGTGACCGGGGGGGTCCCCTTCCCCTCCTCTTTTTCCACCCCCTCCCTCCCTCCCTCCCCGCCCTCTTCAATAAGCCATCGAGCCGGGATCGGCGCCCCCCGCACTAGGGATAACTACCTCGATCAAAACATCATAATATTTTGCTGCTTAAGCCTTTTCTTCCTGTCCCTTGGCTGTCGGTTCCCTTTGCAGTCTCGCTCGGGCTTATGCTGTATGTGATGTGTTTGGAGAGCGCCTCTCTGATCGTTGTTATTCAGCGGATCGCCTTCTCAGATGTTCTTTTGTTCTTTGGCTGTTGCGTAGTCGGTTCTTGTTGTTGTTGTTTTTTTACATTTGTTAATGCAATTTTTTTTATATTATTACTTGATGATCAGTTATATTTTTGAAACGTATCTCTATCGCGCTGACGTAAAGAAGGACATCCCCCGCACACGTTATGGGCGAAGGCAGGTGCTCCAAGTAGCCGAAGGTTATGCTGAGTGTGCGGACAGGGGGCTTAATAAACTCTCTCAAGGGCCTCGTTAACTTCACCCTCGATGACATGGATTGGAGGATATTGTGTGTGTGTGTGTGTGTGTGTGTGTGTGTGTGTGTGTGTGTGTGTGTGTGTGTGTGTGTGTGTGTGTGTGCGCGCGCCTCCGTTTCTTGTTCTGCTGATGTATATTGCTGGCAGAATATGTTAGCTGTAGAGGCCGATATGTAGATCGGCATTGATGTTGCAGCATGCTGGTCTGCAGGATGTCGCCCACAAACCGTATGAATGCAGATGTAGTGATGCAGTGTTCGCTGGCAGGGTGATGCGACAGGACCGGCAGGGTGTAGAACGGACTGAGAAAGTGTAGCGAGGCCTTGGACTGTTGTCATGTTCCCAGCCAGGCGATGCGACCAGCCTGTGCTGCATGGGAGATGTTTATATTTGCACAGATGTGGATAACTTCAGCTCATATGATGATGTGATTTTATGTATCACAATGTTTCCTTTCTTTTCCATATTCTGAAAGCGGGCTATTAAGTTTCACTTATTTTTATCCAAAAGGCCACTCGATATAAAACGTATTTCAAGACTCGATAAGCCACAGGCTTTTATAAGAAGGGTGGGAGGAAGGCATGCAGCACGTGCAGCAAACAGTTAGCACAAAACTGGTATTTCCTGCGGGTAAGTGGGCTGACCCGGCCATGCAGGAGTAGAGGCCGCGTCACACTTATTAGATAAACTCGACACCGTCTTGCTGTTGTCTTGTCACTTATCGCTCCGAGCAGAAGACGCCGTGGTCATGCAGGTCGTGTTGTAGGTTCGTCCATCAGCGTGTCTGGCTGCCAACTTATAAATGGTTGACTGGTAGAAACGGATTTATTTACCTACGTATTCCCTTAAAGACCAGAGCCGCCATCTGAATATCCACGTGCGTCGCGAAAAGAGGAGGGAGGAAAGATAAATGCACAGTGGCATCGAGTTGTTTTTTTCAGGTTGGGGGCCATGAGTGTGGCAGGGGAAGTTCGCGCCATTGTGTCTCCCTAAGGTGTAATGTGGTCTCGGACATGACATCTTTAAGGTCGGAAAGGGGGTCGTCATTATGCTTTATATCCTTGAGTGTCACCCTGGCCCCGTAAAGGTGCCACGTAGCCCTTTCCTCGCCCGCTGTCACCTTCCCCCGGCCCTGAGGATGGGAGGGCCGAGGGCACGTAAACGCACTTCTGCGACGAGGCGCAGTGGGGCGCCGGTGGTAGTGATATCCTTACTCCTTTTTTCTCCGCGCTCTTCTGTGGTGTCCTGTTTGTCCCTCAGTTTGACTTTGTACTACTGTTTGGCTTTGTCCTTTCGCGAGTGTATCCCCACCAGCATAAAAGTCAATAGGAAGGTTGCCAAAAAGGGATTGAAGGATCCTGGGACGGAGGGAGCCCCCGCTCTTTTCCTTTCCTACTCCTCGCCCGCGTGATTAAGCAGCCATTCAGGTCCTCGCAGCGCCATCGTGGGGCGCGCGTGCAAGGAATCTAAATTTGATCTGCAAATAAAATTCACGTTGTTCACATGTTTGCTGGAGAGAGGCATTGTGTGGTAACCAATCTGATTCGAGACGGCGGGTCGTATTCTGTGACTTCCCTTGTCGGTCTCGGTTTTCTTTCGTTTTGGCTTCGCTTTTGCTCACATTCACGTCTCACTGCATTCCATTTTTTTTTTTTTTTTTTTTTTTTTTTTTTTTTACTCGCCCCTCTTTCTCTCCCTGCGATTTCTATGCACTTCTTCCACTTTGATCACAGTCTCCGGATCTACCCCCCCCCCCTTGGGTGAACCTGGCTTCGGGAGGAGCGTGAAGGTGACGGTCGTGCCCATAAAAAATGCCCCGGGGAGTCGCCACCGTCGGAGCTGCCATGGTAAAATAAACTCATCATCTGGGCCGACCAAACAATGCCATCATGGTCTCAGACTTTACTAGAATGGGGGGGGGGAGGAAAAGATAGAGGAAGACCCGAAGAAAAAGAAGAAGAGAAGAAGAAGAAAAAGAAAGAAAAGGAGGAGGAGGAGGAGATGATGAAGAAGGCGGTAGCGGAGGAGGAAGGAAACGGGGAGCAGGAGGAAGAGAAAAAAGAGGCGAGGACAAGAGTCTTCAAAATAGTGTAATATGGGCGTGGGCTTTTAATGACGCTTTGCGGGTTGGTGTGAATGCGTTTTTCTTCCTTTTTCTTCCCTCTTTGTGCAGCATGTGTGGAGAGGCCTTAAAGATTACGTAGGCGCTGATGAATTGCTCCCTTGTAAACAGACGATCTTGTTCTACCTGAAATGAAAGTTCTATTTGCCTAAGTTCATTAAAAAAGCAAATGGCCTTTGGTGTGATGTGAGCTCATGTCGCTCGGCGCAACGCAGCTTTTTCTTTACATTGTCAGCCTTGTCACTTATATTCTTAATGAACTACACTTTTGCTTTTTTCCTTCTTTTTTCCCCGAGAGCACTCTTGTTTACTGAGGAAGAACCGAGTCGGCAACACGAATCATTTAGGAAGCTGGCTAGACTTGTGCTAATGTTGTTGTTGTTGTTGTTCGTCCCGGCTCCGAAGACTTGCTGACCTTACGAGCCGTCCCCTCGCTTGCCGTCTGCGTATCCTCTCACGCTGTGGCTATTCCCATCGTTTAGCGTCCGTCTCTTTACCCACTTTGCCTCGTTAGGCTTTCATTTGGTAAAAAAAATCCTCATCTCTCTAACTGTTACCACTGTTGCAATACCCTGTCCATTGATAAAGTACGAGGGGACGCAAATACGAGTTGCATCCTCCAAGAGGCGAGACCTGTGTGGGCCGAGCAGCATCACGTGGCAGTATGGTAACACGGCTCCGCCCCCGACCCGCCGTCTTGTCGACAAGAGCCACAATCGCTGTCCAGTAATTGCTAGAGTTCGTCGCCATAATTTTAGGAGATTAGAATTCCGGAGAATTGATGAAGCCAGTCGTTTGTGCCTGTGTGTATGTGTGTGTGAGTGTGTGATTAATACACAGGGAGAGGGGGGGAAGGAGAGGAAGAAAGTGAAGGCGGAAGACTGAATATAAATCTAAATTCAGATTTACGTAGATATACACGCATTAAGTGTTACGTCAGTCCAAGTATCCCATACCAGTATGCAGTGACAAAGAGACAAAGAGAGAGAGACTGACTGACATGCAGTTTCCCCGTTGATTCCGGGGTTTGCGTCGCCTTCCTAGTGGATTTTTTTCTTTCTTTCTCTTTATTTTTCTTCTGTCTTGTTGAGACTGTTCACGCTTGCCTAGTAATTTCGCAAAGTATTGAAGGATCATCCTTAAGAGCACTGTTTTATTTTGCAATTTCCGCCCTATTGCTGATAAAAGTTTATCAGAGAGAGAGGGGGAGGGGCCGGAAAAGGTGTGATTATATCTTAAAGGCATATTACAAAATTATTGGTTTTGCTCGGTAAATGTTTTTTTTTTTTTCGATTTACAAGTAAGATCTACTTCCGCCGAGATGAGATCTTGCGTGGGTATAATCAACATGCAGGTATCTCTCCTTTTCGTCTAAGAAGAAACAGCAGAGCTATGTCAGGGGATTCGTTCTCCTCTTTACCGTTTCTTGTGCTGTGGATGAGTTCTTTCTCTAATGCGAGGCGAGAAAAGCGGGTCAGATTTCGATGCGATTCATGACCCCGCCATTACAGATTTTATTCATTTTCTTGTTCTCTGCTTTTGTCATCATTGCGTTCGTTTTTTTATTATTATTATTATGTCTCACTTTGCATTAGTCATTACTGTTTTTATTTTACATATGTTGCTGTTTTTTTTATTTAATTCCCCATTAAAATTGCTTTGCACTCAGGTTGAACCTTTCACTTTGACATGAACAACATTTTTTATTACTTCGGATTGATCCTCTCTTTGCCCTCAAATTACTGCATATAACGAATACCATAATCAACGAGTAACTGTGTGCGTGTGTTCAGGTGCGTGTACGTGCATGTGTGTGAGAATATGAGTACTTTGTTGGAAACAGTGAGGATAGACGGTTGCGACCTTGGTTGGCCTTGTTTGCTAGCCATGAGCCGCCGCCCACCAGAACGCCCGCGTGCTCACATGCTCGCCTAGTGCATGATCCAGTTCCCACTGAGTGGTCTTTTTTACCTGCCTGATGATTCACAAGCAACAGGATTTTTTTAGTGGGTTGCGTGGCACCGGAGGCCTTCCGGAGAATGACTCACAAAAGTGACTTGCAAATGGAAAATTGCACAATAATATTATCATATTTTTCTGCAATCCCAAGGCATATAATCTGTCCTAAGGAAAATGAAGCATGATATCAATGTTTCAAACGCAAGACTTGCTGTAAGACGTAAACTAATGGTGCATATTACTCACTGTGGACGTGACCGTCACAATCATCCTCGGTCGTGATATCATGGATGGGTGCACGCAGCAAATCTTTCTATGCATATGTGAATTCTTATGTAAGTAGATATTATATGTGTGTATGTGTTGGTGTCTGTTTTTTTCGGTTAGACGTTTATTCTTAATCAGAGTTCTAAATCAGAAATTCTAGCTCCTTTTCTCGGATGTTCATAAATGGTAGTGCTGCCTCATCTCAGTCTATGACTCTAACCATTTCCGGATCTGCAGGAGGCTGCAAGGACCGCAAAGGTCATTAACCGGCGCTAAGGCCACCCGGTATTGTCTGGCAAGATCTCTCAGCATCTAAGCAAGACGGTGGCACTAGGGTGCACGGGGGCGGCGGTGGCCCTCCCCCGGCCGTGGCTCCATCCGTCTAACGTCTGTGCCTGCAGTTCATGCGGAGGAGACGCCGCTCTTAAACCAACATCCGGAGCTGATTGTGGGGCCCAGCTGTTTTTCGAAGGCGCTTTTTGTTGGGCGGAGTCAAGAGATAAGGGGCGAAATTCGGCCTTCGTGTTCGTTTGTTTAGCGTCGCCATTCCTCCTCGCCGTCTTCCTCCTCCTCTTCCAGAGCAGGTGGATTGGCAGGTCGGGGAAACGGGAAGACGAGACCACAATGAAAGGGGGAAATGTTGAAAGGGAAAATCACAGCCAATTCTGTGAGGGGTACATTGAGAGAATTCCCCCTCGTGGGCGTCCCGTGATGAGATCTTCTCTCGCACAACTTGGAAAAGGAGAATCCAGTCAGACGATTTCTCTCCTTCGGGGGCGCGCGGAGATTAAGCCATGATGAGAAGGAAAACTTTTCGGCGTGGGCGGTTTGATGGTAGCTGGCGGGGGGCCATTGGATCACCTTAAAGGGTCGCGGGCGTGTGGGAGGCTGCTTGTGACTCACGCCCTGGACGCCACTGGCCTACGGAGGTCGTCCCTCACGCCCGCAATGTTTTGTTGTTGTTTTTTGCTGCTTGGAGTGGATATTTGTGCGTCGGGATGGCCGTGGGATCTTTGGAGGCCGTTGTTCGAACCGGATTCTTCATTTTTCGTTGAAATGGTTATGGTTGAACTAATATAAATCAAGTATTCCAATTGAAACTGCAGATGAATATACATACACAGGTATACCTATAATATATACATACATGTTAGAGACGATAATGAGAGTTGCGGCCACACGCCCACACGCCTAGAGATGAGCCCACGAGGAAATCTTTAATTCCATTGATTATGACACAGTTAAGGTGGGCGGGCGATGGCTGGCTCGTCTTGCTGGCGCCTCGATCCCCCCCACCCCCACCCACCCCTTCCCCTTCCCTTGCTCCCCCTCCTCCCCCTTCCTCGTCGGCCGCCGTAGGAGAGAGAGAAAGAGAGAAAAGCGAGAGGAGTGGCCGGTAAGTGAGGCGTGACGACAAGCCGTGATTGACACTTATGGTAATGTTCCCAAGGCAGGTGTTCGGCCCCCGAGTCTCGAGGTCGCGCGAAGGGGAAGAGAATCAAAAAGGGTTGAAGAAAACGGGAGAAACTCGGACGGACGGAAGGGGAGGAGGCAGTGCGGTGGAAGATCCTGGCAACAATTATAATTTAAGTTCATTGTACCGGTTGATATTAAAGGACAGTTAAATGAAACATTATAAGGAGATGAAAGATGCCGCAGTATTTAAACTTCAGCAGGTTTAAGATTAGGGGGGTTTATTACCTTGGGTTACGGGTGTGCAGCATTTGCATTGCATAATTGATTAGTAGATTTCGAGCACGCAGAAAGAGGGAGCGATAAACGGCGAGTACTCAGACCCATTATTCCCACTCCATAAATGACTTGTAAACGTAGGTGGTTAAATAAGCTCATCACAGGCGTAGATTGGATGCGCGAAGATCAGCTGTTCGTGTGGCCCCGGCGGTCACGAAGCTTCGCCGCCTTTCGTCGCAACCCGGTCATTATTGTGAGTGACGGCTCCGAGGCCTAACTTCATCATTCTGCAGATAGCGAGGGTGCTCATAACCGCGGCAGACAACAGCTTTTTATACATATATATAAGTAGTGTGGGGAAGCATATCTCCATGGAATTCTAATGTTCCCGAGGGGAAAAAAGAGTTGAAACACAGGGTTCAATTGTGTTTATTGCCAGCCCGAGCTTCGGCCGCACCGATAAGAGGAGACATGTGTGTTTCCCATCATGACCGCGAGAGGAGCGAGTGAATGCTAATCGTGGGGCGGGAGCGAAGGGAAGGGACTCTGACGCCCTTATCTCGCGCCGATGTCACCTAGCGAGGGCGACGCCGCCGGTGGCACTCTTCCCATGCCTAGTCACCGCCGCATCGACCGCACACATGACACTGAACTCATATGAGGTCATCCGTAGTAACTCGAGGTCAGCCATAGCAACATCACACATGGACCTGACACTTCAGATTGTTGACATTCTTGCAACATAGGAAAGGCACGCGAGAACCCGGCTTCTTTTCTTAGAGTTGTCACTATCTTAACGCGGCCACAGGCAACGGCTATTATTGTTTACTGTTTATTCTTCAAGCTATTTTTACATCCTCAACCTCGTTACAGCGACCGACGATGAGGTGACAGTATTGTGTGTCTTCAGAGATGTATTTTTTTTAACAAATGTTCTTGTAGAAAATTTAAATAGACGATAAAAGATAACTAAGCACATGATCCATATCTAGAAATGAGCTGTGTGGCAGTTGTGGTGTCGAGGGCAGTGGAGAGAGGGGAGGGCGGAGGGGAAGGGAGGGGAAGCGGAGAGTGGGTAGTTGTCACGAGGGGAAAGATTGCCTAATCTCAGTGCCCCGGCCCCGTTCGTGCGCTCCTTCCACTAACCCAAGAGAGGCACTGACCTACCAACATAAATGTCCATGTTAGGTAAAAGATTCATATTATGGAAATGAGTGAGTGAAAGAGTAAAAAGCGGCCGCAGAGACGAGGCCACGTGGTCGCCCTTATGTGTCTGCCAGTCGTCACTTTTCAATTTTCAGCCGTTGTGTTTCGCCCTCATTGTATTCACTGTTGGACTAATTATTATGCAGTTATTGGCCTGCAACAAGATCGGGCTGTCACTGGATTGTGTGGATGATGTGCGGTTGCCTCCAGTGAAGGGTCGAGTTGCAACCTGCTTTGCGTCACGTTGAAATGAAGCATTCATTTCTTTGCTTGGATGCTTGGCCGTATTTTGCTCGACTCTCCTTCCCGGGTCGGAGCGAAGCCGACTAGGGGAAAGGGGCAGGACTTTTCCGAGAAGCGAAAGGGCGGCTTAAGTGTTATCTCGGTCATGGAGGTTACTGTGTTGTCAGATTGGAGCTTAGACCCTCGACTCGGACAGAGTGGCGACGGGCGACCGTCTTAACGCGCGTTTAGCATACTGATGCCCCGGAAGGATGCCATGTTTTGCATGTTAAGGACCTCGACCAACGACAAGAACTTTAACTGTATTGCTCTCCGTTTATTGGCGAACTGGTCGCCGTGATTCGAAAGCTGCATGAGAAGCTCAGAAAACCGGCCATTCCCCAGGAAGCCGAATGCAATAAAGACAAAGAAACGGCTTAAAGTTAACCTAACTCATCGTGACGTTTATGTTGAGTTAACTCATGGAAATTATTCCTTTGAAAAACTCCAGTAGTTGTTTATTGCCATCGTTATCTTTGAATGGATGTAATGCGATGGGAGTGTAGGACAGTGCTGTTGATGGAGGAGAAGGCAGGATGTTAACAAGAAGGACTGCCATGTAGGAGGCACGTAGGAGGAGTGCCATAGTGGGGCACCAAGCGGGGTGCTCGGTGCCTGGGATCGCTTCCGCCACAGAGCGTCGCACTCACTCTTGCCATTGTGCGGCGCTCGCTCTGGTCGTCGGGGATTTTCCCGCGATGTGCATTTCACTCTTTATTTCACTCTTGTGTTGTTTCCTGGTTGCATCTGGATGGTATGTATGGACTCCTTGGAACGATGTTACTCGCCCAATGTAATTACTGTTGTAAGCACTATGTTTGTGTTTGTCGTAAGATGTGAATACTAAATAGTCTCATATTCTCTTGCAGAAGCTGGGCGTACTGCAGAAGACAGTGGAGGAGGTGAGCGGGCGTCTGGAGGAAGCGCAGAAGACAGTAGACACCTGGGCCGCAGTACCTCAAGATCCTAACCTCGCTGACCAACACGTCCACAACGTCAGGGTAAGGGACTGTCCTTTCTTGTCACCTATCATGTCAACTGGACATGTGTTTGTGCCATTAAAATTGGGTGCAGTGAAATCCTTGTTATTCGTTGTAAATGCGTGTAGTCTCTTTGTCAGTGGAATCCATTGAGCTTTTCATTAAGTGGAGTGTCACTTACTGCAGACTGTATACCTGTTGTTTCCTTATGAAGTTACGCTAATACAGAAAGAACTGTGGTTATAGTAGAGCGGTTTCTATTTAATAAGATATTCTCGTACCTGACATCTTGCTTAATCGTTTCAGAAATTCCGTGAGGGATTAGCAGAATTGCAACGTGGTGTCGATGATGTCAACGACCAAGCAGCTCGCTTCTCAGCCCACAATGTGCCACTCACCCCCGCAAACTCTGCCAAACTGCACGACCTCAATAATAGGTACAAAACTGCATCACTTATGCATGGTTATGTGTATTTTTCCATTCCAGAAATCGAGTTTATTCTTAAAGTATCTTCCCATACTTAACATTGATATGCACTCATTAATCTTAAACTTTTCTTTCAAATAATGTTTAAAGAGATATTTAGCGGCATTTCATTCAGCAGTAATTGTTATAAATATGTTTTGTGTAAATGTGACATGTAATATTTCCTTAATTTTTTTTTACAAATTTTATGTATTTTTAATTAGTATTAAATTAGCATGATGCTGCAGGGCATGATTTGTATTACATAACTATAAAATGAGGACAACATTCCACAGAAGTAAAATTGGGAAGTTTTATCCTGAAAACCTTTGTAACAAACTTTAAACTTCCTCTTCCAAAGCTTCACTAACAACTCCACCCTCCCCTTGCCTCAGATGGAAGACATTGGAGACAGCAGTTAATGACAGGTGGCGACAGGTGGCCGGCAGGTCAAGGGAGGTCACGCCACTCACTCCTGCCCAGCTGGCTTCCTCTGTGTCCCCACCTTGGGAGAGGGCAACCACTAGCAACAAAGTGCCTTATTACATCAAGTAAGGATGTCTTCTCTTGTGAGCACATATTTGTGTAGATATACTGCGTTCGGAGTTTGATACTAATAGGGAGACAGATATATAAAGTTTTGTTTTCATTGAGATTCTCAAATCCTTTTCTCATTAATGTCATCATCTAGCAAATTCTGAATATTGTCATTTTTTTCAGCCATGACCAGGAGAGCACCCACTGGGATCATCCTACCATGATGGACTTGCTAGATTCCCTGACAGAGTTTAATCATATCAAGTTCTCTGCTTACCGTACAGCAACAAAGCTGCGAATGCTGCAGAAGACTCTAGCTTGTAAGTATTTGCCTAGAATTCTCTTCAAGTCCTGCTACATTTCGTAATTAGATATTGCATCATTCATTCATCCTTTTTCTAACACATTGAATAATGCACATTTATTACCCAACAGTGGATCGTGCTAAGATGCAGATGGCAACAGATGTATTTGATGAGCATGGACTAAGAGGCCAAAATGATCGGCTGATTGATGTGGGTGACATGGTGGTGGTGCTCTCGGCCTTGTACGCCAACATATCCGCTGACCATCCGGATGTCAACACCACTCTGGCCATGGACTTGTGTCTCAACTGGCTTCTAAATGTTTATGATAGCCAGAGGACAGGACAAATGCGAGTTCTCTCATTCAAGATAGGAATTGTTTGCCTCTGCAGAGGACATCTAGAGGAAAAATATAGATGTAAGTTTACTGTATTCTTGTAATTATTATTTTTTGTATATTAATGGAAAACTTGAAAGAAAATCAATCACTTTTGGTTATGATGTTGGTCCTCATACCTAATGATAATTGCATTTTTTTATCTGCAGATATGTTCCGATTGATTGCTGATCCTAACCGTTTAGTGGATCAAAGGAAGCTTGGCCTGCTCCTACATGACTGTGTGCAAGTTCCTCGGCAGTTAGGTGAGGTCGCAGCCTTTGGTGGATCAAACATCGAGCCATCTGTTCGTAGCTGCTTTACCAAGGCTGGCAAGGACAGAGAAACGATTGAGGCAAGTGTGGAAGTTGAACATAGTCAGGAAATGTTGTTTACATCTTTTATTACTTACATTGCATTATATGTTCTTTTTGTTATATACACTGTGTATTTGCGTGTACATGTGTACTTGTGTGTGTGCATGTATGTGTGCGTGTGTGTGTGTGTGGTGTGTGTGCGTGTGTGTGTGCGTGTGTGTGTGCGTGTGTGTGTGTGTGTGTGTGTGTGTGTGTGTGTGTGTGTGTGTGTGTGTGTGTGTGTGTGTGTGTATGTGTGTGCGTGTGCATTTTTATTATTTTCGTGATGAAATTAAACTAATAAATACTTTGCTTTGTTTTTTCAGGCTGTACACTTCCTAACATGGGTGCAGCAAGAACCGCAGTCCCTTGTGTGGTTGGCTGTTTTGCACCGAGTAGCTGCCTCTGAGAACATTCAGCATCAGGTTAATATCCAATCTGTAGTTTAAAGGTTGTTTGATGTGTATATTTGTATATATTGAGAGAATATAATAGTAGCTAACTATTACAAACTTATCTTTTTGCTTTTATGTGCAAAGGAAGATTATGACTTATTTCAAAATTGTTCTTGAATTTCAGGTGAAGTGCAACATCTGTAAGGCTTACCCAATTGTAGGCCTGCGCTACCGTTGCCTTAAGTGCCTCAGCTTTGACATGTGTCAGAGGTGTTTCTTTGATGGTCGCAGCGGGAAGAGCCACAAGATCACTCACCCCATGCATGAGTACTGCACAGCTGTAAGTTTTAGGATTCGATAATGTTTGTTGCAGAATGTAATGCATGTCAAAATTTCAGCACATTTCTAATGTCATATTATTTCATTTTTATTATACCTGACTGTATTTTTATATATACATGAGAAAGATGGTAGAATACAATAATGCATTTAACCCTCTCTGGACGGGTGGTACAGTACTGTACCGCGCATTCAAAAGCCCAGTGGCCGGGCGGCACAGTATTGTGCCAGCCATTCAATTGATTTAGGCCTAATTTAATATAGAAATACACATATACATATATATTTTTTTGTAATTAATATTTTCCTCTGTACTTTTTATAGACAACAGCTGGTGAGGATGTCAAGGACTTCACAAAAGCTTTGAAGAATAAATTCAAGTCAAAACGTGCTTTGCAAAAGCACACAAAGAAGGGATACTTACCAGTGCAGACTGTTCTAGAGGTAAGCCAGCATCATTGCAGATAACATGTTAAAATTGAAATATGATTTTATGTTTGCAATTTTGGAAATTGTCTCACAGAAACAAGGCTTTTTCATAAATTCAATTTTTTATTAATTACATGCCCTAAAATTGAAGCTAGAAGTATTTTTGAAGGTATAATAAAGTACTTATTTTCAGGAATAGACTTGATTTCATGATAAAATGTAGTTACACAGGAACACAGTCTGACTGACTTTTAAATATTTTGTTTATAGAACAAGTTTTTGAATGATAGTATTAACATATAATTGTTTTCTTTTTACATTGTTCCTGTTATTGTATTAAAACATACATGGTTCTTACAGGGAGATCCTTTAGAATCCCCATCACCGTCCCCACAGCATAACGTCACCAGTCAAGACATGCACTCAAGACTTGAGCTTTATGCCTCTCGCTTGGCTGAAGTGGAACTGCGAACAAACTCAAACTCTACTCCTGACAGGTTGGAGCATATGTTTTGGTTAATTTGTGCTTGCGTGTGTGTTTTTTTTTTTCTCTCTTTTTTCTTTTTCTTTAGCTTATTATAGTTTTATTCTATGATTGATTGTTCATTTGCATATGATATTGGTGATATATGCTATATATGATTTGTTAACAATTTTTGTCCATTTTTTTAAAAGCTGTGTTACTAATTTTTCATAGATCTCTTGTCTCCTCTCTTAGCGAGGACGAACATGGGCTTATTGCCCAGTACTGCCAGTCCCTAAGTTCTTCGGATGCTCCACTCCCAGTACCACGTTCACCCCTGCAGATCATGGCAGCTGTTGATGCTGAGCAAAAGGATGAATTGGAGCAAATGATTAGGTATGTACTTGTCTACAGAGTTTGTAATTATTTTTACATGATAATATTTTTATGTCAGGTATGTTTCAGATATTTTTAGTTGTTTGTAAATATAGTTCATTTTATTTTTACACAATATATATTTATGTATTGAAATAGATATATTCATACACATCTTATACTTTCCTCTTACCCAGGGCCCTTGAGGAAGAAAACAGTCAGCTTCAGGCTGAGTATGACCGATTGAAGTCACAACAGCCAGTAGGTTCCCCGCCTGATGATGGCCTTTCAGGGCAGCGTTCTGAAGCAGACATGTTAGCAGAGGCCAAACTGCTCCGTCAACACAAGGGACGACTAGAAGCTCGAATGGGTATCCTGGAAGAACATAATAGGCAGCTAGAGGCACAGCTTCATCGACTGCGACAGTTGTTAGGCGAGGTTGGTTGACAGTTATCTTATTCAGTTACCAGTATAGTACAATGGATCAGGGTTCTGGATTATGAATCTTTTTATACTATCAGTATATGGTAGTGACTTTATGCTGATTGAGAATAACTGAATTAAAATGACTGCATTTTCTAGCCTGGTGGAATGAGCTCACCAAACAAGTCAGGAACTCTACAGACCAAGTCAGTCACTGCTAGTCAACTGGCCATGGATTCTCCTGCCAAAGTCAATGGACATTCTAACCAAGGTAAGAATGTGCTCACAAAGCATATTTTGCATTTAATATTTAGTATCACTATTTTCATTATGATTTTATTATCATTCATTTTAATTGATAGATCTCCAGGACAGGATAAATATATTATTAGATACAATTCTCTTTACTCATATTTTTAAAGTAAGGGTATCAGGACTACTTTTACATATGGGGTCTTGTTACAACTTCTTGACTGGAGCTTTGGTATATCATCTAACTTGGTGTTGGACTCTCTCTATCTGCTGCGGTGGCACAGGGGGTGCCAGCAGTGCTTACGAAGGGTTAGAGCAAATGAGCGAATATGTACGACCGCCACCACCCCCAATGGGCAGTGTTGCTCATGTGGGCAACCTCTTCTCACGTGCAGGTACAATTGGCACCACTGCATGACCTGAATTGATCCGTAGTGAATGTTATGCAACGTGTAGGATTTCTCTCATTTGGGAGATGTTATAATGTATATGTATAACACAGATGTTTCTGTGTACTGCAAATGCTCTTATCATCCAGCAGGAGACACAGGATGTAGAGTGTTGATGTTGAAGATCTGTATCCTTATATCCTCACATATATTATTTCCCAACCTACCATGATGTTCTGCACAAAATATGTAATCACATACTGTCTAACCTTACTCTTAACCATTAAATTCACTTCAGCTTCCAAACAAAATGTCTTGGCATGAAAGCTAACACTTGAATCGCATGGGTTTTTTGTTTTTTTTTTTTGTTTTTTTCGGGTTTTTTTTTTCCTTTTTTTTTTTTTTTCTTTTTTTTTTTTATTTTTCTCTCTTTTTTTTTTTTTTTTTTTTTTTTTTTTTTTTTTTTTTTTTTTTTTTTTTTTTTTTTTTTTTTTTTTTTTTTTTTTTTTTTTTTTTTTTTTTTTTTTTTTTTTTTTTTTTTTTTTTTTTTTTTTTTTTTTTTTTTTCTTTTTTTTTTTTTTTTTTTTTTTTTTTTTTTTTTTTTTTTTTTTTTTTTTTTTTTTTTTTTTTTTTTTTTTTTTTTTTTTTTTTTTTTTTTTTTTTTTTTTTTTTTTTTTTTTTTTTTTTTTTTTTTTTTTTTTTTTTTTTTTTTTTTTTTTTTTTTTTTTTTTTTTTTTTTTTTTTTTTTTTTTTTTTTTTTTTTTTTTTTTTTTTTTTTTTTTTTTTTTTTTTTTTTTTTTTTTTTTTTTTTTTTTTTTTTTTTTTTTTTTTTTTTTTTTTTTTTTTTTTTTTTTTTTTTTTTTTTTTTTTTTTTTTTTTTTTTTTTTTTTTTTTTTTTTTTTTTTTTTTTTTTTTTTTTTTTTTTTTTTTTTTTTTTTTTTTTTTTTTTTTTTTTTTTTTTTTTTTTTTTTTTTTTTTTTTTTTTTTTTTTTTTTTTTTTTTTTTTTTTTTTTTTTTTTTTTTTTTTTTTTTTTTTTTTTTTTTTTTTTTTTTTTTTTTTTTTTTTTTTTTTTTTTTTTTTTTTTTTTTTTTTTTTTTTTTTTTTTTTTTTTTTTTTTTTTTTTTTTTTTTTTTTTTTTTTTTTTTTTTTTTTTTTTTTTTTTTTTTTTTTTTTTTTTTTTTTTTTTTTTTTTTTTTTTTTTTTTTTTTTTTTTTTTTTTTTTTTTTTTTTTTTTTTTTTTTTTTTTTTTTTTTTTTTTTTTTTTTTTTTTTTTTTTTTTTTTTTTTTTTTTTTTTTTTTTTTTTTTTTTTTTTTTTTTTTTTTTTTTTTTTTTTTTTTTTTTTTTTTTTTTTTTTTTTTTTTTTTTTTTTTTTTTTTTTTTTTTTTTTTTTTTTTTTTTTTTTTTTTTTTTTTTTTTTTTTTTTTTTTTTTTTTTTTTTTTTTTATTTTTTTTCTTTTTTTTTTTTTTTTTTTTTTTTATATTATTTTCTTTTTTTCTTTTTTTTTTTTTTTTTTTTTTTTTTTTTTTTTTTTTTTTTTTTTTTTTTTTTTTTTTTTTTTTTTTTTTTTTTTTTTTTTTTTTTTTTTTTTTTTTTTTTTTTTTTTTTTTTTTTTTTTTTTTTTTTTTTTTTTTTTTTTTTTTTTTTTTTTTTTTTTTTTTTTTTTTTTTTTTTTTTTTTTTTTTTTTTTTTTTTTTTTTTTTTTTTTTTTTTTTTTTTTTTTTTTTTTTTTTTTTTTTTTTTTTTTTTTTTTTTTTTTTTTTTTTTTTTTTTTTTTTTTTTTTTTTTTTTTTTTTTTTTTTTTTTTTTTTTTTTTTTTTTTTTTTTTTTTTTTTTTTTTTTTTTTTTTTTTTTTTTTTTTTTTTTTTTTTTTTTTTTTTTTTTTTTTTTTTTTTTTTTTTTTTTTTTTTTTTTTTTTTTTTTTTTTTTTTTTTTTTTTTTTTTTTTTTTTTTTTTTTTTTTTTTTTTTTTTTTTTTTTTTTTTTTTTTTTTTTTTTTTTTTTTTTTTTTTTTTTTTTTTTTTTTTTTTTTTTTTTTTTTTTTTTTTTTTTTTTTTTTTTTTTTTTTTTTTTTTTTTTTTTTTTTTTTTTTTTTTTTTTTTTTTTTTTTTTTTTTTTTTTTTTTTTTTTTTTTTTTTTTTTTTTTTTTTTTTTTTTTTTTTTTTTTTTTTTTTTTTTTTTTTTTGTTTTTTTTTTTTTTTTTTTTTTTTTTTTTTTTTTTTTTTTTTTTTTTTTTTTTTTTTTTTTTTTTTTTTTTTTTTTTTTTTTTTTTTTTTTTTTTTTTTTTTTTTTTTTTTTTTTTTTTTTTTTTTCTCTTTTTTTTTTTTTTTTTTTTTTTTTTTTTTTTTTTTTTTTTTTTTTTTTTTTTTTTTTTTTTTTTTTTTTTTTTTTTTTTCTTTTTTTTTTTTTTTTTTTTTTTTTTTTTTTTTTTTTTTTTTTTTTTTTTTTTTTTTTTTTTTTTTTTTTTTTTTTTTTTTTTTTTTTTTTTTTTTTTTTTTTTTTTTTTTTTTTTTTTTGGTTTTTGGTTTTTTTTGTTTTTTTTTTTTTTTTTTGATTTTTTTTTATCTCTTTCTTTTTTTTTTTTTTTTTTTTTTTTTTTTTTTTTTTTTTTTTTTTTTTTTTTTTTTTTTATACATGTTTTAAAATAGATTTATTAACTTCAGAATGCAGCTTAGGTGAAAGATCTTTTTTCTTTCAAAGAAATTTATTATTAGATATGAATAAATGGATTATGAGACAAATTGTAATACCTCATAAAGTATGTGGATGGAAGCACATAAAAATGTTCAGATTAGCTTATCATTCTTAAAAGATTTAAAGGTTTATGTTATCATTTCTAATAATATGACTAGTATATATTTGTGATGCATGTGTTTGTTTGTATGATAGTAACTGAAACAAAATCTGAATAACAAATATTTTTTTCAAATTCTATTAGCAACTTTTCTTACAATTTCCTTTTTAGTTTTGTGTCATCTTTCATATATAAATTATATGTACTACTTATCTATAGGATTTGAAGTAAATACTTAAGTACTTTCATGAATGTTTTGTTAATTTATTCAGTTTAAATTATATATATATATACAGTGTTCATAACTTATTTGCCTTTTTTTCAATTTCCACTTCGAGTTCAGTGTAACATTTTTAACCTGCCTTCTTTCAGACCTGCCCTAGCAAAATAATAGCAATTCATAATCAGAGATATAAAGACAATAGTGTTGGTGCTGTTATGTATCCTTCATTGTCAAATCCACTAATAGCAAATCTTTTCAAGCAGAAAATGTATATGAATATAATTAATCTTTTAAATATATATTTTTTGTTGGTTATGTTATTCTCTTGCTATTAAAAGCTATAAAAGCTATTTCATCTTTTATTAATCTTTACTTACATATACATCACATATTCTTTCATATTCTCTCTTTATGTGACCCCCTTGAAGAAAGTAAACTTACTCCCCAGCTAGTAAACCTCATCTCTAAGAAAAGCTTTGCTCTCCACAGGCGACCTGGGGAAAGCGGTTGGCACTCTGGTGGCCACAATGACCCACGAGGGGGCGAGCGACTTGCCTAGCGATGAGGAGGAAGGATCTGAAGCCTCAGACACTGAGGAGGAGAAGGCTGTGTAACTCCCGCTGTGCAGCTCAACCCCTCGCCTGTGGCAGGGTGTAGACAGCAGTAGCAGCAGCTAGCAGCTCTTATCTCGGCAGCAGTGAAGATGTTCAATGCTCCACATCCTGCAGTTGGAAATTTTTACTTGGGCAATTAGGATATTTGTAATGTTAATTGTTTGAGGCAGATGACATGCTAGGTTCTCTCACATCATCTCTCTTACATCCATATCAGTTTTTATACGACCTTGGTAGATTATTGTGTACATCACCTCAAGGATGAGAGGGAGACTAGCGGGTTTGCTGCTCATTTTGCTTATGCACAACTCAGAGGATAAGTGAAAATTTTCTGTTAAACTGGGTATATTTCATGACTACATATGACCCATTTTTATGTTAATATTTACTAAATATAATATATAACTAGCAGTGTATGCCTGAATCAAAAGACAGGATTCGGTTTTGAAGTACGTGTTAGGCAAATGAAATGTATAGATATGTATTATATAAAGAATAAAAATTACCAATTCTCAGCTTACATATAAAACAAGTATAAGCGTTGTAGTCATGTGTCAATGGTGCAAAGAAGAATACCCTCAATGTGATACCCCAGTTTTGAAGTTGAAGTGTCATTATTCTATGCCAATTTTGATTTTAATTTCTCTTTTTAGTTCTTATTCTTAAACGTTTGTATTGTAGTAAAGGGCTCTTGTTCAAATTGATTAGAGCAGTTCTTCAAATTTTTAAATCAGCCTTTATTGCTGACTCAAGTGACCATATGTGTACATATCATAATTCATAAAGTTATATCAAAGTCACATATTGCTATAGATATAGTTTTTATGAACCTGTTTTCCAGTTGTTATGTCTCGCTTGTCATTTAATTACATGGATGCCTTATTTCTTATTTGTGGCTATTATGTAAGAAGGCAGTTAGCTAACTTTTGAGTACTCTCCTAACTTGCTGCAATTTGAGTTGTACCTTTGGTTTGAAGTGGAAAAATCAAGGTCAGGTTGTTTGCTCCTTATTCTATTCTTAATATTTGACCATTGCTTAGAATTAACTAATAAAAAGTGGCTATGATGTTGAAAAGGTATTTTATTCAACTCCTTACAGTATTCGTTAATATACAAAAATAGATTCTCTCTCTTACCTTCAATATAATTAGACCCAGAATATGAAGCAGTAAAATAACAAAGCTGTGTCATAAAATGAAACATTTGTATGCCGGATATGCCAAAATATTGGAAAGTAATAATGAACTGGAATACTTCTTATGAAATGTAAAGTGAAGGAGCAACAAGTTTCCTGATAATCTATGCTAAACAGATATTGATTGAATTTTCAGAATTCATTGTTATGTTAGTTCAAAAATATGAGAGTAAAATGGGGTAAGAAAGTGAAGGACAGCTTTATTTTTCATGTCTCCCAGCCTGAAGAGCACGAGTTTCCAAACGCAATCAGTCAGAGATCAGTCAGAGATAATGTCGCTAAGAACAGTAATGGAGGTATTATTTTTTTGTCTTTTTCCCCCGTGTGTCATTACGAGCCATATTTACCCGCGGTCCCTCGCTGTGTGCGGCTGAGGGATGAAGCTAATCCTTCTGGAACGCATTGGGATAAAACACCTCATTCCCAGGCAATATATCAGATTGTTTGCCTCCCCACTCCCTTCCTTCCCTACTCTCTCTCTCTCTCTCTCTCCTGCCCCTTCCCTCCCCTCCATCACTCTCCCCCTCACCATCACCCCTCCACTACTCCCCCCCTCCCATTCTCCCTACCTCTACCACCACCCTTCCTTCCCTTCCCCCTCCTATCCCCCCTACCCCCTCGGAGTCATTACCTGGCGCAGGGTAAGTCACCTGGGATGAAGGTGTTTCGTGATAATAGAATGACCGCCCGCTATATCGCCACACGCAGTGGACATCTTCCGTTCTCTTTCCCTTTCTTTGTTTTTACTGTCTATCTTCTCTTTCCTTGCTTTACCCCTCCTTCTTCTCTGCTTGTTTTTTTTTATCATTTTCCCACATGGTCCCATCTTTGATTCCATATTTCTTTTTCTCTTAGGTTTATTATTCATGCACACACATACACACACACAAACACACACACTGACACTCACGCACACTCTCTCTCTCTCTCACACACACACACACACACACACACAAACACACACACTGATACTCACGCACACTCTCTCTCTCTCTCTCTCACACACACACAATAATAACAAACAAGCAAAAACGCAGAGTATTCAACACTCCCCGCGAGGCAGTACTGATGTCACACGCTACGAGAAATCATGACTCTTTGCCATTATGTTTTATTCATTTACCTTGCCTTTATCGGCGAGGCGGTTGCTATGTAGCTGCTGGGCATAG
Source organism: Penaeus japonicus (assembly GCF_977035675.1). Lineage (NCBI taxonomy): Eukaryota > Metazoa > Arthropoda > Malacostraca > Decapoda > Penaeidae > Penaeus > Penaeus japonicus. Next base: position 23,736,115 of record NW_028234430.1, read on the forward strand.
CAGCCACGTTAAAATCATTAATCGCACGCAATATCCAAGTTTTTTACTCCGAAATTATACAACGTATGTGAGAAAGACAAGATTATCTCTTGATGAATTTACTTTCGGTATAATATGTACATGAAGTTTCATTTCAAGAAGATTGAAATTCAGTTTAGAGTATGATATTGAGAGGTTAATCATGAAAGACAGATTACTTGCCCTGAATAAATGCAGGTTCTCATCCCAAGTATAATAACCGCAAAACTTATTCGTGACATAAGTAGCTCGTGTTGAGTGCATTTTGTTCATGAAAGTGTCACTCGATATCACCTGCAATAAATTGTTTGTTAGTTACTAAGTTTATTAGAACCGTCATCCTTCGGAAATAGTAAGTTAAATATGACAAGTAACTTCCGTTGAGTTTTGTCTCATTTATCTGCCTGTTATGAAAATTAATCTCATTCGAATCTAGTACCAAGTTCTCGTATAGACACAAGGTTTATAGCTCATTAATTATAATTAAAGCTATTGAAAAAAAATCGTAAAATTGTCACTCTATCCTTAACATTCTTTCCGCCTGAAGTACGTTAGAAAACATCAAATATGCATTCATAAAAAGGAGAGTGAAAAGTCATTATAAGAAGAAAAGCTGCAGCCCATCAGTAATATAAAAAAGTTTAAATTCTAAGTTAGCAAGATTGTCATAATTCATGAAGATTAAGTCAAATATAACGGGCCATCCACGTAGAGTTTTGTTACACACACACACACACACACACACACACACACACACACACACACACACACATATATATATATATATATATATATATATATATATATATATATATATATATATATATATAAATCAAAGGCTCTCATCTTTCAAGTGTAAGGTAAATATGGTGTCGAGTTCCACAGTAATGAATTGTTTATCCATGATGCAGAAGCAGATCTTCCTCGAACCGAATTCCAAACTTGGTCTAAGTCTCACATAAACACACATTGGTTACAAATTATGACATTGAATTAAACTTACCAAAAAAAAAATCCTTTCATAACTCAATCATGATGATTAAATACAGGGTGAAAACTCGTCTAGAAAAACAAAACCTGCAACGCATAAACTACCTTTTTAAAGTCTCTAATATCAATGATTACTGAACAAAGGCCACAGACACTTTACATATAACGCACGAAAATTAACTCTCATAAGCACCCGTGGTTACCATGCCAGCATACAACGATTAACAATAATTCATACATCAGCTCGACCACAAAAAAAACAACAACAACAACCTCCAAAGAAAACGAGCACAGGGAAATATCGGCCAAAGAAAATGGTATTTCTCGAAAATCGACCCCCAAGACAAACAGCGTACGGAGAATTACCCAAGACCCAGTAATTCACAGCTGATGGCGGGTTGTCAATGCTGGATCCAGAATCCCTGTCATCACGTATCTTGCCTGTTCCTTGCAACGCTGCTGGAGATGAAGCCCGAATCAAGCATATTGCGTTCAATATTTGGATTAATTAACACACACACACATATATAAAAAGTATATATTTATATATACAGTAATATATATATATATATATATATATATATATATATATTACTGGGTCTTGGGTAATTCTCCGTACGCTGTTTGTCGGGGTCGATTTTCGAGTTTCTTTGGAGGTTGTTGTTGTTGTTTTTTTGTAAATCATCGCGATTTAATCCATTTTGTGCCTAAAATTCTATAGCTAGCAAGCTAAAAGTCATATGTTCATAGAAAACGCAAGGAATTCTTCCTTATTTATTAACACTTATGGAGGTAATTAATCGAGACGAGATTTCAAACAGGAATTCAAACAAATCAGCAAGATGAAAGAAAACAAGGAAACCTTCTTCTTCGGCGACGACACCTACTGGTTAGATGCTTACTACGACGACAAGAGCGAAACGTGGATTACGAGGACCACCCGAGAGCCTATCATTTGGGAACAGTGAGTTGTGGTCGTGTGGGTGTTTACTGTTAAGGCTTTGTGGGCATAGTCTGAGTTTGGGCACCCGACTCCATATCTTCCGGGGCATCCTCTGCGTCGCTGTCATGATGTTCAGCATTAGTGCGAGTGGTCGACTCTCGAATCGGCTCGAACAGGGTCGATACTTGGGTTCTTTTCTCGAGCATTCTCTTTTTTTTTTTTGTGCCTCGTAATAGCTCTTGTCTACTGATTGTGATAAGACTGTTGTGCAGAGCTGATGTACTTTAAAGTTCGTCGGCTTGTATTTGTTCTTGAAATTACAAAACTCTCTAATTTAGACTATGGAACACTTTTATATATAAATTTCGAGAAATTTTCATTGCCAGTTTTAAACTTTCTTAACGATGAATGTTTAATAGATTGGGTCAAAACTTCGTTTGTGTTTCACTAATATTAGATAGAAAAGGAGATGATACTTGTATGTTACACTAAGTACAAATGGTTATTATCTACCCTCGCCAACATGACCTTGGCTACGCACACGGTAATATTGATTAAACATTCGAAGCCATCCTTGCCCATCTGCTGCTGTTTCCTCGGAATATTTTAATTAAGATGCCTACGACTCTAGTCTTATAGACCTACTTTACGGGGTTATATATTTTTTATTCACTACATATATAATATTCATAAAGTGCATTTTGTTTCTTCTAATATATAGAATATAAGATTTTCAAAGACTTTAATAATAGTTTACCCCGCTTATGACCGTGCTGTTAATGTGACAGTTGTCAGCAATCAAGCAATCTTGCCCTTCTTGCAGAATCTTCACCCAGTATGACCCGATCGCGGGCATGACGACGAACCTCGAAGTTGTCCGGAAGATCGACACCGAGAAACGCTGTCTGACAGTCAAGTTCAACGACAAACATCCGGAGCTCCTGGAACTTGCCAGCATTAAGTGTGAAGATGACAAATCGGAAATTGCCTGCAAGCTAGGTATGGGGAAGTGAAGGTGGCCAAGTAAGCAGAGCTGGGAAACTGGCGGCAACCACATTATCCAGAAAAGTTTCTAATGGATGTGTTTTTGATGCTGGTCCTATGACCTTTAGCTACCAGCGTACGTGGGGGGAAGGGTGGGGGGGGGGATGTTCACAGGAGCTGTTACCATCTCAAAGGTGCCTGCATAATTTCCAAATGGAATTTTGTGCCTGCTACCGCAAGTTCCGACTATTCCCATCAAGTACCATGGTTCCTCAACATAATGTTCAATACTTTCAGAAACCATAGTATGTTTCGTAAAAGGGCTGTTAAACGAAAAGAAAATTGGATATTATTGCTTTTGGCCAAAAATCTTCGATTCTAGTAAATTCACTTGTAATTTTCTTGAGCAATCACAAACTTGGACATTTTGTGCTGTTTTTCCCGTTCATTAATTTCCACTCGCTTGCCTGCACAGTGCCGAACAGCCACGCGTTACTCGATGTCATACATTACCGCGAAGGTACCTCGCTTAAAGCGGCAGCCTGGTCCGTTGCATCGTTGTGCGAGCCGGATAGTGATAGTTGTTGCAGTGCTTCTTTTTCATGGCGTTTAAAAAAAATCTTTGCCATGCATGTATGTAGTTTTTTTTGTGGGGGGGGAATTTATACCTTGTTCATGTATTTTTTAAATTTTTCTTTCGATATTGTTGCATGCTCGCGTAGGGTGCTTCCCTGCACTAATGCCGACCTAGCAGACCTTTGACCTTCACTTTTCGGTCACGTGTCCCCAACGCTGGCATTTGTATCAAAGTTGTGCTGGTGGGTTATAGTAATCAAGCCGCAGTGGACGGTAGGCCGGGGGACCCAGGTCGTTTCTGGAGGTCCAGGTCCTATCCATTCGGCCACCACTACCTCCCCCCCCCCCATATGCTCGTGTTTTTGATGAACACAAAATCCCAATAATGATCACACGGACCCTTGGCGAGTTGATCTTGGGTAGCACTGGCTTCTGGAGTTTTATTCCTCCATATTCAGATCTTCAATTACCTCCCTTTTCCTTCCACCATTAAATAGATGTGATCGTCTCTTTTGCTGAATGATACTTTACAACAACTGCGTGGAGGCCGTCGATCGATAGGGATCTTGCAGTCTTGATTTTGTCCTTTTTCTCCAGTGCCTTTTCTTTGCACAAATGTAAAGCCGGCTCCGTCAGTTTCCTCTGATGGGGGCATGTCCTTTTTTCATGTATTTCAGTGCCAGTGTTCTTTGCAAATTACTTGGTTTCTCTCGGTGGTTTTCGTAGTTTCCGTTCAGGCCATCGTTGTTGCCGTGATTCTTCTTCCTTCTAGATGCGGCTGTCCTATAGGATGTCGGTGGTTCGGTATCTATAATGTCTAGGCCAGTCAATCGGGAACTTCAACGCCGATATGGCAACTCTATCCATGACAGTCATATTTTCCTCACCCAAGCAAGGGTATTCCCCAGATTGCCTCGGGCCATGCATGAAGTCCGATAAGGACGATGCTGATCTACTACGGACCTCAAATTTTACGGTCACATTCGGTATGATTTGCAAATATTTGCTATACATCGCCTGAACATGGATGCCACCCCTCCCCCTTATAAAAATGGGATAATGACTTCCCTGGTTGATAAATCGGCACTTTCAACCCATAACTGAGTTACGAAACTTCACGTTCGGGGCAATCCCAGTTCATCGTAGATATTTAGGACCTAATTGTTCAAGTAACATGTGTAACGGTTATATCTTCGTTTGTGTGCAATGGTATGGCAAAAATAACCCGAGGGACACGTTTCAGGCCCTTCAGCGCGTGGAATCAGATCTCTTGGCGAAGCGGGAATGCCGTGTATACACTCGATCTTACTACGAGTATGGGAACTACATACGAAAACCTCATTACGGCTACGGGAGCACAGGCTACGACAAGGTCCATGGTCACCATTTAGTGACTTACCAGAAGCACAACTACTTCAGGTGAGGCCTACAAAGACCGACTTTTCGATAAGGAGTACCTGGCTGCTACGAAATGCAATACAGCGACAGATAACCTTAGGCCATGGTATTAACCTTGTAACAAATTGAGGATTTTAATGATATTCTATTAATGACTTAATATTTTGACTAATTTGAAAGAAAAGTAAGAATCTAATTTTGCTTGAATTTTGTAAATTTTATGATGTACTCTCCCTTTTTTTTCAGTGGAAGCACTCCCGACCTCCTTTGCACAAAATCCTTCGAAACAAAGGCCTGTGTGGTAAGTTTAAGGGTTGTTTTGAGGGGAGGGAATTTGGTTTTCAATTTTTTTAAGGACCAAGCGATCTTGTCCTACAAAGCATTTACTTAAGGGCCAAGACGGATTTTTTGTATCAAAACATTCCTGCTATCAGTTTCTCTCGCCGGCCGACATTATTTTTCTTCCATTTTGTTCTTGGTATAGAAACGGACTGACTTTCTCTCTCCTTCTTAGGACGACCCCGCCGCCGTGCTGGTGTGCCGCCACGCTGCCCTGCATGAGGACAGCTTCTTCGGCTTCGGCAACCGTGGCTACAGCTACCCCGGCCACCGGAAGACGAACGCCCGGATCGTCAACGCCTATGGCAAGTTCATGTTCGACAGCGAGAAGTGGTACGCCATGGGCCTCTCCCACAGCCTGTCGCCTTGTGCGGGAAACAGCAAGGGGAACTACGCAAGAGGCTACAGTTCTCACAGGAAGGACATCGGCGTGTTCACTCCCGTGCACGAGTACCTGCCCTTCATCCACGCGCACCTGGATGCCAAGATCACTTCTGACTCGAAGTCATAGAAGGTGGAGAGAGGAATCCACTGGCTGTTTAGCATGTATTTACCACGCTTGGCAGGGGGAAAAAATTATACCCTGTCATTGTTCGCATAAACTTTCAATTACGGATATGCTTGTAAAACTATATACTCGATCCCAATTTGCCACTTTTTGAATAAAAAACATAAGAGGGTATTTTCGTGCATCATTTTATTTCAACTGAATAAGCAGGTTTGAGTGGAAATGAATTATTTCGTTGAGTAAAGCATCTGCGGACTAGTCTGACTTGACTGATCGATATGCCAGACAAACGGAAAAATCCCGCGAAACAAGTGTTGCACCGAAAAAAATAGATAGGGAAACTAACAACACTTCTGTAACGATATCGGAAACCTTAAAGAATGTTATAAAAAACGGCATGATTTGAAATGAAGAACCACTCTACCGAAAACAAATATTCTAAGTGGACCCTGGAACTCCACACCAATCTCTGTTAAATCTTCAGGTGGATGCTAATTAAATGGAGGCAGGAGTAAGATAAAACGACTATACTTAATGGAAGATAAAGGCCCCGAACAGTAAACTTGGCAAAAATAAGGGAATGGAAAATAGTGTCAAATGGTTTAATAATCCCTTGACTTGAAAACCATTTATGGAGACGAAAAAAAAAAAAACTCACAAATAGCAGTACTTACGCAAACCCTGCAATATCAACATTTGGAAAAGATACGCCAGATTACTATATGCGTATTTCTTAGATAAGGATTGTCCATACCAATGTGGGTTTCAGAAGATGAGAATCAAAATAGCTTTGACCGCTCTCAAAACTGAACATCTTACACTATTAGTACCCTCTAATTTTAGAATAAAGCATAAACACGTGTGGTTTACTTTAAAAAATATACAGAATTGAAACCCGATAACCATTTTCAGTTCTCGTCGAAGTTTCTGAAAAACAATTGACACGGTAGATAATTTTCAACGATCAGTCTTGAAAAAAAAGAAAAAATAAATAAATAAATAAAATCAACAGCTGACGGAAGTGACACGGTGAACGTTCTGTTACTCATTTTGCAATTATTACTCAAACTGTTCCAAGAACTGTAGAAAGTTACTTCCATGTGTACATTTCGCTTTATACATAAGAGTTTTACAAGAAATGCAAGGAAGCCTAGAAAATGATATTTACGTGCTTCAATGGGCAATCTCCATTGTTTTTTCTCCCCGACCATAAACTAGCATCAAATGTTCATATATCAGTCAAACATTTCCCCCTAAATTTATATCTGACAAATGTGAATTGACCAGTACTGTGGAGTGAAAGAGTATTGCACTATCCAAGATGTGCAAGTAATTTTCATAACTTCAGAATCAGTTGAAGTTTCCATGTTTTGGCAGTGTTGACTTGTTCATTCTCATACGGTCACTTACTCAAAAAGAAGAAGAAAAAAGCCTTTTCATTTGCATACTAAATCTTGAGGTGAATGCGGAGAATCAAAACCCGCAAAAATATATGGATTTAGATTGAAAACACACACACATGCAAATAATAGAGAGCTACTTTTACAATTACAGTCCGTCCAGTTTAGTGCACTTGAAGAGAACCCCAATAAATATGATCGCACTGAAAGTTTCACAGGAATTGTATGTAGGTCAGTCCTGAATACATTGGGAAACCGATTTAAAGAAATACAACAATGAATAATCGGTGCATCCAGATCTGAAGCGGGTGCTCCCCATACGGCAGTTAGCATACCCCAAATACAGACAGATATCCTCCATTCGGCAGAAGTATCTTCAATTGGTACTCTGTATAAAGAGAATTTACCTATCACGAGAGGCCACATGACTCGTAGGCATGTGACAATATGCTCTAACTATTATGCCACTTATGCACTTAAAGTTCATGCACATATGCTCTAAAAAGTATGCACTTCATGACCTCAAAACATGCCGTTTAAACTCTATTTCATGCCCCTATGAGTTGCATTTAAAATAGTTACTCCGTAATTTTCTACTAAATCAGTTTTCTATGTATTTATATATAGAAAATTTGTTACAACGCGTGCTATAACTATTAAAATATATCTTGTACCAACATCGGAAATATCAGGTAAATTTTCCGAATAACGCCGCGTTACGAAATACCACAAAAGTGGTATCGATGGATTCCTCTCAACCTCTACTATTCATATATAGTGAAATTAATGAGCGCTTGCACCCCTGGACCCCACAATCTGGGTCTCTTTTTTTAAGGCACTTCGTGCTACCTCGTCCTACTTCGGGGCATATTTCGCTTGCAAAATCTTAACCCAATGACCTACCTAACTTTGCCTAGTTTTGAATTAATCCCTAGCCAAAGGGGGGCTTCGCCCCCCCCCCCTGGACCCCCCTTTTTTAGGGCACTTTGTGCAACATACCTTGGGCAAGATATCCCGAATCCACCATCCTCGCCCTGAAATTCAAACATGGCTGTGTTTACGTATTTACGGATAGCAGCAAGCTGTGGACTGGAAACCCCCCAAGGAATTACCTGCATGTGCTGTTATGTTCTCTCAACAGATGGCGCAATATACCCCATTATTTACAGAATAATTATAGTGCCCTCTATTGAGTGGTCGCGTCATCATCGGTCCTAGTTTCCTATCCTGAGGAATATATGAGACGAAGACTCAGTTGCTGTCATCATGGCGCAGTGTGAGGGTTATCCGTGTCGCGGCATTTTCATCTACAGGACTAATTACGCATCATAAGTATCACGAAGTGCCCTGAATAGGGGAGATCCACAGGGGGGCATAGCTCACTCTTCGCAAAGGCTGACTTCAAAACTAGGGAAAGTGAGGTAGGTAGTTAAGGGTTAAGGTTTTCGTGATACCGAAGTAGCACGAGGTAGCACGAAGTGCCTTAAAAAGGGGGGGTCCAGGGGGGGGGGGGGCGAAGCCCCCCCTTGGCTAGGGCAAACTTCAAACCTAAGCAAAGTTAGGTAGGTAATTGGTTAAGATTTTGCATACGAAATATGGCCGGAATTCATATTTTACCCCGCAATTTCCCTGATCTACTTCATGCCCTCCCCTACTATCGGGACCCAGATTGTGGGCTTCAGGGGTGCAAGCGCTCATTAATTTCACTATATATGAATAGTAGAGGTTGAGAGGAATCCATCAATACCACTTTTGTGGTATTTAGCGACGCGGCGTTATTCGGAAAATTTACCAATTAGAATAAATATTGAGTATAGTTTTGATTTTAACTAACTTACATTCAAAATATAATCTGTAACAATCTTCATTTTTATAAATCAACTTCAATTTAACACTTATATGGCATTGTGAATATAACAATTAACAAGTATATAACAAATAACAATTAACTACTAACAAAAACAAATAACTAAATTTCTAGTACATCAGGATTGCATTTGATGACTATATTATACTTTAAGTTTTCAAAGTTGAAACATCTGTTTGCAGTTAACACAGTTTTATACACCGAGGACACTCTCTCAACATCGCACGACACGACTGGTGCATACAAGAATGCTGTCAAATTAGGAGACAGTTGCTTCACGTATTCGTCTTTCTCAACGTTATTCCCTTTATCAGACAATAATTGATTTATGATTTTCAGACTAGAGTATCCTTTGTTCTTAGTTAATACACTGTTAAATTTATCCGCAAATGTTTTCTCATGTAATGCATTTAAGTTTACCTTGACATCTTCAACTATTTGCAGTGCATTAGAAAGTGCTAATCCTCTCTTCTCTAGTTTTCCAATTGCAGTTGATATTATGGTAAAGTTGTTCGATACAAAGTGAACATCTACAGGCAATTGAAAGTCATTTAAGAGCCCTTGGCATTCAGATATTGCCTTCGATTCTGATCCATCTAATTCAGACACAGCTTTACTGAATATCTCTATCGTGCGAACTAAAATAAACCCTTCACCATTCACAGTGATATGTCATACGAAGAAAGCATATGCCCAATCAACCGGACATATGTCCTATCAACAGGGCATATTCTCCTTAAAATAAAAGCATGTTGCATATATGCAATATACATTTAAAAATAAATGCATGCAGCATACATGCTTCATGCATTTCATGCCGTGTCACAAGCTTACGTGACATGAGTTAGGACTACCTTGTAAGGTATGCACCTAAATATTCTGCAGCATGAATATTAGTAGATGAAGGAATCCCACCATCATTTGCTTGTTTGCCCAATTTGCTGTTACGCGATCATACTTTCCTTAAACAAATGTGATTTAATGACTTTTGACATGGAGAGTAGTAATATGCTGAATCAACTTCTTGTAAGGAATTTCCCCTTTATCTCGATTATCTATGATGAAATGCTTAAGAAAGAAAAAAGTGTGACATAATAGTTGTGTCACAAATGTGTATATATAATTGGATTTAGGTGTCCGCCATGAGTTTCAGTTTCATCCGTTTGTAGTAAAAATATGCGAAAGGAACCGCCGTCTAAGTCGCAAAGACTCGAACGTTTTCGCGTTTTTTTCCCCAAGAAATAATGGTGTCATATCCGCATGAAACAAAAACATATTACAAATAATAGAAGGAAGCTTTGCATGACTTTTGGATATTTGAGTTACAATAATTGGTTTCAGTCGTGTTTTTTTCTCGAACGATTTATTCCTCTCTCATTTGGGATCGCCCGTCGCAACAACCGTTACGCCATTTCAAAATCCGATGGTGCGAATGGAAAGAAAATGGAACTTCGCAGAAAATAACGTTTAGCTTTTTAGAAAAGTCGATCCTGTTTTTATCTGGCCTTTGTTGTTGTCTGCGCATGTGTAAACAGTAAAAACGATATCACACTAGGATTGTTTTTGTTTTTAAAATTTTGCTGGAAGAACAATTACCATAATATGCAACAAAAGAATTATACAAAAGAATGGAGTAATCTATAACATTTAAATATTTGAGTTACAAAAACCAGCAGTAGAAAGTCATTGGACAATATCAACAATACCATTCTAAGTTGTGCTTTCCTCAGGAGTGTTTTTTTCCATGTTCGAACATTTGCACTCAATAAGCTTTCAACCACTTTTAAGGCTGCGTTTCCCCGCGAGTCAAGGAGCGTCAGGATTCGCCAGTCAGCGGTGGTGTGAACAGCATGAAAATCGAACTCCTGATTAACTTAGTCACTAAGCAACTACTAAGACTAATGTGTATATATATATATATATATATATATATATATATATATATATATATATATATATATATGTATGTATATACTTATTTGCATATATATATTATATATATATATATATATATATATATAAATAAATAAATAAATAAATAAATATGTATACACACACACACACACACACACACATACACACACACACAAATATATATATATATATATATATATATATATATATATATATATATATATATATATATATATAATATATTATATATATATGCTATATTCATATGTATATATATATATATATATACATATATTTATATATATGCTATATTATATGTATATATATAATATATATATATATATTATTTATATATATATATATTATATGTAATATATATATACATATATATGTATGTATATATATATATATATATATATATATATATATATATATATATATATATATATGTATATATACATACATACATATGCAAATATGTATATATGTAAATATATATATATATATGTATACATATATTCATATATGTATATGCATATATATATATATATATATATATATATATATATATATATATATATATATATATATATACATATACATATATACACGTATCCACATATAACGAAACATCGAGGTATAAATTTTCCTCCTTTTTCTCCCTTCGTATCGCGCCCCTTCCCCGCATCCCCGCTTTCACCGATCGTTCCCGGGGACTCCTCCAGGG
>NW_028234430.1:23770278-23772778 GCF_977035675.1 Penaeus japonicus
TGAATTTCCGTCGAAAGTCATTGCAGTATTGTATTTTTCCCAACCCTCTGTCGATTACTTTAAGCTTCGGGAATATGTTGATGTGTGTGCGTGTGCGTGCGCGTGCGAGAAAGATAAATGCGTGCACTTCAGTTTGGTCAGCGATTCTCTTAATGTTTTGTGGTTTGATTACTGAAAATGTCTTTTAAACATGTGTGATACTTATGTGATAGATATATTTACGGTATAGGCCTGCGTGATCAAAATACAAAAGGATCTCATGACCTGACCATTTGAATTAACATTGGGTAAGATTTACGACAGTATCACCATGTATTATAAAAGAAACCTCTTTTTTTATATGACACGAGCTTCTTTCTAATAAATTCAGACGTTTAAAGAAACACACAAGGGTTTGGATTACTGGAAATAAAAGGTGTTTTATTTTGATATTTTCGTTACAACATTTAATACATCAACATAAGATAATAACCAGTCACAGATTTACGGAAGCATAGCTATCAATTTAAAGATTTTTATCGATCTGACATCAAAGCAAAATCATGAATTATAGATCAGGAGCCGAATCATAAATGAGATTTAATGAAAGAGATGGACAGAACCTCGATCATTCCCCAATGTCACAGCCCGATGGTAGGCCTCCTCCTAATTGAGTTTTCTGCTCCACTTAACTGTTGCACAAGTTTCCCGAAAGTATTTCTGGTTCGTCTCTCATCTAAATCATTATTCATAGATGTTCGGCACAATGGCCAAAGTTGGGAATGAGGTCCTCTCTTTCACTCTCTCTCTCTCTCTCGGGTGAAGTGGAATGAGGGAGAGACAGACAGACAGGCAGATGGGTAGACAGACCGAGATTAGTAGAGAATAAATTTTAAGCACTTTTTAGACAAGCGAAATGAACCTAAACTACGGAACTGAACCCACCTCTCACCCTTTCACTCCCCCTTCCCCCCTCCCCACACCCCGCCTCGTCTCACTTCCTTAACAACACAGAAGAAAACGCGTCATTATTTTCGAGCATTTTCAATTTGTTCAACATTGTTGTTGCATGCGATTGTTCTCATTGTTAGCGGTGAATATTCAGGTAGTGTGTGTGTGTGTGTGTGTGTGTGTGTGTGTGTGTGTGTGTGTGTGTGTGTGTGTGTGTGTGTGTGTGTGTGTGTGTGTGTGTGTGTGTGTGTGTGTGTGTGTGTGTGTGTGTGTGTGTGTGTGTGTGTGCGTGCGTGCGTGCGTGTGCCGGGGTTTCTTCACGGCGGAATAAATCTAACATATTTATGTAAAGAGCGTGATTGGTCTGACCCCTTTGTGCGCTTACGCCTCGGCACGTTCCTTGAGGAGTGTGGGTGTGGGATGCGTATGGAGAGGATTCCTATGGTATTTTCTGGTATTGTATTTCATTATATTGTGTGGTGATGTAGGGAATAATTTTCCGAAAATATAAATTGCATTAATCGATGCATTGTTTGACAGAGAGAGAGAGAGAGAGAGAGAGAGAGAGAGAAAGCGACAGACAGACAGATTAGAAGAAAACGGAGAGATAAATAAAGTATGAGGAAATTTTAACAGCTGCACTTAGATCATAATGCTGCTTATATATAACAAGCTAATTCCCTAGGCAGTGTAAATATTCATGGTATAATCAAAGCAAATCTACTTAAGCACATGCTATAAGCGGATCTCAGTAAATGCGGTGTTGGTAATTTAATTCACGGAAAAGTCAGCTGAAACGTGCTTTACCTTTCACTTATGAGTCTCATTTGCAAAGTCTATATGAGTGCATGAGTCTTGCAGTGAAAGTTGATATAAAGATGTTTCTTTTTCCACTGATCTCACACGTCAAGATAATTAAAACTTGAATTTTAAAGTTCAGTTAGTACGTCATATTCAGTTCAATATGACGTAGCTATGACGCTCGCCATAGAACTAGTTCAGTACCAACGAATCACTGAAACAAAAACAAGAGGAATTTTTCAATCGACTTTACAAATACAATCGTTGAATCATCAAGAATCATGCAGAACCGCAAAGGAAAGCCTCAACAGAGCCCAGCTGTCCACGAAGAGAGCGAGAACTGCCTTGGCTGGGCGCCGGTGCCTCATCCGAGCTTCACCCTCCGAGTCCGAGGAATTGATCAGTCAAGCGTAAGTGCCAGTGGTCAAGACACAAGGCGAGGGGGTGAGGGTCCATGAGGAGAGAGGCGTGACCATCCAGCACACGGCATTAATGACCTGTTCGAGGTGTAATTAGCACTAATGGCCGTGGAGGAGGAGGGGCATTATTCTCCGTCACTTCCAGGTAAATGGATAACTACTGCTCACGAGGGAACTAGTCGTTAAACTGGAATATATTTCGAGAAATAGTGAGCGCTCGAGGGTGAAGGGAGAGCGTCTGGGTGGCTGTGCGAGAGAGAGAGAGAGAGAGCTAGTGTGTATGCAGGTTTTGAACGCATGTACTGTATTACTGAAACACACAAATACACAGCCTGTGTGATTTGAAAGCA
>NW_028234430.1:23812778-23815278 GCF_977035675.1 Penaeus japonicus
GAGCAAACTGCAAGAGGGAACGCGAAGAGACAAAGCGAGACGCGAGGGTGGGTTGCGGGTGACGCCCACAAGGGTAGATGATCCCAGCGCTTCACCTGATGTCAACATTGCCCGGTAAGGTCCGAGCGGCGCGGGCGAGATAGCGCCATACCCCCGACAGACGTAAGGACGACTCGCCCATACCGGTCCTTAGCTTCCGTCGACTTTACGGGGATGTCGGAGGTCATGTTCTTTTGCCTGTGCATGGGACCCGGAGAACGGATTGAATTGAATTTGAGATTGAAAATGAATAATGCATGCGCTGTTAGAGAGGATGCCTGCTCGTCGGTGGACCAGCCATGCGGACCATAGGCTGGAGCAAGCCAAACATTCAAGGGCTTTTCAAACGACGTGGCTTTTTTTTTATTATCTCGACTCGGAAAAGAAATCTGATTATGTTATTGTTTGATTGTTTGCCGAGCAGACTAACTGGCGTAACCTCGCATTGGATTGTTTGGGAATGAATGACCTAAGAGTTTGAGAGCTGTTTTTTTTTGCATAGTATTTTCTTATTATGTTTGATTTGACTTACATTTTTATTGGATACTAGAAAAAAAATCCTGGTGTTCATAATGATCGAGCCACGTCTTTTACGAATGATATGTTCAAAATCATATCAGCTTATAGATTATTTTTTCCTTGATTTATTTTTCACCAAACTGCTTCGCTATTCCATACGGACATTCACGAAACAAGAATTAACGCCATCGCTAGCTATTAATCGTCCCTCCCATCACAAAACACCCAATCATTCTCCCCCCGAATGAAAGATGCGCAAGCTCTTCAACCAATAATCTCCCAACGCTGCAACGAACACTCACTCTCACCGCCCCTTTTCCCCCTCCAGACCCTTCCCTTCCCAGCGTTTCTGTCGCTCCTTCTCCCACCTAACACACAATGCTCACCGCACTTCGATCGTTACCCAACATGAGCTAACAATCCCATACTTCACCCAATACTTAGCATTCTCTCATTCTGGTTGAACGGCGGCCACAAGCTCACCCTGCTTACCAAACAATGCCTAAACTTTCCCTCACTTTACCTGACAATGTGCACCATCATTTCTCCGTTTACAGGCCCGCGGAGGGTCTTTTCGCCAGATGAGGAGGGGGGGGGGGGAAACGAGGGGGAATAAAAGCAGGAGTGAAAGTGAGAGAGAGAGAGAGAAATAAAAAGAGAGAGAGAGAGAGAGAGAGAGAGAGAGAGAGAGAGAGAGAGAGAGAGAGAGAGAGAGAGAGAGAGAGAGAGAGGGGGGGAGAAAGGGAGAGAGTGACTGAGAGAAGGAGGGATGGTTAACAGGAGGTTGATGTAATAATTCGATTAAATTCGTTCTTTCACTTGGCTCATCCTCTTCTCTCGGGATGCTGTCTGTCGTCTCTTGTGTCTCTCATTATCTGTCTGTCCATTTCTGTCTGAGTTTAGCGATCAGTCCATCTAACCCTTTCCCACATACACACACACACACACACACACACACACACACATATATATATATATATATATATATATATATATATATATATATATATATATATATATTTCTCCCTCTCTCTCCTCTCCTATCTCCATTCCCCGAACTCTTCCTCCCTGTTACTCTCGCTTTCTCTCTGCCTCTCCCTCTCTTTCTTCCTTAAATCCTCTTGCGACACGAGACATGGCGTTCTTTGTGCAAGAAAGATATATATTGAAAAAAAGAACGGGTATCGTGATATTGACGTTGCATATTTGGCAGAGATTATTGCAGAGCCTGGCCCTTTCTTGCCATCTTCGGGGAGGGGGGGGAGGCGAGGGTGGAGCCCCAGGGATCAGCCAACATTTTTAACTCCCTGTGCTTTATTGGTGCTTCGTTATTGTTTTTTTTTTCTTTCTTTCTTTTTTATGCATTTTTTGTGTGTTTTCAGTTGAATCGGTTTATGTGCGGATTTTTCCCCCCTTTTATTTATTTTTTCTTCTTAATATTTTTTATGTTTTGTTTTGTTATTGATACTGTGATGCTTGGTACTGGTTTATGTGCCTGATTTTTTTTTTCTTTTTATCTTTCTTTTTCATCTGTTATTTTTGTTCTTGGTTCTGTTCTCGATACTATTGTCTTTGATGTGTTCTGTGTTAGTATTGATATTAACGTTAGTATTATCATTAATCTCATTATTATTTTCATTATTATCATTTTATTACTATTGTTATTTTTATTATTATCATCATTATCATCATCATTATCGTTATCATTATCATTACTATTATTATGACCATTACTATTGTTATCATCATGACTCTTAATGTCATAATGATTATTATTACTATTATTGTCAATATCATTATTATTATTACTATCATTATTATTTTTCATTATTATTAGTAGTAGTACTAGTATTAGTAGTAGTATCATCATTATTAATTAGATTATTATCATTATTATTATTGTTACTATTAGTAGTAGTAGTATCGTTATTATCATCATTAT
>NW_028234430.1:23820278-23822778 GCF_977035675.1 Penaeus japonicus
GCCAATGATAAAAGTGATACTCGAAACAATCATCGCCGCATTGACAAAACCGCAACCCATGAAAATCACAACAATGACAATCCTAACACATACACACACATACACACACACAAAAAAAAAAAAAAAAAAAAAAAAAAATAACGCATACATGCAAATTACCCCCAGTCAGCACCATTTCGAATCACAGCTCTCTCAAGCAGCCCGCCAGCCTCTCTCTCTCTCTCTCTCTCTCTCTCTCCGACCGTCACTATGGCTTCCTCTCGCATCCCTCGGGGCTGGAAAGTTGATACAATATGCCAGTAATTTAATGGGATGGAAAGTCGATCGCATAACCAAGGAGGCCGGAGGAGGCGGCAGTTTGAGTTTAACCTTATTGTCTCAGCGGGGAGCCTATGCCAAGTTTTTATGTTCTTTATTATTGTTATTTTTATTATTCTTATTTTGATAATTATTATTATTTACTATTATTACTTTTGTTATTATCATTATTATTATTATTATTATCATCATTATTATCATTATTATTATTATCATCATTATTATTACCGCAGTTGATTTTGTTATTGATATTAGTATTATTATGATTATCATCATTATCATTGTTGACATTATTACTGGTATTATTATTATTATTATTGTTATTATTATTATTATCAATATTATTGTTATTATTATTATTATTACTTCTTTTATTGTTATTAGTGTTCTCATCATTATTGTTGTTATTATTTTTATCATGATGAATATTATCGTTATCATCATTATCATAATGATTATAGTTATTGTTATAATCTTCATTATGATCCTTATCACCAATGTTAATATTATAATGATGATGAAGATGATCATCATCAGTTTTTCATTATCATTATTAGTATTATCAATATTATTATCCTCATTGATATGATTATGATTATAGTTATTATTATTTTTATCACCATTATTATCATTATCTTTGTTATTGTTATTATTGCTGTCATCTTCATCATTATCATTATTTTTATTATTATTATTGTTATTATTATTGTTATCCATATCATTATTATTATTATTATTATTGTTATTATTATTATTATCCATATCATTATTATTATTATTATTATTATTATTATTATTGTTATTATTATTATTATTGCCAACTATAAACATATTGTTAATAGTGTATGTTATCATCATCATTATTATTGTTATTAATGATAATATCAGTTTTACTGGTACCTTTACTATTATTGTTATTGATATTGTTATAGGCCTACATACATCAGTAGTAAGATTTTTCCAATTTGATATTCACAATTCTTTATCCCTCTAATTCCGTTCTCTTTTCGTCCTTTCCAGAAGAGAAGATGAACCGCAACTGACAAGAAGACTACCGATTTCCCCTCGTCCTCCCCTCTTTTCCCCTTCCTACACAAGAACATTCCCCAACCACTAACACCCTCTTCTCACCCCTCCCCCTCCCCCCTCGTATATCCCCATACATACCCCACCCACCCCAACCCCCTACCCACCATCATCCCCCCACCCCCTCTTCTTTCTCCCTAATTCCCCTCACTTCCTTCGTTTTCCTTCGCGTTTTCCCCTCGCGATAAAAACGACAAGATGAAGTGCTTCGGCGACAAGACGCGCACCTATCATTGCAAGGTGGTGCTGCTCGACGAACAGGAGCTGATCCAGGAGATACAGGTATGTTGCAGGTGTTGCTTTGTGGTTGTTGCTGTCGTTGTTCGTGGCAGTGTTATTGGTTTTTATTGTTATTGTTGGTGTTATTTTCGCTATTGTTATGATTATTATTATTATTGTTACTGCTATTGTTATTATTGATATTGATATTATCATTGTTACTGCTGTTATTACTATTGTTATTGTTATTATTATTGTTATTGTTATGATTTATTATTGTTATTATTATTATTATTATGATTATTATTATGATTATTATTATGATTATCTTTAACATTAAAAAGTTGTAGGCCAACAACAATTAGAAGACAGGGAGTAAAAGGAAAGAATGTACAAAGAAAGGAGACAGAGAGAAAGCGAATTGAATCTAAAAGGAAAGAGAAAGTGAAAAAGGTTCAAGGACCAAGGGAGAAGAAGAGGAGAAAAGGGAAGGGATGGAGAATGAGGGAGAAGAGGAGGAAGGGAGGAAGAAAAGGTAAGAAAGGTGAAAGGGAAAGGGAGAAGAGAGAGTGGAAAGAAGGAGGGAGGGTTAAGGGAAGGAATGAGTCATGAAGGAAGAGGAAATAAGCAAGTGGAGAAGGAAAATATAAAGAGGGAGTGGGGAGGCGAAATGAGAGGAGTGAGGGAAAAAGGAAGGGATGGAGTGGAGAAGGAAAGGGAAATGAGGGAGCAGAGAAGGAAAAGGAGAGAAGGCACTAAAGACGGGGAAAGAAGGGAGGCACTGAAAAGAGAAAAGGAAAGAAGAGGGCGAAGTGAAGCAAAGAAAGGGGGTTAATGCAGAGGAAAAAATAAGACAAAGAGAGAATACGGAAACGAA
>NW_028234430.1:23825278-23830278 GCF_977035675.1 Penaeus japonicus
CTCTCTCTCTCTCTCTCTCTCTCTCTCTCTCTCTCTCTCTCTTTTCATCAGTTATCCTCTCGTACTTAAGCCTTTCTCCCTGTCCCTCCCACGCCCTCTATCGACCCTGGCAGGCCACTCTACCATACGTGGACAGGCCCTTCCTTGCTCGCTCTTGTCCAAAGGTTAGTGGACGGACTAGTGCAGGTCGCGGGGGGAGTTGGAGGGTAGGGGGGGGGTGTAGGGAAGGGAGGATGGGGAGGGTGTTGTCCTAGGTAGGGGGTAGGGAGAGGGAGAGGGGGAGGATGTGGTGTTCAAAGGGTAGGGGTATGGGGAAGGGGTAGGGGAGAGGAGGGTGTTGTCCTAGGGATGGGGATGGGAAGGGAGAGTAGGATGGGTGTTGTCCTGGGGGGGAGGGGGTTAGAGAGGGGGAGGAAGAGGGGAGGTGTTGGCCCTTGTGGGCCCGTTTGTGTTAAGAGTGAGACAGGTGTTAGGTGTGTGTTAAGGAGGGCAGGTCGTTGGTTTCCTATTGTATCTTTTTGTATCTTTTTCTATTTAAGGAGAGAGGCTTGTTTTTTTGCGTGTATTATTTCGTTACGTGTGTCCAGGTTTTAGGTGGCTGCTGTTAAGAAATGTTGGATTCTGTGTCATCAAAATCGCTATTGATTATTATTATTAATGATATCGATTTCTAGTTATTTTTCTTAATTTTATTTCATCATCATCATCATCATCATTGCTATTATTTTTTAATTATTTTTATTATTATCATTATTATTATTGCCACCATTATCATAATAACTATTATTGATATTATATCAGCATTAGCATCATCATCGCCATTATTATTATTATAATAAGAATTAGGATTATTATTGTTACTATAAATCAATTTTAGTATAGGAATTAGCATCAAGCTAAGGAGTATTTGCATCGTTATTATTATTATCAGTCTGAACGGATTTATCTCCCAGCATTTTTATTTTAATCATATTGCATTATGCAAGCTATACACAGCAGAGGCCGTCTAATACGGGCGGGATAGGAATGTTTGCATACATTAGACACTGAAAGCATATTAGTTCTTGATTAGGCACGTTAGATAACTTACTAAGAAATGCAACAAACGTCCAATTGATGACGTCGACATGTGTTCGCCGGACTAAAACGAGGTTACATATTAGCGACGGTTCCTATCAGTATTGTACTTCGGAGAGGATAATGACATCATCTCCGCTGACCGTCGGGGACTTCGCTTGTTAACCTCTCTCTCACTCTCTCGCTCTCTCTTTCTCTCTCTCTCTCTCTCTCTATCTATCTATCTATCTCTCTATCTCTCTCTCTCTCTCTCTCTCTCTCTCTCTCTCTCTCTCTCTCTCTCTCTCTCTCTCTCTCTCTCTCTCTCTCTCTCTCTCTCTCTCTCTCTCTCTCTCTCTCTCTCTCTCTCTCACTCTCTCGCTCTCCTCTCTCTCTCTCTCTCTCTTTTGCTCTCTCGCTCTCTCTCTCTTGTTCTCTCTCTCTCTCTCTCTCTCTCTCTCTCTCTCTCTCTCTCTCTCTCTCTCTCTCTCTCTCTCTCTCTCTCTCTATCTATCTATCTATCTTGCTCTCTCTCTCTCTCTCTCTCTCTTTCTCTCTCTCTCTCTTTATCTCTCTCTCTCTCTCTCTCTCTCTCTCTCTCTCTCTCTCTCTCTCTATCTATCATCTATCTTGCTCTCTCTCTCTCTCTCTATCTATCTATCTATCTATCTATCTATCTATCTATCTATCTTGTTCTCTCTCTCTCTCTCTCTCTCTCTCTTGCTCTCTCTCTCTATCTAACTATCTTGCTCTCTCTCTTTTACTCTCTCTTACTCTTTCTCTCTCTTGCTCTCTCTCTCTCTCTCGCTCTCCCCCCCCCCTCTCTCTCTCTCTCGCTCTCTCTCTCTCTCTTGCTCTCTCTCCCCCCCCTCTCTCTCTCTCTCTCTCTCTCTCTCTCTCCCCCTCTCTCTCTCTCTCTCTTTCTCTCTCTCTCTCTCTGCTCTCTCTCTCTCTCTCTCTCTCCCTGCTCTTTCTCTCTCTCTCTCTCTGCTCTCTATCTCTCTCTTTCCCCCTAATCTCTGTCTCTCTCTCCCACCCTGCTCTCTCTCTCTCTCACCTCTCTGCTCTCTCTCTCTCTCTCACCTCTCTGCTCTCTCTCTCTCTCTCTCCTCTCTCCTCTCTCTCCTCCCTCTCCCTCTCTCCTCTCTTTCTCTCTCCTCTCTCTCTCTTTCTCTCTCTCTTGCTCTCTCTCTCTCTCTCTCTCTCTCTCTCTCTCTCTCTCTCTCTCTCTCTCTCTCTCTCTCTCTCTCTCTCTCTCTCTCTCCCTCTCTCTCTCTGTCCTATTTATATCTTATATCCTATTCTCACCTCCTCCAGCTTCCCTTAATCCTTACTTCTTACTCCTCCCTCCCCCCAACTAACCCTCCCTCCCCCCCATCCCCTCCTCCACCCACCAGCTGTTACCTCGCTTATGTTTTATTCCACGAGATTCACATCATGCATAATCAGGATATCTGATTGTGCAACCGATTATGTCCTTCATCTTATATATATATATATTTTCTTTTTTTTTCATCTTTGGCCATTTTGGGATCCATGAAAATTTATTGATCGCGTCTCGGATTTTGACGTCGTGATTAATGTAGCGTTTGATGGAGATGCGGAGCTCATTGCCGGGGGGCATTTTCGGTATTTGTTCTGTGGGGTCGGCTGGAAGGGGGGCAGGTGTTGGGGGTTGGAAGGAAGGAAGGGAGGGAGGGAGGGAGAGATAGAGAGGGAGGGAGGAAGGAAGAGAGGATGGAAGGAAGGAAGGGAGGAAGTGGGAAGGTAAAACTGGGAAGAAGGGAGGGAGGGAGGAAGTGAGGGGGAAGAATTAGGAGGAAGGGAGGGAGAGAAAAGGAAGAAGGGAGGGAGGGAGGAAGTGAGGAGGAAAAATTAGGAGGAAGGGAGGGAGAGAAAGGGAAGAATTAGGAGAAAGGGTGAGATTAGGAGGAAGGGAGAGAGGGAGGGAGGGAGGGGGAGAGAGAGAGAGAGAGAGAGAGAGAGAGAGAGAGAGAGAGAGAGAGAGAGAGAGAGAGAGAGAGAGAGAGAGAGAGAGACGGAGCACTCGGATGGTTATCATGACACACGAGCACCGAGACGCGGCGCGTGGGAAGGAGGTGCGGGGGAGCACATTAAACAGTGGAAGCAACTTATATGGGACAGGTTAACGTATGATGTCAGGAGGCAGAAGTAACCGCCGCATGTTGCTGGCTCCCGTTGACTTCCATGTTGAAGACTCACGGTGACTTCCATATTGAAGGCTCCTTTTGACTTCCACATTGAAGGCTCCTTTTGACTTCCATGTTGAAGGCTCCTTTTGACTTCCATGTTGAAGGCTTCCGTTGACTTCCATGTTGAAGGCTCCTTTTGACTTCCATATTGAAGGCTCCTTTTGACTTCCATGTTGAAGGCTTCAGTTGACTTCCACATTAAAAGTTCCCGTTGACTTCCACGCTGAAAGCTCCCGTTGACTTCCATGTCATCAAAGCGGTTTAAAATACACTTCCTCTGTTGAACGAGATCCTCAGAGTCAACAGGTAAGCGACACAAGACGGATCCGTCACCGCGCCCCTAACGAGCTCCGGGTCTGAGTCGTAACAGTTCACAAACATTTGAGCTTCCGTATTTCTCAACGCGAGGAAGACCGAGGGGGCAAGACGGTGCTCCCCCGCGCCGGTCGGTAGAGGTGGCATTCTCGGCGTTGAACGGAGGGAGATAGACTCTATTAGGAGGCGAGCTGATGCAGTCATTAAGCACGAGTGGTGATCAATCAAGCGCTCTGCTCTGCCTCACTGTGGAAACGACGCCGGGCCTTGTTAGTGCCATTGTTTGCGGTGCCGTTAGTGCCATTGTGGCCTTCGGGTGACGAGGAACACGGGCGCAACTAGCAGAAGGACCTCCGGGGGACGAGAGACCCGACGACGCCGCGGAAATGTTTGTTTGGTGATGGCAAATTGCGGGGGAAACAGACAGACATCAAGTAGACAGGTAGACAGACAGACAGATAGGCTGCTAGACAGACAGACAGATAGGCTGGCAGATAGGCAGACAGAGAGATAGACTGAAAGAAATAGATTGAAAAGCGAGAAAGAGAGAGAGACAGAGACAGAGACAGAGAAAGACGTAAATAAAGTCGTGAAGAGAGATGTAGAAATATTTTTAAACATAAGATGCGGTACTTGCTATGCCCGAACGACAAGAAACCCAAACAAAGGAAATATAAAAATAAAATAAAAAAAAGACAAAAGATAACATACCGATAAAAGAGGAAGATGGAAAGCCCGAGGACGAAGGAGCGGGAGAGATGGTGAAGATGGTTATCAGCTGACTCAAGGTCACGCAAAACTGGTGTTGATAATTACTGACATTAAGAAAGGTAAATTTCAAGATGGCCAGAGAAGGTGCTGGGTCGGGCATCTCTTGGAATGACAGGTGTGTTTCTTGGATATTCGGTTTGATTGCATGCAAACAAGTACTCATTATGATACAGGTACGCTTTTACTCACTATTTTGCAGACATTCGTTCAGTCACGTGCCCAATCAGTTGTTCTATCCCTCCCTCCCTCACTCTCTCCCTCCCTCCCTCCCACTCCCTCTCCCTCTCTCCCCCCGTATCTATCGTGAATCTGTTTAAATCGTCTTTCTTTACGGACCCAATAACTTCGCCATTTCTTCACTCACTGAGTCATTTACACACCACATGAGATATACAATTACATGGAAAGCATGAAAACAAGATAATTTTCGCCAGGAAGCAAACTAAGAAAAAATAATTCCCGTTGCATTTGCGATGATTCCCTAACCTATTTATCATTTGATAAAGTAATCTGTTCTCTCTTGACCTCTGACCTCGCCGAGACCAATCATTCCCTCCGTAAAAGCGGTCCTGTCGTGACCTTTCCTTAACCAACCTTAATCCCAACACCTTTCCCTGTGCCATTAGACCCCCAAAAGGGCCGGTG
>NW_028234430.1:23840278-23842778 GCF_977035675.1 Penaeus japonicus
TAGTAGTAGCTTTGTAGGGAAAAGAGGTCCATAGCAATCAAGGGGGTACATGTATGGTGGTGATAGTGCCGAAGATGATGAGAACGGTGACGAAAACGAAGAATAGAGTGAGAACAATGATTGAAGTGAAGTATAGTTTGAGTATGGTGATGAAAGTGAGCAAGACAGCGAGACTTGTGATGTAAGTTTAGATTATATTGAGAATAAAGATGTTAGTAATCAACATATAATTAAAGGTATAAATGAGACTGAATAACTTCAGAAGGCACAAATCATACCTTGATTTTCATTTGCCACAATGATTTCTGTTCAGTTGTGAAGATAGTAAGAATAGTAATAGTTATAAAGACAGTGAGGATAATGATAGTTATGATGATAGTGAGGATAATGATAGTTATGAAGATTGTGAGAATAGTTATAGATATGAAGATAGTGAAGATAATGATAGTTATGAGGATAGTGAGAATAGTGATAGTTATGAAGATGATGAAAGTGAAGACCATAGTGAAAATGGCCTTTAAAAACCCGACAACGCAGCCTACCGCCACATTGCGTCGCAGCGGCTGAACGCGGCGTCACCACAGCGTCACCACAGCGTCACCACAGCCCCCTCGACCGACAATCAGGGCGTCATCCTGAGTGATAACCCGCAATCAGGAGATCCTCTTTGTTTGCTCATTTAGCCGTCCGTGTGACGCTGACGGACATTTCCCCCTTTTTTTGGGTAGCTCATTTGTCCCTTTTCTTAATTTCTCCCCTCTTGATACTCCCCTTCCTTATTCCCGTCTTTATTCTTGTCTTCATTATTCCCGTCTTTATTCTTATCTTCATTATTCTTGTCTTTTTTCTTCTCTTCATTATTCCCGTCTTTATTCTTATCTTCATTATTGGCGTCTTTATTCTTCTCTTCATTTTTCCCTCTTAGCCCTTACGTTGTCGTTTTGTAGTTGTTGTTTTTTTCTGTACATTTGTTTAATGTTTCTCTTCTGCCATCCCGCTTTTGCCGTCTTTTCTTTCTTTTCATTCTCCTCCTCATAAGGGTTTTATTGTCCTGTTTTTCTTTTATATTTTTTGGGTTTAACTCCTTAGTTTTTACTTCAGGAGTCCTTCATTTTTTTTCTCTCGTATTTATCTTTCTTTTTCTACCCCCTCTTCTCTCCTCCTCCTCCTCCCCTTCCTTATTCTCCTCCTCCTCCTCCTCCCCTTTCTCCTCCTCCTCCTCCTCCTCCTCGTCACCTTTACCCCCCCTCCCTACCTCCCCCATCCTCCCCTCCCTCCTCCCTCCCCCATCCTCCTCCCCTTTCTCCTCCTCCTCCTCCTCCTCCTCCTCCTCCTCCCCTTCCTCCTCCCCCTCTTCCCCTTCCTCCTTGTTAGTGTGACAGAGTGATTGTCTACTAATTATTCAATCACGGCTAAATTACACATAATGGTATACGTGTCTAATTTTTTTTCTCCGTAAAATACTTTGCATGAATTTGAAGGACAATTTATTGAACGATCAACGCGGAGGTAAGGACGAGGTGGGGAGGGGGGGGAGGGGGTAGATGAGTGTGTCATTTTGTTTTTGTTTTAAGGATGTGGTTGTGTGGTTCCGTGTACCTGAGGTTGCAGTTGTGGTTTAATTTCGGTTTTATTTTTACTATTTGTATTTGATTTCCGTATCCCTTTTCTCCTTTCTCTACTTTTTTGCTGTTTCTGCTTTCTTTTCTTCCCATTTTGTACTCTTTTGTGTGTATGTGGTCTTTGCCTTTTAAGCCATCGCAGTTTTCTATGATTATGATGATTGTTATTAAAATTATGTTATTCAAAACTATATGTATATATATATGTATATATATATATATCTGTATATATATAAATATATATATATATATATATATATATATATATATATAAACTATATATGTATATATATATAATACATATATATATATATATGTATATATATATATATATATATATATATATATATATATATATATATATATATTTATATATATATATGCGTTTATGTGTACGAGCTCAATCAGCACATCCGTGAGTACATGCCTGTGGGCATTTATGTATAATCTGATGATCCATTTTGGCCGCAACTCCGGCCAATCTCGAGGGAAAGATCGCTGGCTTTTGGAAGTCTTCAAAGCGGAAACGAAGAGGGACATTTCCTTCATGAATAGACTTGAGCCAACAGCTTCGAGCCATCACGAACTCAGAAGAAACGAAAAAGGCGAGAGAACAAAGGAAGAAAGGAAGAAAGAAAGAATGAAAGAATAAATAATGTTCAGGGGAAAATATTTTACATGCGTTTGTGTGTGTTCGTTTTGTTTATGTAAGAGTGGGTGATGAGAAATAAGTGAGAGAAAACCGGTAGAGGCATGAATTAAGAAATGGGAGAAGATAGGGAGAGAGGGGGAGAATCCGGAGGCAAAAGGGGAGAATGACAGAAGTAGAGAGGGGAGTGGGGAATGGGGAATGAGGAGTGGGGAGAGGTGAGGGAGGA
>NW_028234430.1:23847778-23857778 GCF_977035675.1 Penaeus japonicus
TGTTTTCTTTCTTCTCCTTCTCCTATTCCTCTCCGGTCTTCTTCCTCTTCTTATTTGTCTTCCTCTTCTTCCTCGTCTTCGTCTTCTTATTTTCCCTCTTCATGGCTTCCTATCTTTCGTTATAGTTTCTTCTCCCGTTTTCTTAAATTCATCTTCTCTCCTCCTCGACACGTATCTCACCCCCCCCCCTCCTATTCCCCCATTCCATCCATCTTAACCCCCCTCCCTCCTTCCTTGATACTCCGCTTACCCCCCACATTCCCCATCCATCACAAAAAATAAAAGAAGGAAAATTATCTGACCCCCACCCCCACCTCCTCCCTAAGCCTTCCCCTCCTCCATTGACACTCCGCTTCTGAAGTCCTGCTTATTTATGTCTGGCTGTCGCCCTTGTCGCTTCTCTTGCGTCCCACACTCGCCTGTCCATCTGTCTGCTTGTCTGTTTGGTCATGTGTGAATGTGTCCACCCATGGCTGCCCACCTGCCCGCCCACAGTGATCTTCCAAGGTAGGATCGCTACTTAACTTATGCCTAACACACACACACACACACACACACACACACACACACACACACACACACACACACACACACACACACACACACACACACACACACACACATACATATATATATACATACACATATCTACACACACACACACACACACACATACATACATATACATATACACACACACACACTCCTTCTCTCTCTCTCTCTCTCTCTCTCTCTCGCTCGCTCTTTCGCTATCTATCTCTATCTCTATCTCTCTCCCAATCCCAATCCCTCTCCCTCTCTCCCTCCTCTCTCTCTCCTCTCTCTCTCTCTCTCTCTCTCTCTCTCTCTCTCTCTCTCTCTCTCTCTCTCTCTCTCTCTCTCTCTCTCTCTCTCTCTTTCTCTCCCTCTCCCTCTCTCTTTCCATCTCCCTCCCTCCCTTCCTTCCTCTTTTCCTCACCCTCACCCCTATCCCTCCCCTCCTACCTTCCTTTCCCTCTCCCACTCTCTCTACCACCTACTTCCTCAATAAGCCCCCCTCCCTCCATCCCTCTTTTCCTTCCCTCCCCCCTCCCATTCTTCCCCCCTCCCCCCTCACTTCTCCGCCGAGGCAAGAGGCAAGAGGCTGCTGATGAATGCATCCCAGAGACTCCTTTCCTTGAGCCTTTAATAAGGGCGAGGGCGCGGGCGCGGGCCAGGTGTATCACGTACATACCGCACATTATTAACGTACGAATGGTGTTGTGATCGTTCGCCGCTGCGGGCTTGAAGTCGTGGCGAGTTATGGTAATTATTTTTTCGTTTGATGGTCTTGCAGTATTGCTTATTTGATCCGCATTGCTATCTTGGGTTTGATGTTTGTTGTGGTTCGTTTGCTTGCTGGTGTTCTCGGTGTTTATTTGTTTCCGTTGGTGGTACTGTTATTGCTGTTGTTGTTATTATTTTTTTATGTTATTTTGGCTTTTCGTTCTTTCTGTTCTTCTCCTCGTTACTGTCATCACCATAAAGATATTAATGATGCGTGTGGTAATTGTTGATTAATTACCATCATCTTTATTCACCTCTTCCTCTGTGCATCGTTATTGTCTGCGTCATTACCATAATTTTATCATCCATCTTTATTACCTATGATGATCACCGCCGTTATGATTATTGGCTCTCCATTATCATCGCCTGCATTGCAATAACAATCTGTGTACGTATTCTGGTTATTGATTGTGAAGGGAGCCGGTGGAACATTGCACAAATATCGAAGGATCAGTGTAGCTAAAAATAGAACACACGGTAGCAGACTGCATAAAAACCTGTGAGATATCATCAACCGGAATCCCCCCCCCCCACCTCCTCTATCTTCCCCCCTCCCTTGTGCGTCTTCTCCCCCCCTTTTTGCGTCCTTTTTTTCTTTGTTCCTTCTTTGTTTTGTTTTGTTTTTTTCTCTTTCTCTTCTTGCTCTTGCTTATTATGAATTCTCCTGTTATCATTTGTTGTTGTTTCCATTATTCTCTCTCTCTCTCTCTCTCTCTCTCTCTCTCTCTCTCTCTCTCTCTCTCTCTCTCTCTCTCTCTCTCTCTCTCTCTCTCTCTGTCTGTTATGTCTGTCACTCTGTCTCTCACTCTCTCTTGCTCTCCACATTTATTTCTTCACACTTTAGACGGTATAATAATCAGACCATTGCGCCGCGCGTCTGCGTCCTTCCTGAATAATTCATACAATCAGAAGTGTGTTGGTCCGCCGGCACAGACGCTGGGGCGTCTCTAGGCTCACTCAAGGGACAGAGATGTGTCTTCGCCCACTCAAAAGGCTCTTGATTATTCCGCTCCCACTCAAGGGACTCGTGGCTATTTCACATCCACTCAAAGGGTTGCTGACTATCCCGCTACTACTCAAAGGGGTCGCTGCTGTTCCATACCCCCTCAAAGGTTTGCCTATTCCTCACCCACCTCAAAAGGCTTTTAGTTCTTATGACCCCACACCCACTCAATGGAGGCATAGCGATGTCATCCCCATTCACGAAGCGGGTGGTGATTCTAACACTGCTCGTGGGATTTTACGATCGTATACCTATTGCGGATGCCACAGTACGTGAGGACGACACCCAATCAGGGAGACGGGAGTACTTGACTTCCAAACACTCACAAAATAGTTAAAGACTTTCCTACACTTATTGTGGTATTTTGAAAGTAGGCAGTGTAGGTGGATAGCGCCGCTTGGAAACGTTGGAGGTGGTACAGTGAGTAAAGAAGGTACAGAGGGTACAACAAGGCCACACAAGACATGAATTTGATAGACCTGATAGTTGTGGCTTTGCACTGAAGCTGTCCCTTTTTCCGGGTATTTTTGGTGTACTAGTTTGGACAGTTTCTTTCTGTTTGTTGTGTGCACCAGTGTTTCTCATTTTCGTTTTTTTGCCAATTGAATTAACTTGTCACTTATCTTCAACTGTTTCTTCTTTTTCTCTTTCTTCTAAAATTCTTATTTTCTTTAGTCAATTGAGTAAAGTTCACGCGTTGATAACCTCTCTAGTCTTTAGTGATTGTGGACACGTCTGCGCGGATAAGTTCCTCGCTTCATTTCTTGTCAACTTTCTCGATCCTTTTCTCATTGCATTTTTGTAACCTTTTCCTTTGTGTGTTACTTCCCTCCGTTTTTAGCTGCTATTGTTTTAAAGGTCAGGCATAATGTGGGCATCAAAGGATTACTTGTTCACCTGCGGGGGAACACACTGTATATACACACATATGCACAAACACACGCATATATATACACATGTGCTTTAGATAGAGGCAAACTAACATATATACAAACAGAAATAATCGGACATGAATAATATAGAAAAGAAAACAAACACATACAAACATATATAAAACAATAAAGATAATATACTTATAGAAAAAATAAAGGCAAGCAAACCCCCTCAAAGCGCAGCAGCCGTATGTGCACGTAACAAAGTACCTGTATGTGCGTGTGTGCACGTTCACAGCGCACACGAAGGGGACTCAGTAGCATGAGGATGTGCGCGCAAGGTGACTTATAATGTGCGCCAACTTATATTAAGGCGGCCATTGTTCGTATCCGAAAGCCGCGTTTCTCCTTCAGCGCTGCGGAGTCCATAAAACCTGGCCAGCATCTGCGAGGAGGCCGGCCTGTGTTCTTGAGTTCATTCAGGTATACTCGAAGCCTTAATTTACATCATCTGATACGCTCGGCCTTTGGGGGCCCACCAGGTGTGGCCTAGCAACTCAAGGCGTTGTGTGTGTGTGTGTGTGTGTGTGTGTTTGTTTGTGTGTGTGTGTGTGAGTGGGCGCGGGCGCGCGCTTTTGTGTTTGTCTGTACGTTCGTATGTACAATGGTCCCGTCGGTGTTGTTCTTTCGTTTTTTTTATTATTATTGTTGATGCGCAATTGAAAGTATTTTCCATATCTGATAAGAGTGTCCAGAGGTGTGTTGCTCTTGTTGCAGCCTCTGTCGGTGTTATTCATACAGGCAGACCGAGAGCAAGGAGAAGCGGGGCCGTTAGTAGCGCTGCATTGATTTTATCTAGCTATTTATGTGTAGTTCGCGTTGGATCTCTTTATGTTATCTGTTCCTTTTACAACGCGTGGCTGAAGCAAAAGCGGATTGCTTGCTTTTTTTTCTTGTCTGTTTCATTACCGAGACGAATGACCTGTCAAGATTAAATGTTTAGACTGGCTGCAGTTTCATCTTTCACTTTGTAGATTATCCGTTGCCGTGCGTATTGTATAATTCAATTTCGGAGAATAAAAGTCAAGTTTAATTTGTTTGGGGGCATTTCAGGGGAGTGCTATATTCTGAATGGGAGAAGTATAGGTCATTTGTTCCCTTCATGGAGCACCAAAGGAAAGGGTTCACAGCAGGAAATAGATTCTTCACAGTGCCAAAAGACTGGGAGAACTCTTATCAGTATCCTCAAGCATATTCCACAGCAGCATTGTTTGTTCAAGAGTCACGGCAGTACTGGAAGACAGGGCTGGAAATCCTCTCAGCCATGAAGCCTGGCACGTGCGAGTACTCATGACAGCTGTCATGTAATTTTATGGAGGCTTATTTCACCCTCTTTGCCGGCACTAGCGCTGGGGAGCAGAGCCATTGTGTCAGCGGGTTGAGACATGGATTTCCTCTCAGTGGGGATGACTCTCTCTCTTCCTATCTATCGATCTCATCCGTTGCTGTTTCTTCTCTCCCATTCCCTTCTCATTTCCCCCCTTCTATGCATGGTGTAGAATCCCCGTCTGGACCTGATGAGCAGCGTCAAACCCCGTGGCAGGCGCTTAAAGAGAATCCAGTGTTGCTCCATCGGTTGGTCGCGAGATTCCATTAATGGGTCCGCTACACACGCCGTTGCGACACCGTTCAGTACAGCCCGATGGCGCCACGCAGACAAATGTTGCCTCTTTGATAGCCGACCTATCTTTGGCACCCTCACAGCACGGTCCCATATCGGTGAATGCCGTCGAAAGTAAGGCGGAAACATCGCCTTATACGCGGGCGTGAGAGGTCAGCCGACGGGAGGCAGGTAGGGCTTGTGATAGGCGCCGCCGGTGGGTGTCCTCGGAATCATTAAGGGGGAGGGGGAAGGAAAGGGAGTACAAGGGTGTCAGATATCGAAAGGTGCCAAAAGCTTAGGTGGCCCGAAGGCTCGACACCTTGTCTTGGGCTACTTAATGGCTCTCCTTTTGGGAAACGATCGACTGTTTTTGGTGTGGATGCATAAATCTTGATTTTTTTCTTCTTTTATTTTTTGGAGTTGGCCTGTTTTTCTTTCTTTTTTCTTTCTTTTTTTTTGCTCCAAATTGTCTTTTATTGTTGCTTTGTATATCTCACTTCATCTGTTTACTTAATCTCCACATGGCATTTTATGTATATTTATATGTTTACGTTTGAATGTTTTGAATGTTTGAATTCCGTTCCCTGTGAAGAGGTTCTGATGTAGTCTCAGCCGGTCTCATTTGCTTTTAACAAGAGGTATACAAATTTTACTTACGTATTACTGAACTGCCATATGCGCTATCTTTATATTTAAATCTTTAAGAAGATCCGACAATATGCAATAAGCTTTTCTTTTTTTCTTCTTCTCTCCCACTCTCTCTTTAATGCGTCAGATTATCCAAGAGTTAAATCGGCGTGTCTGACATCCTCACCACAGACCACAGTGTTCACTCGACGCTCTGGGTGTGTGTGCACGTTCACTCGCCACTGCATCTTCACAACACTCTCATATCATGCTCATTATAACTCTTTTTATCTCCCCTTTTCGCGCTTAGGACGTAGCTTGCAATTACGGACCGTATAGCAGTGAGACTAATGGACAATGTAAGAAGCTAAGAGAAGAAAGTGTGAAGGAATTCCAAGGGGCGTCGTTGTGCTGTCACACGAGGGTTAGATACTCGGCAAACAATAGACACATCGGTTCCGAAACTTCTCCAAACAAAAGACAATCACTTAGCCTCGAGTTGAAGCTATGTCAATAGGGTCGATTTGGACGAAGATTTAAAGGACAAAGTCGTCCGTTTCGATACCCTTTTTGGTTGAAGGTCTCTATCTTTCCCTCCCTCTTCTTCTCAATTCCTTGCGATTTCCTCGATGAATATTCCATGACGTTGCCGCGGAAAACAAGAGTCATGTTTGAAGGAGGCAGTCGCTCGACATCCTCTCTCTGTCTCTAAGAAAACAAAAATCGTTCCTCTTTTTAAAAATCTTCCTAACCCCTTCCCTCCCCCCCCCCTCCCCTCCAACCACACCTGGAGCAGTGACCAGCTTAATCTCCCCATCTTCAGAAAAATCAGGTGAAAGTGACATCGTATGCAGCCAAGAGTGGAAGAGAACTCGTGGTAGGGCGGAGTGCCTGACAGCGACTTGCCTAACCAGGGGCGGTCGGTCAGCACTGTCGGGCGCTCCTCGTAATCACACTTATCCACTTTTTGTCCCTAAATGATCGTGCTGACGCCGTCGTGATATATCCACCGCTCGGCCAGCGAGTTATTCTGCCTTCACACCTTTTCTGCTGGGATGAGATTTCCTTTGAATATCCTTACCAACGATTTCCTTGTTTTCCAGTAAAAGATATCGTGGAGCAAACAACCAAACAAAAACGTTGATGCTCGTGCTCGTGCAAATTTTCTGCCCAACGCTACTGCACCATTTCCCGAAGTGTTATTGGCAAGCATTCAATGAATTCGAAAAAATGGGATAAAAAAGAAAAGAAAAAGAAAACACCTCGCTTAATGTTGTGATCGACCTTGACAAGTTTTTTTTTTTCTTGTACGAAATGAAACCCCCATAATCTTAACCTGCTCATGCAACGCCACGAAGAGGGTAGTAAGTTGTGTGTGCAGTCTTAAGAAAAAAAATGAATATGTGGACTTGCTTTACTGGACCTCTTCTTCTTTCATAATCATTGGCCCCCTATAGATTTAATTAAAGTCGAGAACGAGGCAAAAATTAAAATGTGCAAAGTTCACTCTGATATACGTAGCGTTAATATCACTTGGCAAGGCACCAGAGCGAGCCATTTCCTGCCGAAGTAAAATCCCCAGTACAAGGTAAAGTAAAGCTTCAAGAAAGGGTACAAAAACCGAGACATCCTTCAGGACTCTAGAGGAAACACCCACACGGGCGTCGCGGCCTCACATCCTTCGCCCACACACCCAAATTGGCCTCGACAGGTAATAGAAGCGGGGTGGGCTGCTAATGGGTTATATAGATCCCTCAGGTAAGCTCTTTATTCGAGCGGCCACGAGTACTCGGGCTCGGGCATGACATGCACTTTATCGCCTTATCACAGGACGCCGGCCAGGCGCGTCCGCAAGGATCGCTACCAGCCTGCGCGGGTATCGCACTCATCGTTATTAGACTTGTCGTGTCGAGGAGAGCAAGTCATACCTCTTCCTCCTCCCCTTCCCCTGTCCTCCTCCTCCTCCCCTTCTCCCACTACCTCTCCCCCTTCTCCTTCCCACTGTCCTCTATCGCCCTTTCCTTCCCCTTCTTCCCCTTCTCTCGTTTGCCTCTTTGGACGGTGTGCCCTGCGTGAGGGAAAGACCGTTTGTGTTTAGCCGAGTCGGTTGCAGAGACGCAGCTGAGGTTATTACATTCATTTAAAATTCACGAATAAAATTGTTGAATTATACCAAATTTGAATGCGATAGTGGGAATCTCCATGAATGTTGCATTTAAAGAGACAAGCCAAACTTTATGATCCTTGTTAACTTCGTATAGTGTATATAATTAGTCACTTTATTGTTCTCCCCCTTGTAAACGCCACCGGTCGGAAAAAAGGGTAGCAGCACGATAAAACTTTTTAATAAAAAGGTGTTTCACAGGAGGCTGGTAATCGTGTTGACTGATCACTCAAGGCGAAAGGTCACGCATCATCCACTTCTGTTTTTTTTAAGGCCGACCAATCACGCCCCGCCATTTGCGCGCCCGAATACCCCTCAGGAGTAAACAGCTCCGATTGGTCACGCCCTTCCATTTTCTCGGCAATGTCCGTCTTCCTCGTTGATACAACGACCAATGACAACCTGCCATTTGCACGCCAATGCATGCATTTAAAGCTAAGGCCGACTAACAACACTTTCATTTGCCCGCCAGTGTGTGTTGAAGGTTGGGGCTGCCCAATCACGCTAATTCATTTGCCCGCCAATATATGTATCTGAGGCTAAGACTGGCCAATGGGAATCTTTCGTGTGTCTACCAACATTTGCTGCCGAAGTTAACATCTGCCACGCCTTTCCGCTTATACATTGGTTGGTGGCTTGCTCAATCACGCCCTTCCAATTACACCACATTACCTTTCTTGGAATTTTATCTGGTTATTTCAGGAGACTCCACCTCTACGCGCTTGTGTCCCATGTTATTTACACATTCGTGTACTCGTTGCATTTGGAGTAAAAATGGATTAAGGGAAACAGCTCCCCTTTGCAATCTGCTTTTCAGCAACTGGAAAACGGGTTGATGTGGTAGCACACCACCTAGGTTGTACAAGTTATCGTACAAGAGGAAGATGATATCAGCTCTCGTACGTTTAACTGATTAATGTTGTACCAGCCGCCTGTCCACTCGTGTGCGATAGGATCTTGCAGTATAGACCTTATCTTTCTCTTCTCTAAGGGCCAGTTTCCTGAAGGCATTCAGACATTCATACGATCTCGACTTACTTACGACGAAATCCTTTTGCTTAAAGGGAGATGAAGTTGGGTGCATTCCCTGTCATTGCCGAGTCGGAAAACACTTTCTCGTCATTATTAAGTCTGATGGTTTATTTTGCTTTATATCTCTGGTGGGGTGGGGCGGGGGTGGGGGCCATAATGGGCAATTTTGTTTCTAAGGACTGGTAATTGGGAGCCATGATATACGGCGTGCCAGCTGCCTCGTTATGGTGAAGTGTGAGAAGGTTTCTGTGCTTAGGTCGTGGAGGCGGCGGTTGCTCCTCGACATTCTTTTGCAACCTTTGATGCATTTTGCATTCATGAGCTGTATTTACTTTTTGAAGAATTAAAGTGAAAACAAAGAAAAGAAAAGAAAGGAGAAATATATATGCATATGTATATACATGTGTGTGTGTGTGTACACATATGTATACACACACACACATACACACACACACACACACACACACACACACACACACACACATATATATATATATATATATATATATATATATATTTATAAAACGGCAAGTTTGTTGAACTGCCACATGGGGAAATTACGTTTCTCGTCACCGAACAGTTGCGGAATGTAAAGCATTTTCCTCACTGAGAGAAATAAGTGAGGATATTAATTCCGCGATGCAAAAGCGGATTTAAGCGAACGTGCCTCTTTTCCCCTCAGTTTATTCATTTTTATTCTTTAATCTCCGTCTACGATTTTTTTTCCACGACGCCGAGACCAGCCGAGCCGCGGCCAAGCCTCCGAGCGAAGGCCGCGGCGACTAGTCCCATTGTACCCGAGCCGGTAATTATATTATATTCATTATCTGGTAACCTGCAAGAGGCTAACGCATGCAGTCACGACAATCCCCAGACTTCATTACCCTATTGTTCGCTGTTTATTTACCTCTACTAACTTTTGGCCGTCAAGTAATGGGTGGATATTCGGAGGCACAAAAGCACGTTTAATTACGGACTCGCTCCTCTGCTGGTCGTGGGTGATGCGTCAATGGGTGGGTGGAGGGGAGGGGGGGGTATTGGAGTCGATAGAATAATGCTTGCAACTTTAGGTTATCTACAGCATGCTTTAACCGGTTATTTGATTATATATATATATATATATATATATATATATATATATATATATATATATTACACATACTCATATATATGTATCTATATATATTTTATGTATATATAGTAAATATATACATATATATATACATATATACATATATATAATTATGTATATATATATATATATTTATATATATATATATATTTATATATATATATATAGTGTGTAAATACATACCTACATTATATATATACAC
>NW_028234430.1:23862778-23870278 GCF_977035675.1 Penaeus japonicus
GTTTGCCGCTACACACAATGCCGTCACCAGCTCCAGGTGGCGCAGCTGGTGCTCACGCCTGATTTACGCTGTCGGCGTTGCTATGTTTGCGACGATAATGCGGAGTTACGGCAAGCAGGAACCGCCTCGGCAGCCGAGTTTCAACTATTGTATTTTTTCAGCGTTCCGAGAGGTGGGGATGCCTTTTAATTTAATTATAATTGTGGATGAAATCGAGGTAATTGTTGGCCAGTTCAGGAATAAAATTTTTTGGGAGTTATATTTTGCCTAATCTTAATTGTGTGAAATGAATTGTGGCGATTGCTCTGCATTGCATTGCCTCTTTTAGGGAGAAATGTTCAGATATTAAAAGAACGATGTTCATCTCTCTCTCTCTCTCTCTCTCTCTCTCTGTGTGTGTGTGTGTGTGTGTGTGTGTGTGTGTGTGTGTGTGTGTGTGTGACCCTGTCTGTGTTTGTGTGCGTATGCTCAACGGTGACGACCAAGATAGCAAGAAAGAGAAAGATAAAAAAGAAGAAGAAAAAAGGAGGGTGTGATCAAAATAAGTACGTGTTGCCGATAAGAAAGTTGACCGTCCAGCTCCTTTTCTCATTACGTATCTAATTACATCACTAAATTACTCGGACGTTTAAGTAGATAGTGAGGGCGGGCGCGTGCATACCTGCTGCCTATTACGTACCCCTGCGCTTGCCCACCCATTTCCCTGCCCCCATGCTTGTCCGCCCCCTTCTTGCTTCCCCATCTGCTTGCTCACCCCAGCTTGCTTACCCATCTGCTTGCCCGCCCCCTGCTTGCTCGCCCATTTACCGCCCCCCTCCCCCCCTTCTGCTTGCCCGGCCACCCGCGAACAGTCTCTCGCGGCTGATACGATGGGGCACGGCGGGCGGGTATGTCCGTGCGTGCTTGCATACGTGTGGAGCTTTTATGTAATTGCAATTTCCTTTAAGCATGATTATCCTTCGGGTGGGATGAGCCAAATGGAAGAGTGATAGCGGGCAGGGGCGTCCCAGGAGGGGGCGGGGTGGGGAAGAGGGGGGAGGGGCGTGGGCGCGGGGGAGGCCGAGTATGAGAGTCGGGGTCTTCATTTGCATATAAAAGATTAGGACATTTTTTATAGGCTTGTTCGGTTTAATTCCGTGGCTCGCTTTTAGAGTCACTTGGCGGGATGCGACGGTGTCCAGCTTCCCACGTTGATGTCCGGATAAAGGAGGGAGGGGGGGGGGGTGAGGGAACGGGGAGGGAGAAAGGGCAAGAGGGAAGAGGGAGGGAAGGGGTAGGGGAAGGGAGTAGGGGTAGGAGGAAGGGGAGCGGAAGAGGTTACAGACACGGCCCCGCTATCTGAAGTTGGCCAACACTCGAACACAATTATCCCGGGTTCTTGTGTTCGACTTTGTAGTGTCTCCAAACTGCCGTGTTGATCTCGGGAAGTGCTGATGAGCCTCGACTGTGGGAAGTACAAGCACTTACGGTCGCGCAGGCACACATGCATGTATGTACGATCACGCAGACACACACACACACACACACACACACACACACACACACACACACACACACACACACACACACACACACACACACACACACACACACACACATACACACGCATGATATAGATAGAGAAATTTATAGATAGATAGATAAATAGACAAAATCTCTACAAAAAAATAAAACATAATGCATTCCGATTTAATCAATATAAAACCCGCGAAAAGCTCGATTAATAACAGCCGTTCTTTTTAATTTTATTATATATTTTTTTCTTTTTTCTTTCTCTTTTTCTTAACCGAGGAGTAATGAATAACTGATCAGATGACACGTATCCGAGAAGCAATTTAAACGAGGCACTATAGACGCGCTTAAATGGAACAGCATCCCCGCCCACCGGATTCGATTGGCCGCCGATAAGAGGGGCGGGGGTGGGGAGGGGAGGGGGGGCAAGGACGACATCCCGGACGAACAGGTGAATAGGTGTCTTGAAGGTACCTTTTTTCTCAGACACGAGGTTGTTTAGATGGATGTGAAGGAATAGGAGGGGGGGGGGGCACGGGCGCCATGTTGGATGGATAGGTTAATAGGTACGGAGGAGAGGCTGTTGTTGTCATTTTCATTATCAGGAATGTTGTTTTTTGTTATTGTAATTATTATGAGTGTGTTTTTTGTTATAATCAAGTTTCGTTATTGTGATAATTATCATTATTGTTATTATTATTATTATTATTTATATTATTATTTTAGCATCATTATCATCATCATTATTACCATTATTATTATTATTAGTTGTTGGCGTTGTTATTAACATTACTATCATTATCAATATCATTATTGTTATTACTATCATTATTATTTTCATTATTGCCCATTTTATATCATATCACCATTGTCATCATAATCAATTTTGGTATTTCATTTATAATGACCATATCCACCGTCATCAGCATCATCAGCATCATCTCCCCTATTACCATCAGCACCATCATCATCACCTTGAGAGCTGATATAAAACTTTCCTAAATACCCAATAAGATTTCTATCTTAAGCCCAATAAAACGAAGCCGTAAGTGAAGACGAAAAGAATTCACTTTCCTCTCTCTCCCTCCCTCCCTCTCTTTCTCTCCCCCCTCTTCCTTTCCCCCTCGTCCTCTCTTTCTCTCTCGCTCTCTCTTTCTTTCTCTCTCTCCTCTCTCTCTCCTCTCTCTCTCTCTCTCTCTCTCTCTCCTTCTCTCTCTCTCTCTCTCTCTTTCTCTCTCCTCCTCCCTCTCTCTCTCTCTCTCCCCCCCCCTCTCTCTCTCTCTCTCTCTCTCTCTCTCTCTCTCTCTCTCTCTCTCTCTCTCTCTCTCTCTCTCTCTCTCTCCCTCCTTTATCTCTCTCTCTCTTTCTCTCTTTCTCTGAGTTTCCACACGAGGTCAGAGGGCGGTGCAAGGGAGCGCCGTGCTAACACTTCTCCATTAACAGATAACAACTCTTCCTCCACTCATTCCCTTTCCTCTCTTTCCTCTTCTTTCCTTCATTTCCCTCCATTCCCCTCCCTCCCTTCTCCTTCCTCCTCTTGCCTTCGCTCTTTTCCTTTTTCCCCTGCCCACTCTTCCCCTCTCCTCCTCCCTTTCTCTCCCTTCCACTGCCCATCCCCTTTCCTCCCGAGCCTTTCCTTCTCCCTCCCTCCCTTTTCCTCCTTCCTCTCTCTCTCTCCCTTCCTTTTCCTCCCAAACTTCCCTCTTCTTCTTCCTCCTCCTCCTCCTCCCCCCCTCTATCTCTCTCTCTCTCTCCTCCCAGCAGCGCACAGAGACGCCCAACCAATTATCAGATGTTGTCAGAAGACCACCAGCGTCAGCGCGATGTCAGATAACCAACGTCAGCACGTGTGATCAGGCACGAGAATCAGAAACACACGTTCGGCGGCTTTGGGGAGGGACGGGGAGGAAAGGGGGTGGGAGCGTGCATGCGCGCAAGCAAAATGCTGGTGACCTTGGCTGGAGGTGTGTTGCGAGAGGAGAGGGTAGATGGGAAGGGGAGAGGGGAATGGGAAGGGGAGAAGGGAATGGGAAGGGGAGAGGGGAAGGGGGTCTTGTAACCCTCCTGATCACATAGGCTTCGAGTTTTTTTTCTCCGCTTTTTCCTTTTGCTGTTAATTAGTGTCATAATGAGACCCGTTCTTGTTTTCCCTGTTTGTTCGTCCGTCCGCCTCCCCCTCCTGCCGCGGCGGCGTCCTTCAAGTCTTACTTATTTATTTATTTATCTATTCGCCCCATTAACATTATCTTTTGGGGAGCGTCTTCCCTGGGTGGGAGCTAGCGCTGGCCTGGCCTGACTTGCAATACTGATACCTGTAATTAATCTCCTTTGATGTCTCACCGCGTATGAAGCCTAGTAAATCCACGCAAGGCTGATTCACACGTCGAGACCGCGTCCCCTCCGCCGTCGCGCTTTTTGCTATGGTCCGCCGGGCTGTCGATTGCATGCTTGCCCTTCCGCATGACGTTCAAGGGATTGCCTTTCACTGGTGCGACTGCCGTCTGCCCGGCTGTTCTTCCTTCGCTTCTCCTGCGTGTTCGTTCGAGTGTCCGCTTGATTTTCGGTTCTTTTCTTGGCTGTCTGGAATCCAGTCATGTCTGTCTACGCTACGTCACTGTCTACTTACCTCCCATCGGATGATCTATAATTAGCTAATCCATCTTAGACTTGCGTATTTCACTGATCTTTCTTAGAATTGACGTCTTTAACTAATAGAGTTAACCAATACTAGAGTTTCCTGTATAATTAATCAAAGGCAATTACCTATTTAGTTAATCGAGTTACCTACTTAACAATTCCTTATCTTAGACTTTCCTATTAATTAATCCACCACATCTCCGTCCTACTTTCCTCTCATCCCGTTCCCCTTTATCCACATAATCCACATCGCATTTTAATTTAGCGAGTCAGCTCTTACTCCAAGCTGGGCCACCGTCATAACTTCACATCTAATGTCGTATGAAGATTATAGTCTCCTGCACCATTCCGTCTGCTGCAGTAACTTTGCAAAACTTGTCTCGAGTGACTATGAGGAGAGAGAGAGGGAAAAGGAGAAGGAGGAGGAGAGAATGAGAGAGAGGAGGAGAATGAAAGTGTGAGTGTGTGTGTGACTGAGTGAATTAGTGAGTGAGTGAATGGATGGATGAAAGAGTGATTTATATATATATATATAATATATATATATATATTATATATATATATATATATATATAATATATATATATATATATATATATATATATAATATATATATATATATATATACAGAGAGAGAGAGAGAGAGAGAGAGAGAGAGAGATGGGGAGAACAAGTCCAAAAATGTCTTGAATTTACCCTTTCTTAAACTTTCACTCTCTGCGTTCTTTAGCGCGAATTTCTTATTAAGTGGAATGCTGTTAGACAATTTTACACACACACTCCACATTTCTCTCTCTCTCTCTCTCTCTCTCTCTCTCTCTCTCTCTCTCTCTCTCTCTCTCTCTCTCTCTCTCCTCTCTCTCTCTCTCACACACACACACACACACACACACACACACACACACACACACACACACACACACACACACACACACACACACACACACACACAGAGCCGCCTGAGCTACACCACCGCGTGTTAATTTGCTGCTGACTCACGCCTCTAAAATATATCTCGCGACGTAATTAATTAGCAGATAAGGCGTCCGAGGTGATGTAATGCATGACAAGCAACCATGAAGCAACCATGGGAATCGAAAAGGAAAGGAGGAATGAATTGGAAATTGAAAAGCGTGGAGGCTTGTATATCATATATGTTAATGGCGAGCGGCGTGTGAGAATATTTAAAGGTGAGTGTGCATGGCAGGAAGATGAAGGAAGGGAGGGTGGATGTGGGAGAAGAAGAGGGAACAGAGGAGGGAGTGGGGGTGGGAATGGGAGTGGGAGAAGGACAAGGGGACGGAGTGGAAGTGGCAAAAGAAGGAGTAGGAGTAGGAGTGTTGAGAAGGAGAGGGAGTGAAGAGTGGAAGTGGGAGAAGGAAAAGGAGGAGA
This sequence comes from Penaeus japonicus, assembly GCF_977035675.1. Lineage (NCBI taxonomy): Eukaryota > Metazoa > Arthropoda > Malacostraca > Decapoda > Penaeidae > Penaeus > Penaeus japonicus. Next base: position 23,868,320 of record NW_028234430.1, read on the forward strand.
GATTGAGAGATCGAGAGAGAAAAAAAACAACGAAACACATAGACTAGCAGACAGACAAACCAACCGACACGAAGGCAGGCAGGCAGGCAGACAAATAGAACAGTCAGCCAAGCACAGAAACGCCGATGAATGAAACCCAGTATCTGCTTTAAGGCGGTTATTATACCAATATTGCCATGTCTCCTGGGTCAGTATGAGCGTGTGTCCCTCTCACTCTCTTGGTAACACAGCGGCGTGGACATGAAAGGCCAGTGCTGTTCATATATGCTGGGAATCTTACTTTGCTTGCTTTTATTTATGGAAATTGTGTTGCAGGTTTTTTCTTTCTTTTTTTGGGGTGGGGGAGAAGAGGTGTTGTTTAGAAAAAAAGGGAAATGTATTGTTTACCCCTTTTGGGGAAATGGAAACAAATCATGGTAGTATTTGTAGTAACAAGGTAGAGGAGGTAGGTGTAGTTTGTAATAGTTTTTTTTTTTGTACGTAATAGTAATCCCGTTTCGCATCGCTGTCTGACGGTGTACATCGCGTGTGTGCTTTGGTAGTGACGTGAATGGATGCAATATTTTCGTGATTGCAGCCATTCGTTGCTGCAACTAAGGCACAGAGCGGCGCCGGTGTTGTTGTTGCAGGTGTAGCGATGATGCCAGATGCCGTTTGGTGCATACATGAATATTGGCTTTTGTGTGTTGTTATGCATGGGAGGAACGCGGTTGCTGGCCGGGCACTGTTCCCTGGGAGACTGTCCTTCCTGCTTCTTTGCTTGTTTGCCTCGCTTTGTTTGGCGTTGCTTTGAACGCTCTCAATTGTTTCTTTCGGACACAAGTGAGAGCAGTGAGAGTTTCATAACATTGTTATTACTTTTGCATATAAGTAAAAAATTATGTTTGCGCGTACACACACACAGACATACACACATATGTATATATATAGATGTATATACAGGTGTATATATGATATGATATATATATATATATATATATATATATATATATATATATATATATATATATATATATATATATATATATATATATATATATATATATATATATATATGAAGGGATAAATACGCACACTCCTGTTATACCACTGTTCACCCTTTATATACCACACCCCTGACCCCGTCCACGTGGGAGAGACCAAGACAGGGCAAGTCAGGTCAGGCAGTGTCAGGGGATTCCTCTGATGACACCTAATAACCGCGACTTACACACGTCCCCGACCTGACCGACAAAGGTGTTGTGACAAATCGGAACACAACAAGAGCCGAGTCACGTGGATTTTCTCATTGGTGTTTGTGTTCGATGGCGGCAGCTGTGGCGTGATGGCTCGAAGGATGCGTGTGTGTGTGATTGCGTGCGTGAGGGAGGAGGAATTGTAACCTACATGAGTGTGTTTTGTGTGTGTACGGTATTTGTGTTTATAGTCCCGTGTAGAAGTATGTGCAGTTTGTAAATGTATGTATATGTGAGTCTTGGATCGGCTGTGTGTGTGTGTGTGTGTTTGTGTGTGTGTGTGTACGTGTGTGTGTGTGTGTGTGTGTGTGTGTGTGTGTGTGTGTGTGTGTGTGTGTGTGTGTGTGTGTGTGTGTGTGTGTGTGTGTGTGTGTGTGTGTGTGTGTGTGTGCATGTGCATGTGCGTGCGAGTGGACATGAGTGTACGTGCTTACATGTGTGTTCAGATTCTAAATGCACATCTAATGTATAAAACAAGACAGCTCAAATATATGCATATACATATTAACACGGTTAATATGCATACTCAACAATTCTTTTAAGTGTGGAGGAAGAGGAGGAGATAATGAACTTATAACTTTATTTTTTTCTTCTTTGGTGTAAAGTAGTTTGTTAACATTCCTGAATGAGGGAGTAGTCCAACTTTTTAGACGTATTTTCGCCAACATTATGCCTTGTTGCGAATTTCTTCAAAGACGCACTCAGCTTCTTAGCCAAATGCATA
>NW_028234430.1:23875278-23885278 GCF_977035675.1 Penaeus japonicus
CCACAGTCACATAATTTGAATTCGACCAAACTCGAGCATTGACATTCAGAGTGTGATATTTCTGAAGCAGAATACGTTTGAATTCGCCCTGTGTAACATGCAATTCATGTGAAGGAAGTGATTGGTATGTAGTATATGAAATACATTGCCATGCAACTGCTCTTTGTCAGTCAGCGTCCGGACCACTTAAAAATGTAAGGTTAATAGCAAGGTCAGTTGCCAGTGGGTAGACATATGTGCCTGGGTTGAAAATGGATAGTATAATGTCCCCGGGTCAGTCGACGTACATACGTACCCAAGGACAAATAAAAGTACAAGTGGCAGCTGACTCACACAAAAGTACATATATACCCAAGGTCAAGGAAAGGGCGCCCATGTGTACCCGCAAGGAAAAGCAGTTCAATGTCAAGAAAGTATGTGGTCAAGGCCGGACAGGACTGCACGCCGGGTTCAAGCAGTATACCCCATCGAAGCGATAGGCTACCGTTACGGTATTTCGACCTTTATAACGAGTTTTACGTAAGTCGGTAATCCTTTACTCTCCGAATGGGGGCTTCAGACGTTCCTCGAACACACTGCATATATGGAAAAAAGTCCTTTGTACAGGGGAGACTAAAACGGACAAACAAATTATATAAAAAAACAGGACTTCGTGAGCACGCCGTTGGTCAGGTGGCATTATGAGGCCTTGGGTTACTTAGGGCAATTGTTTATCATCATTTTGTATCCGGCTAATACATATAATTACTCGTATTTATGCGATCATGCCTACGAGGGGGCGATTAGCATACCGGGCAATTATTTTAAATGCCAAAAGGGGGGAAATACCTGTTTGATTAAAACATAAGCCATTTTTCTCTTTCAGTCTCTGCCTTTTTTTTTTTAGATCTATGAAGATTAAGGAATGAGCTTGGGAATTTTTACCGCGTCTTTGTAAGCATGATAAAGATTATTGTTAAGGAATATATCTAGACCCCCCATCTCTCTCTTCTCCTTCACACGCACTAACACACACACACACACACACACATACACTCACTCACTCACTCACTCACTCACTCACTCACTCACTCACACACACACACACACACACACACACACACACACACACACACACACACACACACACACACACTCACACTCACACACACACACACACTCACACTCACACTCACACTCACACTCACACTCAAACACAAACACAAACACTCACACACACACACACACACACACACACACACACACACACACACACACACACACACACACACACACACACAACTCCCTCCTCCTTCATCCCTCCTCTCGCCTCTATATTCTTCCCTCTCTTCTCCCTTCCTCTTGTTCCTCTCGTCTTCTCCCCCTCCTCTTATTTTCCCCTTTCCTCATCCTCCTCTTATTCTCCCTCTTCTCTCCCTCCAGCTCTCCGCATCACTCTCTTCTCTCACCCCCCACTCTACTCCTTCTACCCCCCTCCCCCTTCCTCCCCCTCGGGTAATTACCTCCAGCCAGTCCTCCCGAGTAACTGAGGCCTCGGCTGAGAAACCCTTCAGTACGTCTCACTTATCTAGGCCTATCTTTTCTTCAGCAACCCTTTCCCTCTTGTCTAAGATATTGGGGCTATCGATGGTACTTTGTCTATCAGTAGTACTCGGGTTATCAGCGGTTCTTGGTCTAACGATGGTACTCGGTCTATCGGTGGTACTTGGGCTGTCAGTGGTTCTTGGTTTATCGGTGGTACTCAAAGTAGCTAGTTATGTCATGTTGGTATTACTATTATTTGTGATTATTATATTTCGATTATTGCATTGGGTTTTATTGTATTTGTGTGTTCTCCACCCCTTTCTTGTGATAATAGAATACATTTTCGTCGTGTTCTGCGGTAGAATTCTGTATTCCCTGAATAGAATAGCAGAACCCTTCTTAATATTAATATTCAGTAAAACGTCGTAAGTTGCAATATGCAGCAGCAAGCAGCAACAGTTGTAAGAGAGGCGCCTTCGCCAGCCATTGGCGATTTTCTCACCCATTGTCCTTTTTTGTAGGTAAATTAATTACCTTTTTTTCAAACACCTCGTTTCCAGTGCCCGCTCTGCCATCTGTTGTGCGCTGTTCTCTTTTTCTAATTTTATTTAATCTTGTATGTGCTTTTCTCTTTTGTTATATTTTCTTAATCTCTCTCTCTCTCTCTCTCTCTCTCTCTCTCTCTCTCTCTCTCTCTCTCTCTCTCTCTCTCTCTGTTTCTCTCTCTCGTTTTTGCTTTCTCTCCCTCCCTCCCCCCGCCCACTACCCTTCTCCCTTTTCATCTTACCCCCTGTTCCCGGTATCTCGTCCATCCCTTTTACCCTTTTGCTCCACCCTCAGAACCCACCCCAATGTTCCATCCTACAACCCACCCTCCCCCTCGGCAACGCCCACTGACCCACCCAAGTTTTTAACGTTGGCCCCAGCCCCTCCTGAAGAGACGGAGGTCCTGTGTTGCTATCCAAATCTCCCTGCGCGTTTCAGGGTAATATGCAGCCGCCGCCAGACTTGCAGGCCTCACACCTCCCGCCCCCTTTTTTCCAGGTGGATGGGGTATGGGGTAGGTGGGTAGGTGGGTAGGTGGGTAGGGGGTAGGTGGGTAGGTAGGTAAGCGGATGGGAATATGGGGAGGAGGGGAAAAATAACTAAGGTTTCTTTTTTGATGGTTATTGTTGTGGTTATGATCTCGGGGAATGGCGGGCGATAACAGATATTACACCGCTGTGGCTTCGGGGACGGTTAAGGGTAGATGGGACTGCCGCTTAACGTATGGTCTTATTACAACGGCCGTGACTGTCGTGTTTTTTGGGTGTACTTCTCACGTCATTCTCTTTGTGAGAGAGAGAAGTGGAAGAGGTTTTTTTTTGTCATTGTTTACTGGCATTTCCCGTCGAATAGGAAAAAAAAATACCCAGAAGTAAACAGGCGTGGGACGGGACAAATTTCCGTGGAGAATTCTCTTTTGTCAGAAAAATAAAGTTTAAACGACTTTGTTATTGGCGTATATGTAGATTCACAGGGAAAGAGTATATAGCTTGAGATAACAGGAAATACTTAAGAGACATATTAGGACACTCAGCTGTGAAAATTATTTTGGAAGATATATGAGTTATATATATATATATATATATATATATATATATATATATATATATATATATCTGTATATATATACTTATATTTTTTAATATATATGCATGCGTGTGTATGCGTGCACCCGCATGTATATTGCAGACTTTTTATTCTGTGCGATTCAAGTGTAACTAAGCTGGTAAGAGTAAAAGTGAGTGACCACCGCCTCCAGACCCCGACCCCGAAGGCATGGCTGAAGACGACCCTCGCACCTCTTGCAAATTATAGCCATAAATTCCTCCATGAAGTCTTCGGCGAACTTGACCAACTCAAAAAAAAAAAAAAAAAAAAATCTCCAGGGGTGACCTAGAACATTCTTGTATACTGTGAAAAATATTCAGGCGTGCTGTGAGAAATGTTCTAGCGTTATGCTACGAGCAATTAGTTCGTCGTAACGAACGTCTGGATTACCGTTTTCGGGACGATTGGCTATTTGGTGGAAAAGGAGGCAGTTGGGCCATTTGAATAAATTTGGCCGAAAGTAAATCAATGGGAAAGCTGTTGTTGATAAAGGTTGCAATATTTATTTACTATATTCTGTAATAAGAATTAAGATTCTGCTATATCTTACTAGCTATGAAATATATATATATATATCTATCTTCTCTTATCTTCTATATCTCTAATTATCTCTAATCTCTATTCTCTCTCTCTCTCTCTCTCTCTCTCTCTCTCTTCTCTCTCTCACCCCCCCCCCCCCCCCACACACACACACACACTCACACACACACACTCACACACACACAACTCCCTCCTCCTTCCTCCCTCCTCTCGCCTCTATATTCTTCCCTCTCTTCTCCCTTCCTCTCGTTCCTCTCGTCTTCTCCCCCTCCTCTTATTTTCCCCTTTCCTCATCCTCCTCTTATTCTCCCTCTTCTCTCCCTCCAGCTCTCCGCATCACTCTCTTCTCCCATCCCCCACTCTCTCCCTCCTAAACCCCACTCCCCCCCGACCCTTCCTCCCCCTTCCTCCCCCTCGGGTAATTACCCTCCAGCCAGTCCTCCCGAGTAACTGAGGCCTCGGCTGAGAAACCCTTCAGTACGTCTCACTTATCTAGGCCTATCTTTTCTTCAGCAACCCTTTCCCTCTTGTCTAAGATACTGGGGCTATCGATGGTACTTTGTCTATCAGTAGTACTCGGGTTATCAGCGGTTCTTGGTCTAACGATGGTACTCGGTCTATCGGTGGTACGAGGGCTGTCAGTGGTTCTTGGTTTATCGGTGGTACTCAAAGTAGCTAGTTATGTCATATTGGTATTGCTATTATTTGCGATTATTATATTTCGATTATTGTATTTGTGTGTTCTCCTACCCCTTTCTTGTGATAATAGAATACATTTTCGTCGTGTTCAGCGGTAGAATTTTGTATTCCCTGAATAGAATAGCAGAACCCTTCTTAATATTCAGTAAAACGTCGTAAGTTGCAATATGCAGCAGCAAGTAGCAACAGTTGTAAGAGAGGCGCCTTCGCCAGCCATTGGCGATTTTCTCACGCCTTCTGTCCTTTTGTTGGGGGGGGGGGGGAGGTAAATTAATTACCTTTTTTTCAAACACCTCGTTTCCAGTGCCCGCTCTGCCATCTGTTGTGCGCTGTTCTCTTTTTCTAATTTTATTTAATCTTGTATGTGCTTTTCTCTTTTGTTATATTTTCTTAATCTCTCTCTCTCTCTCTCTCTCTCTCTCTCTCTCGTTTTCGCTTTCTCTCCCTCCCTCCCCCCGCCCACTACCCTTCTCCCTTTTCATCTTACCCCCTGTTCCCGGTATCTCGTCCATCCCTTTTACCCTTTTGCTCCACCTCATAAACCCCCACCCCAATGTTTTCATCCTACAACCGCACCCTGACCCACCCTCCCCCTCGGCAACGCCCACTGACCCACCCAAGTTTTTAACGTTGGCCCCAGCCCCTCCTGAAGAGACGGAGGTCCTGTGTTGCTATCCAAATCTCCCTGCGCGTTTCAGGGTAATATGCAGCCGCCGCCAGACTTGCAGGCCTCACACCTCCCGCCCCCCGCCGCCCCCGGTTTTCGTTTTCCTGGTGGAATGGGGGTATGGGGTAGGTGGGTAGGTGGGTAGGTGGGTAGGTGGGTAGGTGGGTAGGGGGTAGGTGGGTAGGTAGGTAAGCGGATGGGAATATGGGGAGGAGGGGAAAAATAACTAAGGTTTCTTTTTTGATGGTTATTGTTGTGGTTATGATCTCGGGGAATGGCGGGCGATAACAGATATTACACCGCTGTGGCTTCGGGGACGGTTAAGGGTAGATGGGACTGCCGCTTAACGTATGGTCTTATTACAACGGCCGTGACTGTCGTGTTTTTTGGGTGTACTTCTCACGTCATTCTCTTTGTGAGAGAGAGAAGTGGAAGAGGTATTTTTTTTTTGTCATTGTTTATTGGCATTTCCCGTCGAATAGGAAAAAAAATACCCAGAAGTAAACAGGCGTGGGACAAATTTCCGTGGAGAATTCTCTTTTGTCAGAAAAATAAAGTTTAAACGACTTTGTTATTGGCGTATATGTAGATTCACAGGGAAAGAGTATATAGCTTGAGATAACAGGAAATAGTTAAGAGACATATTAGGACACTCAGCTGTGAAAATTATTTTGGAAGATATATGTTATATATATATATATATATATATATAATATATATATATATATATAATATATATATATATATATTATATATATATATAAATTTTTCTTTCTTTCTTTTTTTTTCTTTTTTTTTTTAATACTCTATTTATAAGATTTGGTTGGTTGTCTCTAAAGTTTTTTTTTTTTTCCTCCGCGCTCACGTGAAATACATATTTAATAACATGTGCTCATTGCAAGCGAACAGCTCAACCATGAAAATACTTGAACATTTCTCAAGAATCATGAGACACCAAATGGGCACGCACGCACGAACGTTGCAGAACCCCGACAGCCTCTTGCCATGAGCCTCAGCAACGTGGGATGATCCCGGTTGCATGTTCCTCCGAAGAGACGCCGCATGTTAACAAGTTCAAATCTTCTAATTATCCCAATCTCGAACTTGTCTCGACTTCCGCTCCTGTTCGTCTCTCCCCCCTCGGCTGGGCGCCTCTTTTTCGCTCCTCATTTCTCTTCTGTTCGTTGTTCAGATAAGGGCTTTGTTCGTCGGCCCGTCCTCGATTCCTTTGTTTTCATGCTTGTGTATCTGTATAGATAGCTGGGTAGATAGATAGATTTAGATGTAGTTATATGTGGATGTAAATAATTAAGTAGATAGATAAATATATATAGATAGACGTGATATATATGTGATGTGTGTGTATATATATATATATATATATATATATATATATATATATATATATATATATATATATATATATATATATATATATATATATATATATATATATATATATATATAAACAGAATAATAGGTAAGCAGATAGATATATTCCGTTCTTTTATTTTGTTTTATTATTATTATTTCTTTTTAGTTTTATTCTACGTTTTCCTCTCAAGTCTGTGCTTTTCTATATCGTTTTATTTTGTCTGCTTTCACTCTTTTCTTTACTTATTCTCACTTTTCTTTACTTATTTTCACTTTTCTTTTTTCTTGTTTGTTATTATGCATGATCTCTCTCTCTCTCTCTCTCTCTCTCTCTCTCTCTCTCTCTCTCTCTCTCTCTCTCTCTCTCTCTCTCTCTCTCTCTATTCCCCTCTCTCTCTCTTTCTCTCTGTCTCTCTCTCAGTATACTCTTTCCTTCTGTTTATTTTTAGCTTCTTTCTTTTATTGCCCCTCCCCTCCCCGTCGTTACCCCCCCTCCCCCATGCTGTGTCGTCGCCCACCGAGCATCACCGAAGGAAGGCTATCTCTCTCTCGATCCTTCCCATATCTCCCTCCTTCGTCCTCTTGCCCCCCCCCCCCCTCCACACACACAAGAAGAGAGGAAAATGAAGCCATTTTTTTTTCGTTCTCTTATCGTCTCTTCGCCCCTTACCCTTAGAAAATACAGAGAGAGAAAATGGAGATGAAACCAAAATCTCTTTTCCTCCTTTTTCTTACCCCCCCCACCCCTTCGAGAGAAAAAAAGAACACCAAAATCTTTCTTTTTTTCGTCCTCTGACATTCTCAATCCCCCACCCTGAAAATTAGATAGATAGATAGATAAATAGATAGATCGACAGATACAATCAGAATTTCCTCTTTCGCGAAAAAAATACACAGAAATGCGGTTTTTCCTCAACGCCCTTCTCTTCCCCCGAAGTCTTTCCTCCACGCCCACCTTTTCCCGCCATTACCCCCCGCCCATTTGTAGCGCCCGCGCCCACTGTACTTACACTATATTTAGGTTTGTTCTGTTCGGGGCACATCTGGGTCCATCGTGTCATATCTCTTCTCGGGCGCTTTATTCGGGCGGCCGTTGGGATCAAGGTTTCCTCAGGGGGAGGGGAGGTGGAGGGAGGGAGGGGTAGGAGATAGGGAGGTGGAGGGAGGGAGGGGTAGGAGATGGGGAGGTGGAGGGAGGGAGGGGTAGGAGATAGGGAGATGGAGGGGTGAGAGGGGGTAGCGGAGGGATCATAGGGAAGGGGGGAGAGGTATAGGATATGGGATACGAGGCTAGGAGGAAGGTGTGTGTGGGGGGGGGTTAGAGGGGACAGGTAGTAGGGGAAGAAGAGGGAGGGGTTAGAGCTTAGGGGAGAGTGTAGAAGGAAAAAGGAAGAGGAAGAAGGAGGGTGGGAGGGGGGGTATGGGGGAGGGAAGATCTGTTTTCGTCTTGGTTGCGGTTTTAGATATTGCGGTTCGCGAAGCTTCGGAAATATGGTCGAATTTCTTGCCAGGGGTGGTGGGCGTGTACCTGTGGAGGAGGTGGGCGTGTATCCGAGAAGCGAAATAACGAGCGAATTCTTCAAGAATAATGAATGGCACTTCCCGAGCAGCGGCGGAACATCTACAATATCAGGATCACAAAATGTAAAAATCTCGACAAGAAAATTACCGAAGATAGGTATAAAAGAGAGAGAGAGATAATAAGGAAATAAAGACAAGAAATAATAATGTGAAGGAAATAAAAATGAAGGTAGATCTTGAACTTCCTTAAATGGCGAGCCCTCAGAGACCCTGGAGGAATTGGAATCCCACAAGCGGCAAAAAGGTCGCAGCGGAGGTCGCCGGAGGTCACAGCACGGGTCAAGACGCTTGCTTCAGCCTGCTTCTTGAAGACGGCGTGGCCGGGAAAGTGACTGCGCTCGGGTGGTCTCTCGGCGCTGTCTGTCACTTTCATTGTTGTCACTTTCGTCGCCCTGTGTGTGTTTATTCGGATTCACCACCAACGCGTTTTTCTTTCAAGATTTCAATATTAAAGACTTTCCCATTAGTGGTTATCGTCGGCTATCTCTGTTGTCTTTTGATCATTCTTTCTGGTTCATCGTTTTGTGTTTTTGTTCATCACATTCATCACCCTTCATCACGTTCATCATCCGTTGCTTTGGATCATCATTCAAGTCCTTTATTTGCATCTTCATTTACTGCAACTTCTCCAAGCATTCATTCATCGTCAGATTGCATTAGCCATTATGCAATTCGTCCTTGTAATGTCTTTATGATTATTCACATGTCTCCGATTATGTTGATTTGCCTTGAATATATTCATGATTCACTTGTCAGCCGCAGTTCCTATGCAATGGTCACTAAGTCATGTGCATAGGTGATCTCTCGCCACACATTTTACCAACTTACTTCGTGTGTGTGCGTGTGTGTGTGTGTGTGTGTGTGTGTGTGTGTGTGTGTGTGTGTGTGTGTGTGTGTGTTTATTTATGTATATGTTTATTCGTTTACTCATTTGTCTGAAGACTCACCCACACCCGCAGACGCTTGTTCATTTGACTTTTGCAGGTGTGAAGACCCGTTCAGCGGTTAGCGATTATTAGCTCCTTCTCGTGTCTACATTTATCACATATTTTTTTTTATATATCCCTTTTTATATTCATTATATTCCTTCCTCACTCCTATCCATTATACGTTTATGCATCTAATTTTTTCCCCCGCACGCTTATCCGCTCTTGTATATATTATCCGCTTATGCACTGACGTCTGTCAGCCTTCCCCTTACTTATTTATTTCTCCATGTGTTATCGCTGTCTATTCTCCCTCCCTTATATATTATCCCTTCTTGTGTCAGCTCCACCCTCGCTCGAGATAGGACGCCATGACATCTCCAGCCTGTAATTACGTCGCCATTTTTTATGTCGAGGAGGAAAGTAAGTTAAATTTCCTTCCATTAAGGCTGGATTTACAATCGAACAATCAGCATAATGACGCCAAGGCTGCCTGTTTTATGGTTTATTGTATCGCTTAGCCGAGTAAACATAAGTGATGTGTCTATTGGTATGCGCGTGTGAGAGTGAGAAAGATGTTTAGATATAGGAGGGTGGGGCAGAGAAGAGAGGACAGAAGAGAGACGAGGAGAGGAGAGGAGAAGAGGGAAGGAAAGAAATTAAGAAATGTGCGACCGAAGAGAGACGAGAAAAGAGCAGAAAGATGAGAAGAGAGAGAGAGAGAGAGAGAGAGAGAGAGAGAGAGAGAGAGAGAGAGAATAGAGAGAGAAAGAAAAATAAAAGAGAAAGGAGACAAGAAAATAGTAGAGCAAGAAAGAAAGAGAAATAAAGAGAGAAAACACCAACACACAACCAAAGAAAGCAGAAATAGCAACAGAAAGCTACAACCAGACGCAGACGAACACACAGACACAGCGAGAGCCGAACCACCTCGTGTCCCTCCCTATCCCCGCCGACGAGCCACAGCAGGGCCCAAAGAATCTCCCAGATGATTCCCTCCAGCGTGCCTTCCTCACCTTGTCCTTCCTCGAGACGG
>NW_028234430.1:23890278-23912778 GCF_977035675.1 Penaeus japonicus
CACCTTTATACGTTGACAAGACCTCCAGATCCGTGTTGCTGAGGAGGCTGGAGGGGGAGAGAGAGAGGTGTGTGTGTTGCGTGTGTGCGAAGTCAGAAGTCAGAAGTCAGCAGCGACTGGGTGGTGGTGGCGTATGTTGCTGAGGGGGAGGGGGAGGGGGGCAGCACGGGGGCCTGTCGTGTAGCCATCTCTGATATCCCTCCTTCTTGCACGGAGCTGTAGAGGCTTCACGACACGACCGTTCTGATTGTCGGGTCGTTCTGATTGTTTTTAGGGAAGTGTCGCCGGCTCGAAGGACAGCTGGAGTCTTCCTCGAGATTGGCAGTTAAGATCGGAAACCTTGAACGCTTGACCTCCAGCTTACAGATCCGATCACTCGTTTGAAGACAACTTTGGGCAGTTCTTGAGGGTAGGAGATGGTAGAAGAAGGAGAAAAGAAGAAGAGGAGAAGGAGAAGAAGAAGAAGAAGAAGAAGAAGGAGGAGGAGAGAGACAAAAAGGAAGTGGAGAAGAGGAAGAAGAGGAGAGACGAGGAGGAGGAAGAAGAGAAAGAAAAAACAAAAAAGAGGAGAAGGAGGAAAAGGAAGAGGGAAATGAGGAAAAGGAAGAGGAAAATGAGGAAAAGGATGAGGAGAAGGAGGACGAAAGGGAAGAGGAGGGGAAGGAGGAGGGGGCGAGGAGAAGAAGACGGAGGAAGGGGAGGAGGAAAAGAAGAAGAAGAAGAAATAGAAGAAGAAGAAGAAGAAAGAGAGAGAGAGAGGAGGGACGGAGGAGGGGGAAGGGGAGGGCGAAAGAGGAGGATGAGACATAATATTATTGTTACCCCGAGACTGTAAATCTCTCGTAAGATAGTAACTAGCGAGTGAAGAAATATGATCGCCATTTGTACGATAGCGACTAGTAGGTACTGTGCTTCCAGCCATAATAATCCCGGTGTCCCAGCTCGTCTGGGATTTATTTTTTTGCGTCATAAACGCCTCGCTAATTATATGTTATCGGCCGTATCAACGAGTCCTCGGGGGGAACGACGAAAAATAAACATCGGTTGATTCAAGTGAATGAGTCTTACAAAATGACAGCCATTTGGAAGCGAAGTGAGAAATAAAAAAGAAATATTTATATATATATTTCGCCACAAGAATTATAATTGTCCTTCATCTCTACACTGCAGGCTGAGCGTTGGAGGGTTTTGACCTGTACTTCGAGGTGTACTTGGAACCGGCTTGTTCATCCTTGGTCTTTGTGGTGGTGTCGTTGGTACGGTGTCTGTTTTCATGTGTGTTTATGTGCGGGTGTGGGTGTGAGTGTGGATGTGGGTGGGTCTACTTTTCTGTTTGTCTGTTTGTGTGTGTGTTTTTTTTTTCTCTGTTTGTTTCTGTATGTGTGTTTCTGTTTATGTTTTTTTTTTCTATCTGTGTGTCAAAATATGTGCATAATATCAAAGGATCATATGCTGCAACGTGTGTATATCATAGATTACACGATATTCTAACATGTATACTATGTGGTATTCGTGTTTGTTCATGTCGGGGTATGTAAGTGATGTTCAACTGTTCACATTTCTGCACACAATGTTCAAATACGTACATAATGCTTATGAACTTGCGTATGTCTGATTCTTATACATGAACATGTTCAAAATATGTGTACATAATACGCGGGCGTGTACAACAATGATAATGTACGTATGTGATGTTAATGCATGTACATTATGTTCAGGCGTGGACATGATGTTAATGAGTGTACGTGATGTCAGTACGTGTACATGGGGTTCTGGCGTGCACATGTTAGGGCGTGTACATGCGCCACTCAAGTCCCTGCATATGTCAGCTTACACACTGCAGCTGCCCAAGACACCAGCGATGAAGTTTTCACCATTAACTCTTTTTCCATGTTTTCTGTCTTTCTCTTTTCTTTCACCCTCCTCTCTCTCTCTCTCTCTCTCTCTCTCTCTCTCTCTCTCTCTCTCTCTCTCTCTCTCTCTCTCTCTCTCTCTCTCTCTCTCTCTTTCTCTTTCTCTCTTTCTCTCTTTCTCTTTCTCTCTCTCCCTCTCCCTCCCTCTTCTCTACCCCTTCCCCCTCCCCTCCCTCATCCTCTCCTTCTCCCTCTCCATCTCCCTCGTCCTCTTCCCCCATCCCGCCCTCAATTGGTATTATGTTGCACATCTTTTTAAATTATATTACTGACATCATTATTATTATCACCATCATTCTCTTTTATTGTCAATGATAGGCAATATACTTTCATAATTCCAACGATCAGTGTTCCTATTACGACCGTCTGAATTGTTCCTATTTTGCGTCGGAAGAAAATCGTCATCCCGGAGAAATAGTCGTCGACATCGCTGCTCCTATTATTTGTCTCGGTCGCCATATTTGTCCCGTGAAAATCTTCCTGGGCTGTTATTTGCCGATACGAACGCCGTGGTGCCAACTCCCGTCGAAACCGGTGATCAAGGCAATAATTAGCAGAGAGGCCTCGGCAAAGTAGCAATCAGGACGGAACAACCATTAGTTGACTGGTCGTCGCTGCCAATTTATCATCCGCGCGGGACGGTAAAAAAAAAAAAGATTTACTCCGATCCGAATGCCGGGCAATTAAAAGGCAATTGGGAGCTTTGTAGGGCAAGCTCGGGTAGAAAGTTGATTTGGTATCAAACCTCCTTAAACACGGTGTGGGTTGACACCTTGTAAAACTGATCGGCCGCCCAGTATTAGTGGGTAGAGGGACAAGCTTCTGCCACGCCCTGTCATCCATCTTGTGACGGTAAAGGGAGGGGGCCGCGTGACATCACTAAGCCCCGCCCACCAAAGGAAGGAAGACGGGGAGGAGGCGGCATAAGGAAGCAATTAGTCGGGCCCGAAGAAAGTCTTGAGAGACTTTAATGTCGGTTTGTTTCCAGATTTATGATGCATTTTGAGGTAGGAGCGGTTGGGGGAGGGGAGGGGAGGGGGAGGGACTTCTCTGCCGTTCTCCCGTCTGGAAGCTTGTTTAAGGAGCGAAGGAGTATGGCTATTTGTTGATCCCGCACGCTGTTGCAACTTAGAAGCCGCTGGTCATGGGACAGAAGATGGATCAGCCGCGGGTGGAGACTGCAACGAGACGGCCAGACGAGAGAACAAAAAAACGCATTTTAGGTTATGAATAAAAAATAGGTAATAGACCCAAGATGATAGATTAATGACAAGAGGATATGTTTAAATGGACCGGAGGAATCTTTAGCACATCTAGAGACCTGTTAATAGCGTAGATAATCCGATTTGCTGTGGATGGGAAGGCTCTTTATCAGCTCCGTTGCAAGATTATTATATAGGGGGGATTGATATGTAAATTGCTCTAGATTTTCCTCGCATCATAATTCCAAGAAGAAAAAAAGATTAAAAAAAATATATTTTCACATACGCTTGCCTATTTTCTTTTTCTTTTGTTATTTTTTTCTGTTCGTGTGGCGTCGGAGGGGTATATCTGCCTGCCTGACATTTTGCGAGCGAGCTCTCCTTTGGTATTATTAAATTGCTACGTAATTCTACTCCTTGATATACGTTGACTGAGGTCTTAAGAAAAAGAGGTATAGCAGGAAATCAGGTGCTTAAATGCACAGATATAAATTAATTGATCGCTGAAATAAAAACAGTGGTCGAATGATGTTTAATTTGGGTTTGTTCAATATAACTATTCACTATATAATTACAGTGGTCTGTTTGCCAGCAGCAGCAATGATAATTATAGTGAATGCGTATCAGTAACACAAGTTGTTAGTAATCAGTTTTCGTTCAAGTTAATGCTTATTGAAATTTAGTAAATTGTCCAAGTGCAGTATTTTCGGTTCTCATTGAACCAGGCGACAGGCATGCATTGTAGCCCTCTCCCCCATGCCCCCCTCTTTCTCTCTCTCTTTTTCTGTCTAGTCTATTGTCAGCCCAGACGTCAGCTATCACGCAACGTCTGCGTCAGCATTCATTTTTATCTTATTTTTAGTATATAGGAAATGGTCGTCGTTTTTTTTTTCTATCAAGCGGTAAACATTTGTGGTTCTCTGAACAATCGCTCTGAAATGCGAATGGGGTGGAGGGGGGAGGGGGGCGGCGGTAAGGAGGGAGTGGGATGTCGCTCCTGGTATTTGGTTGTTTAGGTGTCAAAATAATTGATAGCTTATAAATCTGGCCTTTTTACGTTTCCGTTAAATTTATTATCAGCTTGATTTCTGTTGGTTGTGGTGGCTTGATATTTTTACTTCTATACGGTTATGATTTTTTTTTAATCTCTATTTTTAAACTCAGATGATTGAGCGCCGACCAGATTAGTCTGCGGGAATAAAGGGAAGACGCAGACTAATTTACTAAATTACTTCCATTGTTTCTGCGGCAGTAGTTACAAGATACACTAACGGCATAGCAAGGACCCCGCCGTGTACTGGCACTGTTTATTAGCGGCGGCACTCCGAGAGGGCGGCCCCGGCGGTAAGTCCACCCGGATTTATTAAGGTCTACGTGTTCTCAACGCCGCTGCCGCAAGCCCTCGCGCTTTACCTAAAACGAGCGGCAAGGAATTTTGACCCCTAATGGTAGGGAAGTCAAGGGCCTTGTATTAGTGGTGGAGGGTAAGGCAATAGAATAGCGTCAACATGAACAGTAACAAGTGTACGCTCCCGCAATGTTCATAACAACGTCAATATGACCGGTAATGTCAACAACAATGGCGTAAGCATATACGTGCAACCAGAGCAACGCTAACAAGAACAACAATAAGGAAATTCTTAGTACCATGAATATCAGTAAACAGATACTTCAACTATCAGAAATGCCATCAACCCAAGCAATGCAATGGCAAACAATGAGAACAGCAGCCGCGTCCATAACAGTTGCAACACAACCCCGGGAGGAGCAACAACAAGAACGCCGGCGAAATGCGGCAACGCCCCGCAACATTATCAACAATATCCATATCGGCAACAAAAAGGTCGGCCTCGTTTCTTATCTTTATTTTTAGCGAAGATCGATCGGCTTTTCGGGCGGGAAGGTTAGCCAACGACCTTGGTCCGAGGGCGAAAGTGTTGAAGAACGGCGTTCGGGAAGGTGTCTTTGGGGGAGATGGGGGGGGTGGGGGGGGAGGGGTTGTCGAGGCAAGATGGCGCTCGAGATTGTTGTTGCGGTCGTGATAACAGATACAAGCAGACACGTGCGCACTTTTGGCTTGTCTATCAAGGCCTGTCTATCCAAGGTTGCGTAGAGCTTTCTGATGAAGCTTGTGAGTTCTCAACGGGCTCAGGCGAATTGCGAATTGCATTCTGTTGTGTGAGAGACTGCACGCGCGTGTATGTATGTTTATTTGTATGAGTATATCGTCATACCGCCCTTTTCTGTCTGGAGTTGGTTTGAATCTGGCAAACAAACAAACAAACACACCCAAGCAATCGACTAGAACCAAAATTGCTGCCCTTTTTTTCTTCATTCTTTCTTTTTGTAACATGCTTGACTTCATCAGCGGGAGGTGACCATCTGGAGGCTGCAAAGGAGGAGGGGTCGACTCGCTTCTCCGAGATCTTGTTACAAAGGAACAACTGAATTTTTCTTTTCTCTTTTTCATTCTTCTTTCTTCGTTCTTTCTCTTTTCTGATATTTCTGATTACTCTTCAGTATTTTTTTGTATGTTCGTCGAGACAGCTCGGAGACATGTAGTCGGACGGAGCATTGAAATTAAAGCAAGCTGGAAAAAATCAGTACAGACATCAAGGAAAAGAAATCATACAGCAGTTCTATCACCTGTCTGGATCGTGGAGATGCCATTGCCGCTTTCTTCAAGGGAGAGAGGGAGTGGAAATAAATATACTTGTTCATGTAATGTCTGCACCTGCCCGAAAGCTTGAGTTAGATATTGTATTTAGGGCTGGGGGTTTCCGCGAGGGGTGAGGATGAGCAAAGAGGGGGGGGGGGCTCCAGACACCATATATATGTTGCAATTTGCACACCGAGGCAGATTGCATGAGCTACAAAATTGGATTAAACGGGTGTCTAAGGGGAGGTTGAAAGGGGCCGAGACATGGAGGGGGGACTACAGAGGAAAGGTGAGTGGGGGCGAGGTAGGGGGAATGGGGATGGGGAGGTAACGGGAGGGCCAGCCCCAACGAGACCTTTCCTCGGGCGGGGGAAATGACATTATTATCTTGATCAAGGTGAAGTTGGTGCCTGGGAACACGCACCGCTCGGCCACTTTGCAATTTATGACCGCTTGGCACGACGGCGTCACTGACTCGTTCTCTCGATAAGAAATGTTGCTTTTTTCAGATTTCTCCGTTTCTTTCATGGAGAATTATACGCAAATTCACTTCCGCCATTGGGGGATCTGGATGACCTTCCCCTCCCCGTCTCCCCTCACTTATCCCCCCCCCCCCCTATCTTAACCTTCCCCGTGTAAGACCCTTGATTAGAATCCTAAAGGGAAGATGAACAGCAACCAGAGCGTGGGGATTTAGCGTGTTTGGCCAGACTGTCATCACGGTGGCTGCTGCCTCCTCCAACCCGATCCCTCTTTCTCTGTGTATCTATATGCTGAAGTTTGTTTATATATATATATATATATATATATATATATATATATATATATATATATATATATATATATAGAGAGAGAGAGAGAGAGACATTCTCCTCTCTCTCCCTCTCCCTCTCCCTCTCCCTCTCCCCCCCCCCCTCCCCCCCCCCCTCTCTCTCTCTCTCTCTCTCTCTCTCTCTCTCTCTCTCCCCTCTCTCTCTCTCTCTCTCTCTCTCTCTCTCTCTCTCTCTCTCTCTCTCTCTCTCTCTCTCTCTCTCTCTGAAAGCGAGTGTTCTTACTCATTTAGGGAATGTCTTGGCGCGCCGGGAAAAACAGAGGCATTTTCGCAGTTTTCTGTTAAGTGTTGCAAAATTTACGACTTTCACGTGGGATGTTTTTGGCAGCGGTGTGCAAGCCAACCATTAGTGTAGGTGTGTATATTATGCCCGCGCACACGCACTCGCACGCATTCACGTGTCTACAGTGATCGATGTACACGTGACTACACAAGTACAGCGTCACATCCTGTGATATATATTTTCTTGCCTGTCTCTTGTCTATACTTCCTCTCTCTTTCTCTTTTCTTTTTCCTTTCTTCCCTTCCTCTCTCCCGTCCTCCCTCCCTACATGCATCTCTCATCCTTTCCTCTTACCCCAATTATTTTTCTCTCTATCTCAAATGCCTGGCCTTTGACCTCTTAGCATTTTGCCGTTTTGTCAAGACAAACATCAAGTATCAGAAAAATGGAAGAGAAATGCTCACCTCAAAACATCGACAAATGTCACGTTGCGGGTGGAGCGATACCCCCTTCCCCTCCCCCTCCTCCCTCTGCCTCGCGGTGTGTTTTACCTCCTCCGACCCAGAGATTATAGCTCTTTAAGAAGCCATTAGGTCCTTGAGCGTCGCTACTTCTGACTTTCAACCCTCGGAGGTGATCACTTTACCCGCGTCTCCTTCTCCGGTGAACTTTTGAACCTGCTGAACCCTGAGTGGCGTTACTCTTGCCACATTGCACGCGCGGGGCGATACCACGCAGCTTCACTTTCTCCGGAGCGGTTTCGAATACCGATCCGTGACGCAGGTTCGTTCGTAGGCCTACTGTCTTTGTGGTTTCTAAAGAGCGGTGCGCGTACGTCAGCGCAACGGGGGGATTGATTTATTTTACGTACACGCACGAAGAAATTCCGTAAATATGTAAACAGTGATTAAACGAAAGCGACGTGGCAACACCGCCGGAGATTTGGTGCCATATTCGGAAAGCTTCCGTGCCCATCCCTTTGTTTTCACCGGGTCTTGGAGATGCTAATATACCCCTTTGTTGGGAAGCCTTCTCGGAATTTCCCTCGTCTTTCCAATTTCGAGGCCGACCCGAGTGCAGATGAAACGCAGATAACCGGATGGGAGGCTTGGCCCGAGGCTGATTGTGATCCGCGGCGAAGAACACGAGGCCCGAGTTCGTGGCGTATATGGGCATGTTGACCAGCACCAACACCTGCATGCCCAGTAGTCCCCATCCTTTTTGTTTTTCAGGCAGGGAACTCCTCGAAATCGCATCAGACCTTTTCGGGAAAGTGCCGATGAATGGTCGAGTGATTTTGGAGTGCAACGCGAACATATTCGCTGCAGAAGGGAAATCTTTCGTGTTTGTTATTTGTTTGGAAAGGGGTTAAGCGTCTAGTTTGTTTACGTGAATTGCGTACCTGTCTTTTGCACATTTGTGAATGTGTAGATTATGTAAAATTATGTTTTCCTTATTCAGTCCCATTCCTTCTTTCTAAACAAGGAAAGTTTTAGAAAGTGAACGATTAAATAGAAAAGAAAGAAACCGAGCCACTGACAGCGAAATTCTCATACCCTTATAACTTTTAGACTGAAAGAAAAGATACAGAATATAAAGAGAGAGAAAAAAGAACAAAGGATGATTTTGTCATTTGTTTGTTCATTACAGGGGGCACGAAAATATTTTGATGGACTGTGATCTGTTGATTTATTCGTATTTGTATCCATGGGCTTGAGAGATTTATTGTTGTTGAAAATTGAAAACAAATATTTGATTTTGAGGGCGAGAGAGTGCATAAGCAGCCGCTACCCAACATTGGATTCCAGCTGTTTATACCCACTTACGCTAGATACACAAACCTACTCTGATGCCGCCATAAATACCAACACATAAACAGACCGACGGACGAAAAATGCGGACAAAGTGATCGTAATAATGATAATACGATCGGAAATTGTTCTGGGACTAAAAGCAACACACTAAAACACATCTGCATATGATTAAAAAAAAAGTCTCTCTTTCTATTCACATCAGCGGCGGGAATAATACCCACTGTGACTAATATGTTACAGCAGAAGACTTGGCCGGCGGGTCGCAGGTTACAGCCAAGTACAGCGAACAAACGCACCGATGTTCAACTTTTCTGATTTATTCGCCTTATTATCTATCGCTCGTGTGTGTGCGTGTGCATGTGTGTGTGTGTGTGTTAGAGTGTGTGTGTTTATGTGTGTGTGTGTGTGTGTGTGTGTGTGTGTGTGTGTGTGTGTGTGTGTGTGTGTGTGTGTGTGTGTGTGTGTGTGTGTGTGTGTGTGTGTGTGTGTGTGTGTGTGTGTGTGTGTGAGAGAGAGAGAGAGAGAGAGAGTGTGTGTGTGTGTGTGTGTGTGTGTGTGTGTGTGTGTGTGTGTGTGAGAGAGAGAGAGAGAGAGAGTGTGTGTGTGTGTGTGTGTGTGTGTGTGTGTATGTGCGCGCGCGCACGTGGGTGCGTGTTTTACAAGAGGCTTTTTGTTGTTATTGGCTATTCATATGTAAGTGTATCATCTCGCTTGAATATGAATACAGATAAGCTAGGGATGGGTAAGGGGGGAGGGGGGAGGGTTGAGGGAAGGGTGTGAGTAAGGTCCCTTATTAGGTTAGGTTAAGGATCCTTCGGCGAGTTGTCTGTTAGGTTATGCACCGGCCTGGCGGGTCAGCCCTCCCTGCTCCTGCCAGGGAAACTCGGGGACTCCTTCGCTCGCTGATTTATCGGCACCGATTTTGGTCGTGTAGTTGTTGTTGTTGTTGTTAGGACAACGGTGATACTTGTTATTATTGTTGTTATGTTAGACTTACCATTATTATTGGTATGTTATTACTGATATTAGTTTTATTATCATCGGCACTCTTATTTGTTTTATTATTATTAGTCTTATTGCCATTATTATTGTTGTTTTATTATGTGTATATATATATTTTCTATTAAAGTCATTATGGTGATTATCATCCCGCCGTCATTATTACCGTCGTTGCTGTGGTATTTTTGCCATTATTATTATTATCATCATTATTATTATTATTAACAGAAGTAGTTATATATTTTAGTAGTGGTAATAGAAATAATACCATCATTATCATCCTCATAAGAAGCAGCCACAGCTTCCTCTTCATTGCAACTTCTTAATCGTTTGCTTTTATCTTTCCTACCCTTTGGTGAGCGTTCTTTTAGGATTTTCCCTCTTTTTCTCTGAGGGAGGAGAATACTCTTTAAATTCGCAGAGAATTTGGAAGAAAGGCGTGGGATGCCTTTGAAAGGATCTAAAATTTGTGGGATGTTATTTTTTGGGGTGTGATGAGGTTGAACATTCGCAGGATTTTCCAGAATGAGTCCAGCCTTGACAGGCCATGAGATTGAGTCGAAGATGTTCAAAAAGTGACACGAAGGCACCGAGGCTACAACGAACCTTCGACTTGAAAGGCTCCTCAAGCAACAGGGATTAATCGCGACTGCCAGAGCGCGTGATAACAACTCGCTAGTGTGACAACGTCAAAATTTACTGGAACAGGTTTCCAGTTCAGTCTTTTATTGTTTTACAGACAGTCAGACCAGAATATAAACACGGTCCGTTATGATGCCATGCGAGAGGGGGGAAAAAAGAAACAAAACAAAAACAGAATCGTTTTCTTTTTAGGCCCCGAAATTTCACCCATTTTCTCTCATTCTTTGTGCGCGGAGAGAATATTTTTCTTTTGTAAAGCAACTGCGATCCTTTGCATAATCTGCCGGAGTTGAACAGTCACTTTACTTCGCCATAACAATTTGTCATGGTAAAAAAAGGAACATAATTCTTCCATGGAGGTTGGGAGAGCATTCACGGAACCTTCCAGGAACAAGGATTGCCAGAGAGTGTTAGCGGCCGGATCTCCTGGCTATCCTACACAGGGCATGCACTCTGCTAGCCGACTACCAGATGTTCAAGGGCAGATGTTTGGGCGTTGTTCTTAGTTGTTTGGGATGCCAACAGCGCAATATTGATGTCTTCAATGGTGCATTACACAGTTCTTTTACGGTACATGATGAATACTATTTCCAAATGGGGTAGATGACAGATGTTCAGAAGTTAACCAACGTGTATAACATCTACGTAAATACTGACTCAGACTTTTGCATCTGAATAGTGTCGCAAGCACTTGCCTTCCCTGTAGCGTGTAATACAAGCTTTCCAGTCAGTCAACTTTTTTTTTTCTTCGTCTACTTTTTTATATAAGAAACTTCCCAAGGGTGTAATACCCACCCATAAATAGGCATCGGGGAAGTGAATGTAAGCTTGAGAAATTCACCTTCATATTAAAACGAATGCTAGATTTGCAGGCGAGAATAGAAGGCATTGCCACTGCAGCCAAATACCATGGCAAGACCTCGCCATTAGGCAAATGTTTCTTCACAGCAAACTCAACGAACAGTCATTTCCTGGTATTTTATAGAATGATCAGTATGGAAAAAGTCACCCCTTTTTATAACACGGAGTCAAAAGTAATTTCATGTTTCTCTTTTTCTCTTTCTCCCTCTCTCTCTATCTATTTATCTCTTTTTCTCTCTTTTCTCTCTCTCTCTCTCTCTCTCTCTCTCTCTCTCTCTCTCTCTCCCCTCCTCCCTCCTCTCTCCCTCCCTCCCTCCCTCCCTCCCTCCCTCCCTCCCTCCCTCCCTCCCTCCCTCCCTCCCTCCCTTTCCCTCTCTCCCTCCCTCCATCCTTCCCTCTCCCTACCTTTCCCTCTCCAGTGGCCAAAGAAGTAAAAAAAATAATCGCTCTCTCTCTCTTTCTCTCTTTCTCCCTCCTCCGGTGACCACGAAAGTAAAAAAATGATTGCATGTCTTATTTTTGTTTATACATATTTTTCTCCCTCCATCCGGTGGCCGCGGAAGTTCAATGAAGCAGCACGTTTCCTAAACATGAAAATTCTCAATAGACTTTCACAGAATGCTGGCACGCACACGGGCCCACGATGTTGGGGATTCCAGATCTTTCTTTTTGGAAGCTCGAGAGGGCATATTCATACTTGGCTGCCGGAATAATTTTTCTTTTTTTCCCCCCAAGAGTCGTGAAGTTATTTGCGAGTGCGCAAGGTGCTGGCGTGGTTATTGATTTTTTTTTTTTTTTTTTTTTTAAATCTTGTGTATATTCGTAGGTTATGTTTTATGGCGGGAAAAATGGCGAGGTGTAGGGATTTATCAGCTGATTAGTTTCATAAATTTGGTAATTCCATCGTTAATGTGGATTGATATTATTACTCTTTCTTTTCCTCCACCTTCTCCACCTCCACTGTAGGTCCTGGAAGTGGTTCAGATGGCTGTTTTCCTCCACAGGGATCTAATCCTCGCTCTCTGTATATGTACATCACATCCACATTCTCGCATGTGCTTCCTACTCCCCCCACCCCATCCCCACTCCCACTCCCGCTCCCCTTGCAGTCTTAACCTGCCCGTGGGGGGACTTGCACTCCGAGCGTTGTACTGTGAGTGTGCCTTTCCCCGCCAAGGTCAGAGTTTCCTTGCAGGGACACATGTGCTTGGCCTGTTTGTCTGTTTCTTATCTACTCTGTCTCATGATTTATCTGTCTTCATTTATTTGCAATTTTTTCTTTTTCCCTTCTTCATTTCATCCGTTCCTCCTGCCTTTCTCCTTCTCCCTCTCCCTATCTCTCTCTCTCATTCCCTCCCACTCTCTCCTCTCATTCCCACTCTCTCTCCCTCTCTCCTTCCCACTCTCTCTCCCTCTCTCCTTCCCACTCTCTCTCCCTCTCTCCTGCCCACTCTTTCTCCCTCTCTCCTTCCTACTCCTTCCCTCTACCTCTCCCACTCCCTCTCTCACTCCTTCTTCTCTCCCCCTCCCCCTCTCTCGCTCTCCCTCTCGCTCTCCCTCTCTCCTTCCCACTCTTTCTCCCTCTCTCCTTCTCTCCTTCCCACTCTCCCCCTCTCCCTCCCCTCCCCCTCCCCTCCCCCCTCCCCCTATCCACGTACATAATCTCATTCTACGAGGGGCGGCGCAAGGGCAGACGGAAAGCGCGGGCTGATGGAGGAGGAGGTCGAGGAGCAGCGGCTTAAAGGAAGAGGCGCGGAATAGAATCCATCCAGGCGGACTTGATGGATAAGGCCATTCGCAGGATATGTAGTCGAAGGTGGACAGAGATGAAGACAGGGGGGATAAAGCTGATTATGATGGATAACTAGGGAGAGGGGGAGAGGGAGAGAGAGGGAGAGGGAGGGAGTGAGGGAGAGGGAGGGAGAGAGGGAGGGGGAGGGAGAGAGAGAGAGAGAGAGAGAGAGAGAGAGAGAGAGAGAGAGAGAGAGAGAGAGAGAGAGAGGGGGGGGGGGACTTTGACAAGTTTAGTAGATGAAAGAGAAAGATTAGGGGGAGAGGAAGAAGATGATGTGAAAGAGAAAAAAAGTATGGGATTGCAATGAAGGAGAATTCAAAGAAGTTGAATAAGTAGGAAAAAATATTCGCGAAAAGAAAAGGGTAAGAAAGTAAAGAAACAGAAGCGAGATGCGACGCCTTAACGGCCCCCCCCCCTACCCATTCTCTCGTACAACCCCCTCAAAAAAAAAAAAAAAAAACTTAAAGGGAAAAGAGTGGAAGAGGGGTGTGGGTGGGTGGGTGGGTGGGAGGGGAGGTTCGCGAGCTACCACGTTGCTCATTTGCATATTCAGGTAAAAATGTTGAGGGAAGTTCATTGTTTAAGGCTAGAGCTAAGAGTACCTGGGTGGAAGGGGAGAGTGCCTAAGGAAAAGAGATGGGGGAGAGATGTGGGAAGACTTATACGGTTTTTTCGGGGGGAGGAGGGGGTAGAAGTAGGAAGGGGAGAGAGAGAGAGAGGGTGTGTATTCGGAGGAACTCGCCCTAAAAAAATTATATTTGTATGTGGAGAATATTGTCTAAGTCTGCGCAGGTAGACTGTATAACGATGTAAAATATCTCGCTGGCATGCGAAGAGCCCCAGGAGACTCTCAAAAGTGTGGGAAAAAATGTATAAAGAATAAGTATACGTTCGGAAGGAGATCGAAATAGACTATTGCCAAATACCATTCAAGACTAGAAAAGAAGAGATAGACATTTTTAATATCCTAGAAAACATCCCCAAACTCCTTTGGGTTCCCGAAATCAAGACGCATAAAACACACGAACACCCCCAGAAAGGTTAAAACACATAAACAAGTCCAGAAAATAAAGGGACGTTAGAAATCAGAGGATACATGGAAAAGGTGTACTAGACCTTTTAGAAAGGCTCAATAAAAAAAAATAAAAAAAAAGATTAATGAGATTTTTGAAGCGTCGAATACATTAAAAAATTATCATTGATCGTCGGCTGTTGTTTGAAGCCTTTGATATGGCGTGGCGGCGTCTCTTTAACTTTTTTGAGATTCAATTTGTTGTCTCGAGTTGTCTTGAGTGTGAGGCCGGAATCTCTTCTTTGTAAGGATTAAGGCACAGCCAGAAGGCGCTTATTAATTTACGTGTTTATTATTAGTGTCTACACCATGATTTGAAGTCTCTGTTCATTCATTTTATTTTGTTGTTTGTGTGTTTTTCTTGTTGATGGTGCTTGGGATAATGCTGGTCGTGATGATGATGACGAATATATTAACAGTGATTGGTTATGATATTAATGACAAAATTAATATTAATAATAGTTGTAATAAATAACTGTTTTGGTTATGATAAGGAAGACATTATTTTCTTATTGTATGATATTTGTGTACCGCTGACTATCGACAATTCCCCTTTTCCCCAAATTTGCATATTTTCCCAATTTTTATATTCACACGACACCGCATATGCCTGTGGGGGATTACTTGACAGTAGACCAGCATTTACGGGATTAAAATTCTCAGACAAAAGGGGGGAAGGGGGGGAGGGTCTAGGTGTGAAATATATAAGGAAACGAAAATTATATGGCGGAGCAAGGCATCTCCCTCAGCTATTCTTTAATCTTTATTGGGAGATTATTAATAAATGCTTTTTTTCTCTCTTTTTCTAGGTGAGTGACAGTTGACGTGGCGCCGGAAGTGCGTTGTCGCGTTATTAAAGCTGAAGTGGTGAGTTGTTGTTTTTTTTATAATATTTTGTATGTTTTTTTTTTCATGTTGGAAAGTAACGGTAACCTCGACTTTTCCCCTCTTCTGCTCTCCCCTTGGATGCCTCTGTGTCCCCAAACTTTGTCTTCTCTTTCCTCTTACTATACATTCAATCTTTTTTTTTCTTTTTTTTTGCGTCATATTTACCGTATGTCCGCTCTCTTTCTTTCTCTTTTTTTCTCTCTTTGTTTTTTCCCATTTTTCCTTTCTCCTTTTCTCCCTCTCTCCCTTCCTCCCTTCCTCCCTTCCTCTCTCTCTCCCTTCCTTCCTCCCTCCCTCCCTCCCTCCCTCCCTCCCTCCCTCCCCTCTCTCTCTCTCTCTCTCTCTCTCTCTCTCTCTCTCTCTCTCTCTCTCTCTCTCTCTCTTTCTCTCTTTCTCTCTCTCTCTCTCATGCTCTACTCCCCCCTATCCTTTTCGGTCTCATATATTCCCCTTTTTCTTATCTCTTTCTCTCAACTCCCCCTCCCTCTTCCCCTCCCCTCATCCCTTCGCTCCCCTCCCCTCCCGCCCTCTGGTCGGTGACATTATGAACAAACTTACAAACTTTCTTTAGGGAACTTCTTCAATATGTTTCCTCTGGGGAGCTTCCGGTGACTAGAGATGGGAGGGAGGGAAGGAGGGAGGGAGGGAGGGAGGAGTAAGGAGTGAGATAGAATGAAAGGTGGAGGAGTGTGGTTGTATATGGAGGAGGAGGAATCCGTGGAGGGAGGTACCAGGAGTAGGATGGGAGGGAGGGGGGAGTGAGAGGGAGAGGAGGGGGAGGGGAGGGGAGGGAAAGGGAAGTGGAGGGAGCGAGCTATAGAATTATACGAGAATCGGGTTTAGTGTTCCCCCCTTCTCTCTTTTTTTTCTAAGGAAAAGATTACTTTTTCCTTGTGGTGTCGTTTCTTATTAACTTTCTTTTGCTTTCTGTTAAGGTGGTGTAGCATTTGGTTGGGTCTTAGGCCTTTAACTTTCAGGAAGGGAGGGGGGGCAGGGGGTGGAGGGGGAGAAGGAATGGAGCGCGGGATAAGATTGAGAGTGAGAGTTGTGTGTGTGTGTGTGTGTGTGTGTTTGTGTGTGTGTTTGTGTGTGTACGTGTGTGTGTGCGTGTATGTGTGTGTGTGCGTGTGTGTGTGTGTGTGTTTGTGTGTGTACGTGTGTGTGTGCGTGTATGTGTGTGTGTGCGTGTATGTGTATGTGTGTGTTAGGCAAGTCAGACAGACAGAAAGAAAGAAAGACAGACAGACAGACAGACAGATAGACAGACAGAGCAAGAAAAAGAAAGAGAGAGAGAGACAAAGAGAGACAGAGTAAAACAGAAAGAAAGATGAAAGAGTCCACCATGAATTGTAAAAAAAAAAAGAAAAAAGGAAAGAGAATTGAAGGTTAGCGAAGAGAGAAAGAAAAGTCAAACAGACAGACAAATGCCCCTCCCCCTCTCATGAATTGATTCCAACCCCCCTGCCCCTGCCTCCGCCCCTCCACCCCATCCCTCCCCACCTCCCACCCCCACCACCTCCCGCCCTCCCGAGTTTGCCCGGTCGTCACCCCCGATAGTCGTGCATTGCGAATTGTTGATGTCTGCAACACTTTGGGTCGAGAACCATCCCAGCTACTACTTCATGTGTTGGGGTTCATCTCGCTTCGTTATGCTGTTGTCACGCTTGTTTGTGCATGCGTGTGTGTGTTTGCTTTTTTTATTTATTTTTTTCTCTCGTAGGCATTATTATTTTTGTTATTTTTTGGACATGTATGTGTGTTCTTTCGTAGTGTTTGATGCTCTCTCTCTCTCTCTCTCTCTCTCTCTCTCTCTCTCTCTCTCTCTCTCTCTCTCTCTCTCTCTCTCTCTCTCTCTCTCTCTCTCCTTTCTCTCTCCTCTCTCTCTCTCCCTCTCTCCTTTCTCTCTCTCTCTCTCTCTCTCTCTCTCTCTCTCTCTCTCTCTCTCTCTCTCTCTCTCTCTCTCTCTCTCTCTCTCTCTCTCTCTCTCAATCTCTCTCTATATCTCTCTCTCTTTATATCTCTCTCTCTTATTCTCTCTCTCTCTCTCTCATTTTCTCTCTCTCTCTATCTATCTATCTCCGTCCTCCTCTCTCTCCCTCTCCCCCTCTCCCTCTCCCTCTCCCTCTCCCTCTCCCTCTCCCTCTCTCTCTCTCTCTCTCTCTCTCTCTCTCTCTCTCTCTCTCTCTCTCTCTCTCTCTCTCTCTCTCCCCTTCTATCCTTCTCCCTCTCTCCCTCGCCCTCTCCCTCTCTCTCACACGCATACACACACACACGCGCGTGCTCTATCAGATCCTTGAGTATTATCCCTGCAGGTCTCGGCTGCGGTCGCTGCAGGAGCCCAAGAGTCCCTGCCGTGCCCTCTGTCTTGCCTTTTGTTTATATTCATTCAGCGTGTTATGCTTTCCCGTCGCGCATTTTCCTCCTCCTTGCCTCTTGGCCCCTTTCCTTTGCTCTATGTAGTGTATGGATTTGTTTCTGTGAGGGAGAGAGGAAGAGAGAGAAAGGGAGAGGGAGAGGTAGGAGCAGAGGCAGAGAAAGGAAAAGTGGATATGCGTGTGCGTGTATGGATATCCATTATACAGGTATGTGTGTGCGTGTGTACGTGCGCATGCGTGTGTGTGTGTACGTGTGCCGATGGTGATCCATTGTTGGCACACGGTCCAGTCCGCCGCTTCTTTGAACCTTCCGCCGCAGCCCCGCCCACCCCGCCCGCACCGCCCACCCGCCCCTGACTTATCCTGCCGCTGGGGGGTCAGACTCTATTTACACGCGCTGCCCTCTCCCATCCCATCCCCTTCGCGCCATCTTCCCTCCTTCCCTCCTTCCCCCCTTCCTCCCTCCCTTCCTTTCAACCCTCGCTTTCTTAAGCCTCCGCCCACACCACCTATAGGTACTTGAGGTCGCCTGAAGGCACTTACCTGTGCTCTTGTGACCTCTTGCTCTTTTGTCTCATTTCTCCCTTATGTCCGCCCCTTCTCCTCCACCCTTTTTCTCATCTGTCCCTTCCTTTCTCTCTCATCCTTTCCCTCTTCTGTCGTCTCACTTCTCCCTCACCCTTTCCCTCGTGTACTCCATTCTTCTCCCTCACCCTTTCTCTCTATCCCTCCTTTCAGTTTCAATATCCCTCTCTATTATTCACTATACTCTATCCCCATTCTCTTTCCTTACCTTTCCCCCCCTCCCCCTTTATCATCTTCCTTTTCCTTCGACTCCCCCCCTTCCCTCTCCCTCCCCCCGCGTAGTCCGAAGAAGTGTTGACATGTCTGTTAGTCCCGCTTCGCCGCCCGAAAGCCGTGTGTGCAGAACATTGTGTTTAGCGGTGTTATTTGCTCGGCCCGGGTGCATGAACCTGTGTAATGAGGAAGCTTGACCATCCAGGAAGAGGATGGTGCCAGGCGCAGCACCGAGCGAGAGGGAGGGAGGGAAGGAGAGAGGGAAGGAGGGAGGGAGGGAAGAGGAGAGAGTGTGGGAGGTAGGTGAGAGAGCGATTGAGGAAGGGAAGAGGGGAGGTAGGGTGGGTGAGGAGAAGGAGAGAGTGAAAGACAAAGGGAGGGAAGAAGGGAGAGTGTGTGTATGAGGGAGGAGGAGGTAGTAAGGAAGGGAAGAGGAGAGAGAGAGATAGAGATAGAGATAGAGAGAGGGGGGGAGAGAGAGAGAGAGAGGAGGGGAGAGGAAGAGGGAGAAAGAGAGAGAGGAGTTAAAGAAACAGGGCAGAGTGAGAGATGGAGAGAGAGAGCGTGGAGAGTTGAGAGGTGTTTGCGTGGAAGGGAGGGGCTGAGTGTGTACAAAATGGGGAGTGGCCGTAGGAATTCGAGGAGAGAGAGAGAGAGAGAGAGAGAGAGAGAGAGAGAGAGAGAGAGAGAGAGAGAGAGAGAGAGAGAGATCGGAATGAAGGGACTGGGCATAAAGCGACTGACAAGAGAGAGAAGGAAAGAAGAGAAAGAAGAAGAGAGAGATAATGAAGACAGGCACAGTTAAATCCCGTAACTCTGTGAGAGAATCGATCTTACAGTAATCTTGTTGAGTAACTGAGCCTGGATTCCGGCTCAAACGAGAGTGAAAATTAGGCGTGAGATCGACAATGAAAGTGAAGATGAGCCAAGAACACGAGGGGAAGAGAAAGGGAGACAGAGGCAGAGACAGTGAGAGTTTTGGTCCTAAGAGTGTGTGCTCTGATGTTTTGAGAGAAGCTGGAGAGATCCGAGAGATGTCTGCGAGAAGAGACGGCGAGACACTGGAGAGGCCAAGCTAAGAGAATAGTGTAAAGGTTCGTGTGTGTGGATTGCTTTGTACGTGATCAGAAAATTATGGAGCAGAAGCAGGGAAAATGTGTGGCCAAGAATAACAATAAAGACTTGAAATGAGAGGCAGGTGAGGGAGAAAGAAAGAGCAGAGAGTGAAAAGAGAGGCGAAGAAAGAAGGAAGCGAGATAAAAAAACATAGATAGAGAAGAAAGAGGAGACAGGAGAGAAGGTAAAACAAAATAGAGAGTGAGAAGAGATATGAAGGATAGAGAAGAGAGAGAAAAGAGAGATGGAGGATAGAGAAGAGAGATAAAAGAGAGATGGAGGATAGAGAAGAGAGAGACTGGGCTTAGTCATAGCCCAGGGCTTATTTTCCGGGGGGAAGCTGTTAACTCTTTTTTGGCTTATTTATTTGATCTGTCACCTGAGGCAGCGCGGACAAATGCATGCGATTCCGTAGTGATCGAATCGCATTTATCTGGTCCAAAAGCAGAGAATCGAACCCTCTCTGTATCAGTCAAGGAGGCCCCAGCAGGTACGTACAATAAAGAATAAACAAGGAAAATAAAAGGTTATTAAGAACCTTATATAAGTGGTAGGGAAAAATAGGTGACGCCGTCGAGGTTGGCAGCGCTGTGAGCAAGTAAGGAGCGAGAGGAGCATCAGACAATCTCGAAATAGGGATTCGAAACCCACGGCGGCGCCCTCCGTGAGCATTCAATCCACTTTGGGCGCCGGCGGAGGTCGTTTACACACCATCACCGCCGTTACTCTCCCCCGAGACCAGCGTAATCTACTGCCGGTTACTAACTCTCCCTACATACTCCATACTTCGATTGGAAAGGCCTATGCGGTAGCGGGGAGGAGTCCGGACGAGGAAAGAGAGAGGGAAAAGAAGAGGATATGATTACGTACGAAAGGTGGAAAGAAGTACATGTACTACGAACGGGAAGGGAAATAATGAGGAAATGATTACGAAGGAAAAGGCAAAAGAGGAGGATTAGGATTACGAACGAGACCAGGAAGAGAATCGGAATACTAAAAGAGCGGATACTGTAAAAGGGTCGAGCGAAGGCACTCCCAACATGGCCTCAAATTAAATCCATGTTGAAAAATTGCCGGGTTCTCCATTACGTCCCTTGCGAAATGCGAAGGGAAAGAAAACAAGTAAATGATAAGTGGATGGGAGAAATTACAACGCAGGTAGTGCATGAATCGGATAATAGTGGTGCTTAGAATAACGACCTTACAGAAAGTCGTGAGAAAATATTCCAAAATGTTTTAATTTTTTCCCTAAAAGCCGGGTAATTCATCAAAAAGTCTCCGGCTTGTGAAAACGATGACGTGACTTCGAGCAACTTGGCGGAGGGACACGAGGCTGTTTGAAGACACGCAAGTCAATGTATGTAAGAGAAACGAGAACTGAAATGTAAATATAGACAGAGAGGGGAAGGATGTGGCGGGAGAGAGAGGGAAAAATGATGGGGTGAGTAAGCGTTAAAGGTATGATGAAAGAGAAATAGAGAGAGAGGGGGGGAGAAAAGGGAAAGAGGGAGAGAGGGGGGGGAGAGAGAGATAGAGGGGAGAGAGAGAGAGAGAGAGAGAGAGAGAGAGAGAGAGAGAGAGAGAGAGAGAGAGAGAGAGAGGGAGAGAGAGAGAGAGAGAGGGGAGAGAGAGAGAGAGGGGGAGAGGGAAGAGAGAGAAGGGGAGAGAGAGAGAGAGAGAGAGAGAGAGAGAGAGAGAGAGAGAGAGAGAGAGACTTTTTTTACTTTGACAGAGAGAGAGAGAGAGAGAGAGAGAGAGAGAGAGAGAGAGAGAGAGAGAGAGATAATTGAGGTGTGACTGGTGTGTGTGGGGGGTCGGTTGGTGGGGGTGGGGGCGAAAGCGAGAGAGAAATTGAGATGGAGAGGAAAATTAGGATAGAGAGAAAAATTGAGATGTATTGAGACTTAAGTACACAGAGAGACTCATTACGCAGAGAGGCTAAAAAGAAATACAGAGAATATGTTTGTAATACAGTAAGTGGATTGATAAAAGAAACAGAAAGAGAGGAGTGAAGAAAGAAGAAGAAAATGCTGAATAAGAAAGAAAAAGAAGAAGAAACACAAACTAAAAGAAGAACAAACAACCACAATTATGCAAACGAGATGCAATAAATGTTCGAGAGAAGATCAACAGGAAGTGAAGACACCATGAAAGTATCCGGCCCGAAGGAGAGGAAAGTACCAGGAAGACCCGACGTGCAGCTGTTCCACCAGGGCACCATAGCGCGCGGATGGTGACGCCGGGGCCCCGCTCGTGATGGTGATATGGTTGTAAAGGAGGCATGTAAAGAAAGGAGCAGTGGTAGGGTGTGTGTGTGTATGTGTGTGTGCGTGCGTGCGTGCGTGCGGGTATGTCTCATATGTATATGTATATTTATATACATATATACATATACACATACACATACACATACACATACACACACACACACACACACACACACACACACACACACACACACACACACACACACACACACATATATATATACATATACATATACATACATACATACATACATACATACATACATACATACATACATATATACATATATATATATATATATATATATATATATATATATATATATATATATGTATATATACATATATATACATATATATACATACATATACATAGATACACATAAATGTGCGTGTTTGTTCGATAAGGTGGGCTGGGTAGGGTTAGGCGGAAACGTGGCTGAAGGCAGATGGGTTATTCTGTGGAGCGACTGTTTATTCTAGCTGTCATCTCATTTACGAATGGGGAAGGGACAACCCCGAGCCAGTCAATGCGCCATATGACAGGGAGAAGAGAAAAGAATAAGATGAATTGTATTTGGAAGGATAGAGAGATTTTCTCACAAATACAGGTACCCCCCCCCACTCACCCCATTCCGAGACACATAGAACCGCAGAACCCTCCGGGGGAAGGTTTGGGGGGGGGGGGGGCAGCATGCTTGTCTTGAAGGGCCGACGCAGGAAACTCGTAATATCATGGTTGAAAAGATGCTATCGCGGAGTAGTCTGTCTAGCTTAGGGCCTGTCTAGCCCGGGGACTGTCTTGATTAGGTTGTGTCTAGCTTGCAGTCTTCTCTCTGTTCTGTGTGTGTGTGTGTGTGTGTGTGTGTGTGTGTGTGTGTGTGTGTGTGTGTGTGTGTGTGTGTGTGTGTGTGTGTGTGTGTGTGTGTTTGATACGTTTGTATGTGACAGAATACAGTGATAACAACAAAACATTGACAGGAATTCTTGGTAACTTTGCCTACGCAGCGACTCAAAATCTAGTCCCCTAATTCCGTAGTCGTG
>NW_028234430.1:23917778-23922778 GCF_977035675.1 Penaeus japonicus
TTCGTTAGGTCGTAGGAGTGAATGGTTTGCGATGTCATATGGTGAGTATTTCTCTTGTAGCATGACAGCCTGATGTATATTATGATATTATTGTTGTATTGCGCATGATTTACTATCGTAGATAATTTTATACCAAGAAGCATGACGGCTCGTATAATAGACTGCTGTTCCCTAACCCCATGATGTAGCCATGGTGATACACTACTGGAATTGTAATAGTGTTCCACGTAGCGGGATTTTTATCGTATTATTTTTCTTTGCAAGACTAACACTAGATAGATCGTTTAAGCCTTGTGTAATCAAAAGTACATCCGCATCACAGAAGATTTATTGAGGTATTACTGTGCAGCTTAAATGAACCAGACCTTATTAGTATTGCACAACCACTTTGCAATAATGAATGAAGCTACTACGTTGCTACGTAGATCCATAAGACAAACGGTTGCCAGGCATGCATGCATTTCAGTCACAACTAGCCTGCCCGCTGAAGAGTCAATATAATTTCCCACGAAAAGACATGCTAGCAGCAGGAAGGGTTATCAGCTATGCGTGGAACGAGGTGCACAGACCACGACCAAAAACTTGCATTAAAAACGTACGAAAAAGTTGCATCGAACTGGACCCGACCGGAAGCCGTCTGTCAACGACGAGCTGTTCGGTACTGATCATTCCGACCCGTCTCGGCGCGGGGACCTGATCATCCCCGGGCGAACAGACCCTAGTCAGACCTGGAGACCTGCTCATCCTCGAGGCTTGGGGACCTGGGCGAATTAGACTCGGCATGGACACCATCTCATCGGTGCAAATCGAACCCGGGAACAGTGGTGTTTCTGGTCGACCGAGGGTGGATTCGACACGACCTGCGGGACCTGGAGGCTGAGAGACCTACCCAAGCCCGAACTCGACCTGAAATTCGGGGAAAGAACGACATACAGACCTGTTAATAGATAGGCATGCACAAACCCGATCGACATGGAGAATCGGCATACCCATCTATCATTCTCCCCTTCCTTTTTTTTCTCCTCCTTTTCTTCTTCCCCCTCCTCCTCCTCGATCACCACCTCTTCCCCCCAACCTCCACCTCCCCCTCCAACCACCACCTCCTCCCCCTCCTACACTACCACCTCTTCCTCCTCCTCCTCCTCCTCCTCCTCCTCCTCCTCGATCACCACCTCTTCCCCCCAACCTCCACCTCCCCCTCCAACCACCACCTCCTCCCCCTCCTACACTACCACCTCTTCCTCCTCCTCCTCCTCCTCCTCCTCCTCCTCCTCGATCACCACCTCCTCCCCCCAACCTCCACCTCCCCCTCCAACCACCACCTCCTCCCCCTCCTCCTACACTACCACCTCTTCCACCTTCTCCACTTCCTCCTCCTCCTCCTCCTCCTCCTCCTCCTCCTCCCAAAGCATGGCCATCGCCGGCCACTGAAAGGGTGGGCGTGGTGACCTCATTGTGAGTCCTCGCGGAAAAAGGAGTGGGCGTGGTTGTGCTTGGGTCAATGAAGGAAATCTTCGGCACTGACCAGAAAAGGCGCGGGGAAAGGAAGGGTGAAGGAGAAATGTAAAAAAGGGAGGAGGGAAAGGAATGGGAGAGAAAGGAAGAGTGGAAAAGACAGAGATCAGAAAGGGGTGTAAAGGAAAAAAAGAGAGAAAGGGATGGAGGGGAGGAGGAAAAGATAAAAATAAAAGAAAAAAGAGGAAAGGAAGGGTGACGGAGAAAAAGCATGGAGAAGGGAGACAGAGAAAGGTTGAAGGAAAAAAAGTTGAAAAGGAGAGGAATAAAGGAGAATGAGAAAGAGGCAAAATAAAAAAAAGGGAGAGAGAAAAGAAGAGAAAAAAATACAAAAGGGACGAAGGAAAGAGAGAGTGAAGGAGAAAAATGAAAGAAAGAGAGTGAAGGAGAAAATAAAATAAAGGAAAGAGAGTGAAGGAAAAAAAGAAAAGAAAAAGGTGTTATGTGAATGGGAATGCGATTTTTATAATAAAAGATGATAATACTGCCTTATTTTTTGTAATAGCGATAATGATGTCAATAAGGATAGTGAAAGTATTAATTAACATTGTGAAATAAAATAGAATGATGAGACGACGAAAACAACAAGAAATGGGTAAAATAATGAAACCTATAAGGAAATGTTCGAAGAAGAGAAAATACGGAAATAAAAGGTCTTCGAAAAGAACAAGAAATAAAAGAAGAGCCAGAGACCAAACTATGAATAGCAGGAGGAGCGTATGAGGGTTATCCGCCAATAAGCGATAATTGGAACCATCGGCGGCGGGACTGACGAGTGGATGTCAAGCGGCAGAGGAATCCGGTGAAATTACGATTCTTTATGTGACGCGTCGTGATGTATTGACTCGTGCCACTAACTACCCCCCCCCCATCATCCTACCCCTACCCCTATCTCCTTTCTACCCCCACCCTTGTCTTCTGTCTCCCGCCTCCCCCTCTTCATCTCCCTTTTGTCTCTTGTCTCCTGTCGCTCCCTCTGTCCCTTGTCATCTGCCCTCCATGCCCTTCGTCCCTGTCCCTTATCTCCTAACATCCCCTGACCCTTGTCTCTTGTCTCCTGCCCCACTTGTCCCTTATCTCCAATCCATCCCCCTGTCCCTTGTTTCCTGCCTTTGCCCCCTGCCCCTCGTCTCTCACCACTGCCCCTTGTCCCTCGTCTCCTGCCCTCTTCGCCCCTTATCTCCTCCCCTCCTGCTCGTTGTCTCTTACCCGCCTTGCACCTTATCTCCTATCCCCTCCCCCTGTCCCTTGTCCCTTGTCCCTTACCCCCCCTGTCTCTTATCTTCTACCCCCTCGTGTCCCCCTCCCCTTCGCAGTGACTTACAAGATACTGGGAGAAACCTGGTTAGTGTTGAAGCGGCGACTTTGATGAGCGTACAGTTAAACTCACAAGGTCGAGGGATGGCAGGAAAAAAAAGATCCTTCAGGCTTTATATGCTGTGATGTGTGAGTGTGGGTGACGCATCGATGTTCACACCGGCTCTTACATGGCCGAATGCGTACACAGGCACACGGACACGAGCGGCCTTTTTGTTGGCGTTTATGCCTTCTCTTCTTTCCCTTTTATTTCGGTTCTTTCTGTCTTTCAAACTCTCACTCTCTCTTCCTCTTTCTCTTCCTCTCTCTCTCTCTCTCTCTCTATCTATCTATCTATCTATCTATATTTCTCTCTCTCTCTCTCTCTCTCTCTCTCTCTCTCTCTCTCTCTCTCTCTCTCTCTCTCTCTCTCTCTCTCTCTCTTTCTTTTCTCTCTCTCTATCTATCTATCTATTTCTCTCTCCATACTCGTTTATTTGAATCTTTTTCTCCTTCTCCTTTGAATGTAATGTTAATTAGGCGTCTCACAATGATATACAAAAAACCGCCCCGTCATTCTTTTCTTTTGCGGTCGACACTGGCATACTCAGAGCGATCTCTCGTGTTTGCCGGAAATGTTTTGGATATTTTGATGTTTTATCGCCGATTTACAACATCCGCCGTTTCAGGAGGGGGGGGGGTCCTTGTTTTTGCTAAGCTTCTCTGCCACGGTGGATCTTCACTTTTCGCTGCGCGTCACCCTCTCTCTCTTTTTATTCTTTCACCTTTGATGTTTGTTTTCTGATATTAATATTTTCAATTTCTTTCTTCCTCCGTTTTTCTAATTGCCCCTTTTATCCTTATCCATTCCTCCTCTTCCTTTTCCTTCTCCACTCTGGCAGACTAACGATCTCATACATTATCCAAATTATCCAATCAGAATGCGAAACAAAAGCCTTTAACGCGGCGTAAATATGACGCCGCCCATTAGCTCGCACGCCCCCGGGTCGTGGATCGGCGGGGACTTTAGGTGCGAGAGGATTTTAATTAAACTTGCGTTATCACGTCAGCGGCGGGGCTGGGCTGGGCGCGCCGTAGCCCTCTAGCGGCGGCCGCGCGAGTTGTTTTGGCGCTGACCGGGAATTCAGCTCCAGTTTTATTTGTTTGTGGCGTTCCTCTGTCGTGTCGAGTGCGTTGTTTGGCACCATTCGATTGCGTAATATGCTCCTCTGTTTGGATGTTATTTTGGTCCTCCATTTTTTTTTGTGGTTGGGATTTTTTTTCTCTGAGACGAGAAACGACGATAGGATTGGGGGAGGGGGAGGGGGGAGGGGGAAGGTGGAGGTAACTCGAATTATGGGTTTGGTTGTAATGTGTTTGTACTGTCGCTACGTTGATTGTTTGAATTTTTAGTTTTAGGTGCGAGTGAATTACTAGGCAATTTTTAGGGCGTGCACTTCATTAACCGTTAATGACATTGGATGTTGCTGTCTTTGGTATTATTGTTGTTATCTTTTCATTTCTATCGATGATGATGTAAGTTATGACGACAATCATGATGATAAAGGGCGTGATTGTTTCAAATTTTATTGATAGTAATGATCACAAACACTGATATGTGGAACCTCGTAGAAGGAGCTGTTGAAATTTAGTAAGATGGTTTAGTGAAGACATACGATGTACTGTTTTATTTGCATAAAAAAAAGATCACATGGACGTTGTTTTTTTAAAGCAATATTTCGAGTGTCCATCGTAAACCGTGGATCATTGACGACGTTCAACACACCAGAACGACCGGCGGATTTTCCCCGTCTCATCTGCGCTTGCCGATCGTCGTTTGTTTTCCCTCGCGGTGATGGAGGATCGGCGGACGGAAGCTGGGTAT
Organism: Penaeus japonicus; assembly: GCF_977035675.1. Taxonomy (NCBI): domain Eukaryota; kingdom Metazoa; phylum Arthropoda; class Malacostraca; order Decapoda; family Penaeidae; genus Penaeus; species Penaeus japonicus. The sequence goes on from NW_028234430.1 coordinate 23,922,475, forward strand.
ATTCAACAGCCGCGGATGCGATATCTCATCCACAATCATCGACATATTTACGAGGTTTGGATCGTCCCAAATTGTGGAGTGGAGGAGCCAAGTCGCCAAACAGACTCGGAAACCTACTGTTTTGACATTTGATGTGATTGGGGAGGAGGTGTTTCCACGGGGAGGGGGGGGGGGGTAGAGAGGGAAGGTGGAGGAGAGGAGAGAAGAAGGGGAGGGGGAGAGGAAGATGGGAGGAGGGAGGGGAGAGGCAGAGAGAGAATGAGGAGAAGAGGGGAGAGGGAGGGGAGAGGTAGAAAGAGAAGGT
>NW_028234430.1:23927778-23937778 GCF_977035675.1 Penaeus japonicus
GAACGAAAGCATGAGCTAGAGCGAAAGCTAGAGAGAGAGAGAGAGAGAGAACGAGAACTAGAGAGAGGGCGAGAGCTAGAGTTCGAGCGCGCGCGAGAGAGACTAAGAATGATCTACAAGAAATATTTTCTGCGAGGAAGGACTCCGACGTGGTAGGTTGCATACCTCGAGAGCCAGAGGAAGGCGAAGGACGAAAACAAAGAGGGAAAGAAATAAGAGATGAAAAGAATAGAGGCAGAAGGGGAGGGATATAAATGGCTAGTTGCTGGAGGATGGAACATGGACAGTGATGGATACTGTGGAGGAACAAGGACAGGGCAAGGATCTTGAGGGGAGAACATGGACAGTGATGGATGTTTATGAGAAAAGAGGAGAGAGGGAGAGAGAGAGAGAGAGAGAGAGAGAGAGAGAGAGAGAGAGAGAGAGAGAGAGAGAGAGAGAGAGAGAGAGAGAGAGAGAGAGAGAGAGAGAGAGAGAGAGAGAGAGAGAGAGAGAGAGAGAGAGAGGAGAGAGAGAGAGAGAGAGAGAGAGAGAGAGAGAGAGAGAGAGAGAGAGAGAGAGAGAGAGAGAGAGAGAGAGAGGGAGAGGGGGGGAGACAGAAGAAATAAGATAAACTTCCACAGTTCATTTTTTAGACGGAAGAGAGGAGGGAAGATTAAGTGACAAGCATCCAGAACCCAGAGCACATCCTAGTATCCCAGACCCCGGAAATCCTAAGAAATGGATGGAGGTTGATTCTTGTATTCCATTTCCGTGCTTGCGCAAGTTGATCTTAGTCCACGCGCGCTAATTAAATAAAGTGCAGAAGAAAGGAGGACAGAGTGATAATGATACGAAGAAAAAGCGCGCGTACTTCAGCAATAGCGATCATGGCTGTGCACAGGTACCAATTGCGACTGTTTGTGGTACCATTAACTCCGTTTGGTAATAATTATGATAATAAACTAGAGGGAGAGAATACCGGTGCTGTGTTAGTATTTTTGATGGTGGACATGCTCATGGTGGCGGGTGACGGTAGCAGTGAAAATGGTGAAGTAGTGATAGTGAGTGTAATGGTGGTGATAGAGCTGAGTTGAGTCAAGGGTAGAAATCGCATTAGGCAATGGCGTATAGTTATGTTTGTATGTGTGTGGATGTATGTATGTATGCATGTATGTAAGTATGTATGTGTATGTATGTTTATATGAGTGTGCGTGCGTCTGTAGGCGTGTGTTCGAGCTTGTGCGAGTATAAGTGTGTTTGTGTGTATACCAAGGAGGGGGAGGGGGAGGGAGGTGGTGGTGCAGCTCGGCCAAACACCGGCAAGTAACCACCACTATCAAGGTTGTCCAATACAAAAACATAACGCGGCAAAAAGCCGTTCAGCCTTAGGAGAAAATTGTGCGATGGAGGTAGAGAGCGCGGGGCTGCAACGCGAGGTTTTCGATCTGCCGAAGGGGGTTTTGACTCTATCAACCCCTCCCTGCCCCTCCTCCCCACATATCCTTCCCCCCAACCTAACCCCACCTCGGGCACTTCCCACGGACCTGTTCACTCTTGTGGGCAAGGGGGTTTTAGTGGGGAGGGGAAGGAGGAGTCAGAGAGAGGCAAGGAGGAGGAGGAGGAGGAGGAGGAGGCAGAAGCAGAAGGAGAAGGATACTGAATACGCAAATCCCATTATTCTCTAAGAACAAGACTGGACACACTGCACTCGCTCGGGTTGACTAAGGCACTCGTCCTGTTTTGTGACGGCGGGAACATTTTTTCCCTTTTTTTTCTTTTCTTTTTTTCTTCTCCCCTTTATTATTCTGAGGCTAACGCACGAAGGCGGAGGAGATAGATTTTCGCTTTTTTCTGAAGATCTTTTTTTTTCTCTTTTTTTTTATCTACAACAAAAGTACTCTATTTGAGAGAGAGTTGAAGGCGGGGATGATTACGTGTTTTCGGCTGTGCTTTCATTTTCGTTTTCTTTGAAAGGGAAACCTTTTTTTTAATCTTTTTTTTTTTTTTAATACGAAACTGTAACATCTCTTGTTAGTCATCCTGGCGATGGGAGGGACCCACCACACTGGTTTTACAGACCGAATTTTATAAGAGATATTGAAACTGCAAAATTACGTTAGCTATCAAATCATAGATAAACAGATGGGATGAAGACATAAGTTCCTCAATTTTCTTCCTTTTTTTTTGACATAAACATTTGTTCCTTGTTATGAGACCGAGATGGGAAAAGCGATATCGAGAGCACCCCGAGGAAAAGACAATAACTGAGATAGATATTAATAATGATAACGAAAGTGAAAATACAAAACAAGGAAAAACGCAGTGATCGAGAACTCTCTCTCAGAGCGCCGATATCCCATGTAATTTGCCTTCATCACAATCTCATGAAGGGCCGGCGGATGGCTGATTGTTGTGTGCTGGAGCCCCGAGGGTCGTTTAACAATTAAGGGGAAGAGCGGCCGAGGGGCAAGACGGGCAATGATAGGTGCCGGCCATCCTCGCTCGATGTGTTTTTTTTCGGATCGCTATCTTTTTTTTTCATCTTTTTTTCTTTTTCTTTTGTATCTTTTCTAGTTTTATTTCGTTCCTCTGTTTTTATTTGTTCTTCTTTTGTCTGTTTTACTTTCTCTCTCTCTCTCTCTTTCTCTCTCTCTCCCCCTCCTTCCCTCCCTCCCTCCCTCCCTCTCTTCCTCTCTTCCAATCCCTTCCTCCCTCGCCCCCTCCCCCTACACGGGATGGCCCTCCGGCTAAACACTTGCTCTTCTGACATTTCGTGTAGATGGAACTTCCACTCGTCCAGTCGCTTAAGGTCCATCAGCAGCGTTGTCCTGATGACAAAGTCACCCTTACGGCATAAATTCGTAGAGTCGTCTTTTGTCCGTCCGGGGATGGGGAGGGGGAGAGGCTGGAGGAATCGCCTTTGAGAGGCTCATGAGTTCTTATAAAAATGAATCAATTACAAAAGTGTCGAAATTTGAACGACCAACAACCCCGGCACTTGACTGACGACTCAGCTGTCGAGCATTTAATGGTCGTTGATCAGGCTGGGTTGGTTGTTATCGTTGCTCCGACAGGTGGCGTTTGTTTTCTTAATTGCTTCTTACTGTGTTTTAGCTGTCTATCAGTCTCTGTCTGTTTCCTGGCCAGTCCGTCTGTGCATCCGTCTGTCTGTACTTTACTGTTCTGTCTTGCGTCTCTTTTTGCATGCCTGCTTTATCTGTGTATGGCTTTTCTGTGCTTATTTTATCTCCATCTCTCCCTTTTCTCTTCTATTCTGTCCTCTCTCTCTCTCTCCAATCTCTCTCCTTCCCCCCCTCTCTCTCTCTCTCTCTCTCTCTCTCTCTCTCTCTCTCTCTCTCTCTCTCTCTCTCTCTCTCTCTCTCTCTCTCTCTCGCTCTCGCTCTCGCTCTCTCTCTCCCCCTCTCTTTTTTCATCTATCTATCCATCCCTCTCACTTACTCTCACTGTCCGTCTTCTCGGTCCGCGCAAAAAAGTCGTCTCCGTTACTGGAGATTTGAATGCGGACCCAAGGGAAAAAAAGAGCAAGCGAGTGTTCCTGGAGATTTTTACATTAATTTCACATTAAGCAGATATTGCTCATTAGGGTATATCAAGATGAGGTGTCGAGCCTTGCTGAAGTCCTCTAAAGAGTTCATTGGATTGTATGTTTACTTGGGGAGATATAGGGGTGAGGGGTAAGGGGGTGGAGAGGGGTGAGGGGAGCCTGATAATGGATGGGGGGGGGGATTTTGGAGGGGGGGTGGTTGATGATTCTGATCGCCTGATCATGACAACCGGTCGTTTCTTAGATGATCGCTTGCTTGATCAAGGCACGACGGATCTCTCTTGTCTCTTATCTCTATATCTGGTTTTATCCATCTATCTTTCTACTGGTCGCACGCTTTCTGTCTCTTCCCGTGTCTCTCTCTCTCTCTCTCTCTCTCGGTCAGTAAAAAGATAAAAGCAAACCCGGAGAAGGGAGAGCCAGAGAAATGACGAGGAAGCGAGAGATGCAAGAGCCATGGGAGAAGAAGAGGAAGAGGCGGGAGGGCGTGGAAGAGGAGGGAGGCCCCGGCAGAGGCGGAGGCAGCGGTCATCTCCTTCAGATGTAATGACTAAGTGTGGAAGCTGTTGAGGTCGGGAGATCGACGGCCAATGCTATGGCTGGGAGGGACGATACCTGAGCAGAAGGAGTGTGATTATAGTAGAGATAATGTAAGGGTGTTGAGGGAAGTGGCAATAAGGGTGAAGGGGTAAGGCGAGGGAAGGGAAGAAACGCTAAGAGGGTGCCTCCTTTTGCCCTCCCTGTTTTCGAGTTCCGCCCGCGCGTGGCCACATTTGTTTGGGGCATTCGATCGCAGCCATTTGTCTACATCTTTCGAAACCTGTTTAACGATTACATAGCCAACCACGCACCTGCCAGACGGTGTGCATGCCCGAGCTCGCCATGTCAACATTTCTCCTAGATTCGTCGGCTCAGAATTATTGGATCGAATGGATGAGTGTCACTAATGGATTGCAAGTAATTTCCATGCTTTCGGGTTGAAAATGTGTGCATGCCAGTCCGCAGAATGTTCCGTGGCCTTTAAATTTCAAATGATTTTGCTGTGCATTCCAGCATGTTATTAAGAGTCAGGTTCACAAATATCATAAACCGGCGGGTCAAGTATGCTGTTCCTTCCCCTCCCCCGCCACCCCCACTGCCTCCACTACAACCATCGCAAACCTCGGCTATAAGTCTTGCTTTTGGGTACCTATTTGATCTTTGGTGCAGACGTTTTTTTCTAGAGAGATAACTCGTACTATTTGGTGACTCGGAGACCCAAGGCACACATGCAACGGTCTGTATCATTGGCACAGGGGCGGGGCAGGAGGAGGAAGAGCAGGAGGTACAGCTCGGACATGGACTTCGCGGGTGAGGTAGGTTTGGGCTTCAACGATTTTTTTACGACAGCGGCGTCCTTTTCCGATTACCTGACAACGGCTCGGGATAATGTTGTTGCAAAATATCAAAGAAATCATCGGCATAGTGACCTCCCTCCCTCCCCCTCCCTCCCGCTAATCCTCCCACACCTCCTCCGTCCCCCGCCCGCCCTCGTGCTCAGGGGGTGGAGGGCGCCCCGTCGCGAGATCCTCTTCAAGCTGGAAGACGTCCCGCCGAGGACCACAGGGCGGCCGTGGCGGATCTTGCGTCTTCTCTGGCGAAACATTATGGCTGGGAGCACTGGAGCGCACCAAGCCTTCCTCGGACTGACCTCATCCTCGGACGTGTACATACACGATATTCTGTACAGCCTTGATGATCTCGAGTTTCTCTGTACGCCTTGCTTTCATGCTGGGTTATTTTGATAAGAAGAGAGCGTATCTGCACCTACGAATATCTACTGTTTGTATGCATGAAAGCTCCTCGTGGTCAGCATACCATGGTCGGGCACAGCGACCACCTCCTGGATCTGTGGCGGCCATATTTATTCCCCTGGAAGAGATATATGAGACTATATAGTTTATGAATCCTCGGGGTGTCCAGCTTTGGGGCTCGGTATCATATCGGCTGAACGGGGGGCGAGGGAGGGGGGGGGCAAGGAGGACAAGGACCTGTCGATCTCGAAGTAGTTTAATGATACATGTTATACCTGCTTTATCTGTAGTTATCACATGGCTAGGGATGTTATAATTACACAGGCAAGGGATAAATAACTCCGCCATGGGGGCACACGGATACTCGGGCTGGCTTTATTAATGGTGGGGTTGCCGGACGTCGATTTATTTATGAGGGAGCGGTATGGCATGCCTTCAGGGGGGTGGGGGTCGGGAGGTGTACTGGGTGCTGCCGCAGTACGCTCACCCAGGCCTCTCGAAGACACGGTATAGTAATGCCCTCAGGCCTTTGATTGTAATTCGGTGCCCAAAATTACTATGCTTACTCTTGGGTTTTGTAAGAATTTCTTCCACTTTCCACGATTCCCGTTTCTAATTAGGTAGCAACCTTTCCCACAGTAGAAAATTAAACAGATGGGAACAGGTGGTTATCAATGTCCTTTCAGATGCCAGATGTTCGCCAATACATCAATACTGGAGGTTGTTTCAAGTTTCACAAAGTGCCATGTAGGCATTAGAAAAAAAAATATGGAAGAATGAAATACAGCGAAAGGTAATGGAATCAGGAATAATGCCTGCTGCCCAACAATACCACTTGTCAGCCACACATTATAAGCTTGGTGTTTGGCAAGACACAAACAATGCTTAAGAAGGTGTAGCAAACAGTTATTATCAGAGCGCCATTGTTACTCACCCAGAGTATAGAAGAGGAAAAAAGTGGCTTCTGTTATAAGAGTTCAAGCGAAGCAGCTTTATACGTCGATATTTCATTTCAGCGTAACGAGACCTCGCTTTTGTCCGGCTGGTCGCGTGTTGAGTTCATTTACACAGAACTCCGAAAGCGGCGATAAAATCAGCGAGTCACTGTCTCCTGCAGTTTTTTTATGATTTTTTTCTGCCTTTAGGCTATTTTCAGTAGATGAAAGGGAAGAAAGACAGTGACGGTGGCTACGTCGGGGGCAACATGTCATAAGAAAGAAACACTAAATTCTTGAGCAAATTTGCTGTAAGCCAAGGGGTGTTGGACCCGCCTGGTGGTGACCGCGTGTGTTGTGACGGGCGAAGGGAACCGAGCTATTAACACCTGGAGGGTTATTAAGATGTAATTGGGAATTAGAAATCTCGAAATTCTTATCCTATTTATTATATGTCTCAATGAAGGGGAGAAAAGGGAATGTGAAAAGGAAGAAGGTTTAGCTCCTCGCTAACGAAGGATTTCACGCGGATTTCTTATAGCCGCATCTCGCTGCGCTATTAATCTTAGCAGCCTCCCCTAATTACTGAACTATTTTTGGTGCTTGATTAATGAGGCTGCGTTTCTCGGGATGCCACGGGACTCCACATCCCCGAGGGGAAAGAGGAAAGAGCAGGATAAAGGAGGCAGTCTGAGATGGGCTTATTGTTGGGTCTCTTGAGTGGCTTTTGACACGTGTGGCAACTGTGAATGTTTATATTTTGGTGTTCATTGTCTGTAAAAATAACCATTTCGGACAGCGTTTATCTGTTCCTTTCTCCCCTTTTCTTCCTGGTTTTCTCCCATACTTCCTTCCATTCCCGCCCTCCCCCACCTCTTCCCATTTATGGGCGTTACCTGGCAAATACCAAGCAATTCCCAGGACATCATAATTACCTTGTTCGTGGGGGAAAGTGAGAGTGCGGAGGGGGCCTCGACATGAAAAAAAATGACTTGGTACCCTACCTCTCTACCCCTACCTGTGTCCTCCCCCCTGCCCCTCTCCAAGAAGCCGGCACGGTCAGTCGGCCGAAGTACCCAGGCTGGCCGCTGTAGCCAATCTTTAATTATGATGAAAATTAGTCATTTCTTTATCCCCCCACCCACCCACCTGCCTTCTCCACCCGGCCTGGAATGTTATATCTATCGCTGGAGGGAGGCGCTGGGAGAGGGGCGTGATCTTTTATAGCACGCGGGCTAGTGCACGCAAAACATGCATTTACAGAAACGCAATGGGGCGTGTAATATTTTGTTTACATTCTGTGCAGATGTCAAGTAGGTGATTGATCACAGACTGTTAGCTTTACACACGCACGCGAGCTCATACGAGAAAGGGGTAGAGAGAGAGAGAGAGAGAGAGAGAGAGAGAGAGAGAGAGAGAGAGAGAGAGAGAGAGAGAGAGAGAGAGAGAGAGAGAGAGACATACAGCAAGAGAAAAAGAAAGAAACTCTCTCCCTCTTCCTCCCTCCCTCCCTTTCTCCCTCTCTTCCTCCCTCTCCTCTCCTCTCCTCTCCTCACCTCCAGCGAATTCTGCCAAGCCTTTTTAGGCGATATCTTTAGTTACAGTCGCATTGAAGCTTCGAATTCGATCCACTGTTTTTAACTGGTCGTTTAAGTATAGATGGATGATCGCCTCAGAAAATCCGTAACAAATTTCTCGATGTCTTTGGTGTTCATTGGAGTGTAGGTCGCCGGGTGTGATGGCCTTGATTGGTCGCTGGTAAGTTGTGTTGCTTGCTCTTTTTTATTGGCCATTTTGAGTTCAGCGCACGACCTTCGCTTCTCGTTATCAGCTGCCTGGCATTACGTAAGTGCTCTACATTAGCTTTATTGCTTGTTTCTATTTACCGAACGTTTAGTAGATGGTCGATACGGACTCCTTGCAGGTGGTGATATTTGTATACCATTCTGTGCCGAGTCGTTCTAAGGATAATTAAAAGCTTTTACAACAAAGACCTGATCGAGAAGAAGAAAAAAAGTCGAGTGAGGAAAAGCTTTGCCATCTCACGTCCAGGTTGTCTCAATCCCGCAATAAACAGTCGATCTTGTGGTCTTTTATAACCACGTTGTCGTGCCGTATTTTAGAGGGTCATTCTGCAACTGGTGATTAGCAACTGTTTTCCCTTTCCATATTAGTAAGACATTAGATTATTGGTTAATAGAATCCGTTTTGCAATGTCGTAAGATGTCAAGGGAAGGCGTGATTGGTCAAGACCCGCCCATGGTGGATGACGGGTCAGTAGGTGATTGGTGGTCCACGGCAACCAATCGGGAAGGGAAGACGGTCAACCCGGGAAGAGGCGAGTCTCCTTCCACCGTAACATATGCAAAGTACATGCTGCCACCGCGCGCTCGGCCCTTGCTGTAATCTCTGATGTTAAACAACAAAATAATTATTTAGAAGCAACGATAGGCTTCGGAGGGTGGAGGGAAGAGATTTAGGTTCAAGATAAGGAGAATAATAGAGAAGGATGTGGAAAAGATACAGAGAAGAAAAGAAGGACAATCAATATTGTTTGATAGCCGCCTTCTCTGAGATCGCACACGTGTGTACTATCTTCTGAATTGTTACGCTATTTCCAGATGCATCATTTGCGCAGTCATATATTGCAAAGAACAAAAACTGCAGCTGATAGCCTTACATTCGCAATTCAGTCACGTGATATGTGACGTCCCAAGGGGAGAATGCGAGTAATGGAGAACCTGCAAGGATGAGCAGCAAGTGGTTGCTTAATGATTGTTTATGATTACAGAAATAACGGATGCAATCATACTCCTAACGTGAAGATTTTTTACGATGAAGGAGAATCGCCTTTATCAAGATGAGGGAAGGTGAAACCAAGAACGCTTGGTAAGATAGACTATTATCGTTTTTTGTTTCCCTGCGCAAATTCGAAAACGCGAAACGGCGCGAAAATTGTAGTCTTACTCTACGGTCACTGAAAAGGATTGATATGCGGGTTTATATTTATGGGCGTCTTAATCGGCGGTTCTCGCAGGATATGCTGCCATCACGTAATGCCCGAATATGGACATGACCGTAGAAAAAGTAGATCTCTTTCTAATTTTACTGCCCCGTAAACACAGCGGAGATGCTATCAAGCGCCGTTGTCGGATAACACGTACGCGGCGTAATATATACCTGTACGCTGCTTTGAATTCCGTATGAAGTACTTTTATGCTCGAAAAAAGGCTGTATAGATTTGTTTATATTCTTTGTGGAGTGAGAAGGATCAACAACTGCTAAACCTTCACTTTGGAGGGCTGTTTTTACATAGTTTTTGAACTTCATATTATTCTATTTTAGAAACATATTTTCATTACAGGAAATCTTTTCCAGGATGCAGATAGTCTTGTATGAATTTATTTTTGATAAAAGTTTTCGGAGAAGAATAAACATATGCATGATATTGAAGAGGAAAATGCTGTCTTTAGTGGGACTAGTAGCCACACCTCAAGCCGTAGATAGAAATACTTGATCTTTGATTAGATGCAAACCAGTATTTGTTGCGGTGTATTGCATTCGCCGGCTGACGGTTACTAGCTGTGAACATATCCTCTTACGATGGAAAACAAGTGACTGGAGCTGATTTGCTGACGTTTATCAACGCGAGCTGCAATAGTCCCGTACCCGAACTTGCTTCGAGTACACGTGATGCCGATACCATCTCGATAGCACATATGGTA
>NW_028234430.1:23942778-23947778 GCF_977035675.1 Penaeus japonicus
TTGATGATTGCGACGTTCAAGGCCGAGTGCTATTGCAGCTGGGATCATCTCGGCCCATCTTGCCCCGAGAGTGACATAACAGCCATCATTGCAAGCAGGTGTATGTGTGCTTGCTTTGGCGGGTGATTAGTTTAGCGATTGTACGTGCTTGGTGAGGGGGTTCAGAGGTGCATGCTGTTTCTTTAATGTGTATGTTTAGTAATGTTTGCGTGTGCATTAAAGTGTGTATGTGTTTGTATGATATATTTGTTCCATTCTGCCTCTGTGCGCGTACAGTCGGAAACGTGCCAAACTCTTGTGATTTTGTGATAGGGATGCGTGCTCTTGACCTTACATGAGTTCCATGCACCAGATCATGCAACGCCAGATATCAGTGGCCGAGGAGGAGGCAGTGTGTGATGTCCCCAGTATTGTGAAGTATTGTCAGTGTCAGAATCAGCGTCGTCAGCGCTGAAGACCCGGAGGGCTGACAACTTGCTGGACGACGGGCGGTGGGAGGAGGGGTGGGTGCTTACAGCTCCAGCCAACATTCTTCCATAATTAACAAGATCACTCATCGCTAACGTCATCAAGAACCCACCAGCAGGAGCTTAATATCAATGCAGCTTACCGAGACTCAGCAGCATTTGCATAATCCGTCGACGAGCGGCCCACCGTCTCCCCGATTACACCGGCATGAACCCACCCTCGCGGAGCCCGGCTCAGAAATCGCGTCAGCAGGGACCGGCCATGACCTCGGCCTTGCCCATGGGAGCTCAGCATTTGTCCTGTCTACCTGTAAGGATTCGGCTTCAGTAAAGTGTGTCGGAAGGCATCCATCAGCAACACAATCTGCCAATCAGCACCTAACAACAAAACCCACCGACGGCACAACCCACCGGCAGGAACCCACCCTTCCCAAGCAACACGGACTCGCCTCACTGCTTGCTGCAACATCTCGTAACAAACAAACTCGCCGAAGTCGCGTTGATTTATCATTCCATTTGTCTGAAGTGGCGACAACTATAGATAAAAGCCGCGTGCGTATAAGGCAATCCCAAGCGTCAAAAAAAGAAACAAGTGAGCATCAACCTACACGATCAGGCCATCAGGCAGGATCAGAACCTACAAGTTTTGGTTCGGGAGCCGCCTTTGTCACACGCGGCGCCCTGGGATCCGACACACATTGCTCGACTTTATGCACGAGTCCAGACGACATCTTCCCTTTTTTTCCTTTACTCCCCTCTAGATCGATGCATAGTTTAGCAATGTTAATTCAGGATGACTCACGGACATGTGTCACTTTTGTCTCGTCGATAAAGGCTCGGATGATGAAGTGAGTTGATTCCCGAAGGAAGAAACTCGTCCGATTTCGTTCGCTTTTGTTTGAATAGTCTTGGCGGCGATTTTGGACTTAGCCAGGTGGTGGTCCGGAATGAATCGCGAACGCCAAGGTAGTTTGGTCCGTCGAACAGTAGGCATTTAGGTGGAATATCCCCTGTGCTCCTGAAAGATATTTCCGGACACACACGCACACACTCTTATCTACGATCGTCGATTAAAGCGGATATCATACAGAGTGTTGTCACTTACAAATGGAATCTGTGATTAGCTGTGAGGACGAGCTTAATCTTGTCGTTTATAATTGATCTTCTGAGGCGACGTAGGGACCAGGGGGTGACGGGATGTTTGCTTGTTTGCCTATTGAGACTGCGGGTTATTTTAGGGTGTGAAGGTGAGAGGTTATTTTCTCGACCTGGTAGAAAGATGCGGAAGAGGAGAGGGTGGAGCGAAGGGAGGAACGGAGGAAATGAAAGCACACAGAAAATGGCCATATAGATATATGTAAGAAAGATAATAATGATGATAACTAAGCCTAATGATTATAATAATAATGGTGATGATGAGTGGCAGAGAGAGAGAGAGACAGACAAACAGACAGAAGAAGAAGAAGAAGGTTATTGAGCGCACAGCCCAGGGCAACGACAGTACCGATGATACCAAATAGGGCGCCAGACATCATCTCGAGGTTGTATGGGCGGCCCAGGTGGGGAAGGGGGGAGGGGTTGAAAGTAAGGAGGGAGGCGGGGCTACTACGCTCCGGCTGTCTGGCACAGGTGGTTGATGATAGCACCCATCTTTGTAGCAGATGAGTAACGCTTGCACTGGTTGGGTTTGATGTTTGGGTTTTGCTGTTGCGTTGTGGCTAGATGGCGCGGGTGGACGATTTATTTTTTTATTTGTTTAGTTATTTATTTTATTATTATTATTTATTATTATTTTTTTTATTTTTTTTTTTGGGGGGGGGTGGGGTAGAAGGAAGAGAAGAGGAGGTTGAGACGGAGCTAAGATAACCATTAATTCGATGATATTGACAATAGGGTTGTTGAGCACAATAGTAGGTGAACACAGTAGGCTTGTGCAGACCAAGACACTGAAACACGTCAAAATAGAAGAGTAAGTAGGGTAGGCACGGGCAGGTTGGGTCACGAGTATCCTAGCCCCAGGCAGGATGTTGGGCCAAGGGCATGCAGAGCCACTTCGAGGGCGTCCGGTAGATTGTAGGCTACCCGCACGGGAGCGAATTGAGAAAGATCACGATAAGTATTACTTCGAGGTTCTTGCCGTGTCTCCCTCTTGTTCTGTCTCTCTTACTTTCAGTCTATTTCTCTCTATTTCATCTTTGTGCTCACCTTTTCCTTCTCGTTCTTATTTCCATTTTCCGTCCTCTGTCTCTCTTGGCTTTCCTATCACCACCTCTGATTTATTGTTCTTTCACTGATTTTATTGCGTCTCTTCCCACTCACATTGTGACTTATTCTTAACCGGCGTCATCCTTTCCTCTATCTCCTTTCTTTTCTTTTTTATATTTCGTTTTTGTCAGCTCCCACTTCCTCTATTCCCGTCTTTCCAGTGCGCTCTCACCCTGGTTCCTTTTTTCTCTCTCTTCCTCCATCTCTCATTTAGTCTCTTCCTCATCCTCTCCCTTTTCCTCCACCCTTCTCTCCTCTTCCTTCTCCTTCTCTTCCTCCGGCCCGAGGGTGACAGGAGGGTGACCCGGGCGTTCGCCAAGTTTACGAGTTCAGTGTTGTCTCGTCCCGACCTCAGTTGATGCTTGTTTATGTGGCATTGCAGTAGAGGCCGCTCGCCGGTGCCCCTCTGCTTTGTTTTTCTCGCTGAATATTGTTGTGTATCTCGTGTCTGTGGCGTCTTTATAGGCCCACTTCTTGCGTGTGCATGTGGTTTTATGTGGGTACGTGTAAGTGTGTAAGCTTGTGTTTAAGTGTTTTTGTTTGTTTACGTGCATGTATGTGGGGCTGTGTGTGTGTATCTATGTGTGTGCGTGCGTGCACATACATGTATATGCAGATCTCATTGTTCATGTTTCTCGATCAGTGTGTGTTAGGTTGTGTATGTGTATGCATGCGGTTGCGGGTGTGTGTGCTCGTAAGTACAATTTGCATCCCAGTCTTCACCTCCAAGTTGTCTTCCTTAAGTGACTCGGCATGTATGGTAAAGCGTGCTTGGGGAAGTCATGCACGAGTACTCACGGCCGAGCGAGTCTTGTAATCAATAGATCGAGCTTGCTCTGGTCGGGCCGGGTCGAGTTTGGTTTCAGTACCTCTTTTTCTTTCTCTTTTTTTTCTTCTGAAATCATGAACCGTCTAAAAGATATGATCGCTAATGAAGGCTGCGTCTTTTTTCGTTATTATGAATGGTTAGGGGTCACGCATAGGTGTGGGGTCACGTGAAAAGGAGGGGGCTTTGAGCATGCCTTGAGACTTAAGTATTGTTAGGGACTACACATAAGGTCAATGTGCTTTGTTCTATTGTAGAGTATGTGCTTAGGTTTCACGTGCTTATGGGGTCACTTGGAGGTCACACATGGGAACAAATTGAATTAGAAATTCACAGAGATTGGGAACAACGTATGATTGCGGAGCAGCTCTCAGTCAATCAATATTGCGAGACCGCGAATGATTAGGAAGGTTCACTCATGATTGGGAGTTATGCCCGAGGGGAATTTATGCGGTTTTTAATGTGGTCTATGATAGGGGACAAGGCAAGTTCGCCTTACCCCCTTCCCCCCATCCCCTTTACCCCCTACCCACAAACTCCCGGTAACCTCAGGCAACGGCTTCCAGAGGGCGATATTTTGCAAGGAGTTGATTTGGCCGCAATACTTTACATCAATAACTCCTGACAGACTAAAGGCGCGCGGCATTCGAAGGTCATTTACGTTGTATATTTATTTGAACGTTCTTCTTTCTCTTATTTGGGCGATCTGGACGGATTGCCAAGTATCAAGCAAAGGCCAAATAAACAGTTGACACATCCAATAATACCCAAGATATATTGGATATCGTGGGCGCTCCGCATGGATGTCGATTGGCGTTTGGCATTTCGATCGATGTATCAGGTTATTTATCTGTCTGTTCGGCCTATTGCTGTATTCAGTTTATGTGATACAGGCGTCTCCACCTTTTGTTCTTTTATTTTTATATTTGTCCTAGTCCGAGTAAGAAAGAAGAGTGATAGAAAACGAGTGGAACCGAGGAGTCTCTTGCAGAACACTACTTGTCGTGCGTTAAAATCTCTCGTTTCGGCTACTGCCAGACAGCGACCTCGTCCGCCCTCATTCACATTCACACCCTAACTCATACTCTAGTCTTGCGAGTATATCACCCTTGCACGCAATTAGATCCTGAATTTCACCTCTTCACTCACAGTCAACAGCGCACACTTTTGCGCGTGTGGGCATTATTAGCCTGTACTTTCAGTGTAATGGTAGAATACTCTTGCTAATGTCTTCAGAGGTTCGTCTTGTCATGATCCTGTGTAACTATTTCGTAAACGCTTCATGATTCTATGTAAAGGCTTCATAAAAAAGGGTTTTGTACGCCTATTTGTAAGCCTATACATAGTGTCTGTATATGAGCCCATTATGCATGTATGAATAAATGCGTATGAATATGTATGCCATGTACTTTCCCCCTGGTGAGAGACAGTCCTATTTTCTT
>NW_028234430.1:23952778-23955278 GCF_977035675.1 Penaeus japonicus
TCGCAACAAAGTAAGCAAGGCCTAGTGCACCAAAGACGAGAAAGGTTGCAAGACCAGATTGAGGTGTGGTTGTTGCAAGGTACTAGACGCCTGCAGGGTGGGAGTGGGGGTGAGGGTGAGGGTGGGAGGCAAGGGTGGGGGTTGGGGGGTTGGGGGCGCAAGGGTCAATGAAGGCTGATAGTATTTTTTCAATGGATAATTAAGGATGATAGAGAGATGTTGGATCGGCGAGCGTGATCAAAGGAGATGCGGACGCACGGCTGTTACGAGGGTATGGGTTTTAAAAGCCGCGGGAATAAGAGTGCGTGGGATCAGATAGCGCGAATTAAAAGAGTGAGGGGAGGAAGTAAGACGTTGATAAAGATAAGAGAGGGACGTGGGAAGCAGGGGTTCCGAGGAAGGGCGGCCAGGGAAGGAAGGAGGATGTGGGGAAGGGTTTGAATGGCCGAGGGAGGAGGAGGCGGAGGCGGGGGTAGCCGAGACCTCGAGGGGGTGGGGCGGGTAGCGGGTATTTTGGCCCGGGTACTCGCAACGGGTTGGTAACGTTCCGGGTGCCTGCGGGTATGAGGGTGGGAGGGTGAACCGGAGGTGTACCCGAAAGGGGGGAGGGTATCGGCATTACCTGAAGGGGGGGAGGGGGTATGGAGGAGTACCTGAAAGAGGGAGAAGGGTATGGGGGAGTACCCGAAATAAGGGGGATGGTTATGGAGAGTGAGTACCTGAAGGAGGGGGAGGGTATGGGGGGAATACCTGAAGGAGGAGAGAGGGAGGGGGTATGGGAGAAGGGGGCGGGGCAGCAGTTATCTCTTACCACCCGAAGAGTACGAGAGTCTGATGACGTTGTAACGGGGAGAGTGTGTGCTGGATGTGATGCGTTTATGGTGATTGCCTTGCGTCGGTGATGGTGCGTCTGTTTCGAGTCTGGTGTGTCTCCGGTCGTTGCGGTGCGTCTATGGGAAACTGCGAGTCGTCAACGGTGGCACGGAAGCGTTTTTAGCGATCGGTTGTGCCTTCTGGAATCGAGAAGAAATCCATAGCGATGACCACAATAGTGACGCTGGGGAGGGTGACTCATTATCGTTGATTAGTTTTTCTATCAAGAGGAGGGGAAAAACGATGATAGTATTGAGTGTATTAGATCGATTTTCTCGTGTCCTCTTTTTTTTGTTTTTTGTTTTTTTTTCTTTCCACTGGTGCGGTTTTTTTTGTTCAGCTCCATATTTGCAGTGGTAGGATCTAAAGATGCCCCGAAGTATACTTATTTTCTTCCCAAGTACACGCACACACACACGCGAGCATTCGCATCTATACGCACATGCACAAGTATAAGTTCACACACACACACACACACACACACACACACATACATAAACACTTACATACGAGCACTCACATCTATATGCACATGCACAAATGTAAGTTCACAATCACACACACACACACACACACACACACACACACACACACACACACACACACACACACACACACACACACACACACACACACACACACACGGATCCGCACCAGCTCAAGCTCCGCACAATAACTAATTCATTCTTCATCTGTTTATCTGAAACGCCACATTTATTCACTGTTCCCTCCCCCTCTTCCCCTCCGCGAACCTTCTCCGGCTTTCACATCCTGTACTCCATTGTTATTTACATGTTTATACTCCATCCTCTCCCCTCTCCCCTCTCCACCCTTCCCTCTCCCCTCTCCCTTACCCCTCTCCGCTCTTCCCTCTCCCTTCTCCCCTCTCCACCCTTCCCTCTCCCTTCTCCCCTCTCCACCCTTCCCTCTCCCTTCTCCCCTCTCCACCCTTCCTTCTCACCTCTCCGCCCTTCCCTCTCCCCCCTCACGTTTCCTCTTCTGGCTCTCTTCTCCCGTTCTACCACTCCCCTCTTCCATTCTCTTCCTTTCCCTCTCCCCTCCCTCCCCTTCCCTTCTCTCTCCCCTCCCCTCCTCTCCCTTCTCCCCTCTTCCTCTCCTCCCTCCCTCCTCCTCTCCCTCCCCTCCTCCCCCTCCCTCTCCCTCCCTCCCTCCCTCCTCCTCCTCCTCCTCCTCCTTCCTCCCCTCCCTCCCTCCCTTCCTTTCCTCCCCCTCCTCCTCTTTCTCCTCCTCCCTCCCTCCCTCCCCCAATGATGGTGCTCCTGACTTCCGAACCAAACATGGAATAAGTGAATTTCCAGTTTGCGGCCGAAGCTCTCCTTCGGGACGAACGAGATCTCGGCGATGGCGGAGGAGGTCATGACCCAGCGGGCGATTTTTCATTACTTATTTCTTTATTTTGCTTGAATTTCTTGTGTGTTCAATTGACGTTCATTCCTTTTCTATGTTTGTCTTATATGAAAACATACAGGTAGATATATGCGTTTATATGCGCTCACAAGCACGCATACACGCACACGCACACATGCACACGCACGCGCACACACGCACGCACACACATACACGCACGCGCGCGCGCACACACACACACACACACACACACACACAC
>NW_028234430.1:23962778-23965278 GCF_977035675.1 Penaeus japonicus
AAGCCGCCCTTACACTCACTCTCTCTGCCGAACGCCCATTCAGGAAACTCGTGGCTCGTATCATATTATAACGGGGACGATAAAGGGGATCTTATCGCGGGAAATTTAATATGGGCTGGTGCAGTGTCCGTTGAAAAATGCGCCGGCTCGGGATGGGTTAATTGCTTGGGTAAACTTCATGCAGTGCCCGGTTCTCGAGATAAAAGATTTGCGAGCACACAGGCACACTTTTACGCCTTCAACGAAACACACACGATTCGCAAATTTTGGTTAGATCTGTTTCCCCCTTTGGTGCGTCCATTTCTTACTTCCATTCCCCCCCTCCCCCCATCCCAGATCTCGCTGGAAGGGGTTACGTAACGACTAATATATGTTTTCTAGTCGTTCTTTTGTCGATAACTGCTCGGCCAGCCAGCTTCAAACTCGATATTGTATATCCTTCTGTCCTGCCAGCAATACACCTGTCGGCTTTCATCTTAATGCAGGACCCGGTTCTCGAGATGATAGAAATAATGAATAAACACACACACACACACACACACACACACACACACACACACACACACACACACACACACACACACAGATGATTTATAGGTATATGATAATAGTAATGACCGTAATGATAATGATGTAACGTACAATCATGCCAGGAAATAGATCATGCGAGATTATGTAATGATAACTATAATGAACATGCATTTCCGGCGTTTGGGCTTCCGTGCGGGGCATATAGACAACAGAAAACACAAATGCAAAGAAAAAAAGAAGAAGAAAAAGATCCCACTGCAACCACCACTTACGGATTAAATACGATAAGCGCATCACTCTAAAACCACGCCGGTAAAGCCACGCTGCTGCACTCTCTCCACGCTAACACACACACACACCCTTTGCTTACTTTCCTCGCTTATTTATGCGCGTATTGCAGACACGATTGCAGATCCCCGCGACTGATCTGTCAACCGAGACTAGGGCTTAAGAGATAGCTTTTGATATCATACGAATGTAATGTTAATAAGATAACATTAAATACAGTGAAGGATTTATGCATTTTTTTTCTTTGGGGGGGAGGGGGTATTTATATTTTGGGTGAGGTCGGTGATGTATGTTTGTATCTATATTTTTATTTTTGTATCCTGTGTGCGTTTATTTCTATGTGGGCGTGTGGGTGTGTATCCACCTATGTGCATGTGTATCTGTATGCGTTTGTGTATGTGCGTATTTGTGTGCCTGTATATATACGTGTGTGATTTTGCATACTGTTCATTTATTCACTAATTCATCAAACCACACACCATTTTTATTTCTAATTTTCTCTTCTTGCTGCCATGGGTGAAGAGGGGGAGTGCTTGTGTGCATGCATGCGTGAGGCGGCGCTTCTGCTCTCAAAGTGTCCTATCACAAGGGATGTCGATAAGAAGGAAAATATAAAGCCCTCATTAAAGTCATTCAGTCCTGATCCCCCCTTCCCTCCCTCCCACCACCCACTCACCTTCCCTTCCACCTTTCCTCTCTCCCTCCCTCCCTCCCTCCCCCCCCCCTCTCTCTCTCTCTCTCTCTCTCTCTCTCTCCCTCCTCCCCTTCCTCTTCTCTCTCTCTCTCTCTCTCTCTCTCTCTCTCTCTCTCTCTCTCTCTCTCTCTCTCTCTCCTCTCTCTCTCTCTCTCCCCCTCCCTCCCTCCCTCACCCCTCTCTCTCTCTCTCTCTCTCTCTCTCTCTCTCTCTCTCTCTCTCTCTCTCTCTCTCTCTCTCTCTCTCTCTCTCTCTCTCTCTCTCTCTCTCTCTCTCTATTTCGCCCTGCCTCGCCTTGTACACATTTATTCTGAACCCTGTCTTCCCACCCGTTCCATTTTCGACCCAAAAGCTCCCTCGAGGAACCACACCCAGGATACAGGATGACGATGATGTTAGGGTGATGAAAGATGCAATGATAAAACCAGGAGATAGAAGATGGAAAACGGAGGAGGGGGATTTGGGATAATTTTGAATTCGGAGGAGGAGGAGGAGGAGGTGGTGGTGGTGGTGGTAGAGGTGGAGGTGAAGCAGGGAAGAGTTGGAGGAGGGGGAGGTGGTTGAGGAAGGTGGAGATGGAGATGAAGGAGAGAACAGGTGGAGGAGGATGTGGTGGTGGTGGAGGGAGGAGTGGAGGGATAGGTGGGACAAAAAAAATAAGTATAGAAGAGGAAAGAAAGATTAAAGAAAAAAAATGAGGAAGGGGGGGAGAGGAGACGAAAGTTTTAATAAATCGAAATTAAAAGGAAACGAAAAGGGGAGTCACAGAGAGAGCAAGATCACAAAACAACGGACGCAAAAACAGAGCCTGAAGACGAACGAAACACAAGTAAAAGTAAAAATACACGCACAAAAAATGAGTCGACCCCGTTAGCAAACACGGTAAAAGGAGTGACCGTGAGAAAGAGAAAGAGAGTGTGAGAGAGAGAGAGAGAGAGAGAGAGAGAGAGAGAGAGAGAGAGAGAGATTGCGAATGAAGTGAAGGGA
>NW_028234430.1:23970278-23985278 GCF_977035675.1 Penaeus japonicus
CTG
Source organism: Penaeus japonicus (assembly GCF_977035675.1). Taxonomy (NCBI): domain Eukaryota; kingdom Metazoa; phylum Arthropoda; class Malacostraca; order Decapoda; family Penaeidae; genus Penaeus; species Penaeus japonicus. The sequence goes on from NW_028234430.1 coordinate 23,970,282, forward strand.
ACATAGTAGGGAAGGTACAGTGTCATGTGGAGCGTGCATGAGGGGACGTAGCAGTACCTCATCAGGTACCGAGGTTGGTCAGCAAGTGAGAGAGAGAGATCTTTGAACGAAGTATGCAATTAAGAGCTCTAAAGGCGGCCGTAAACAATAGCCTGAGGCGGTACAAGAAACGTTTATTAGCCGTAGCGGTCAATACTGCCCTCCCAGCGGTCGGTACTAGCCTTCAAGCAGTGTCTTCATAGAACCAGCGAGAGTTTTAAGCATATCTCTTCTGGCTGGAGATAGAGCAGCCATAGCCTAGTCTTGCGGTGTTGGCGCTAGTCGTCTGTCCCATGAGCCGATGGTCGAGGTACCTCAGCCCTGTGATCACGGCAGCGTCCATGTGGTTGAGGTTTATGGTGTTTGCGAAGTAGAGTATGAATAGTGTGGTGAAGCTGTGGTGTTCTGTCCCAACCTGTGGTGGTGTGACTTCATCCATGAGGTGTTGGCAATTCAGCTCCGTGGTAGACGTGTTATGTTTACTGCCGAGATGGTGCCTTTGATGTTAACAATTATGTTGTCGCCGCAATACTTGTGTTGCATGAGGAGTGTTGTCTCGGACTTTAAGGACAACCAGAATGGCCGCATGACCGCAGCCTCTGCATAAAATTACCACCGAATTGGTCAGCTTGCGAAGATAAAACACTGAGGATGGACTTGCGTGCCGGAGTCCAACAGCGTGTCATTGGCCCGTCGACGACCCACGCCTTTCTTTGGATCGCTCCATTCTTCGAGCATTTCCAAGTCGGGTTCTTGTAAATAATGAATTCGCGGCAAGTTTTCGGGTCCGCGGCGTCACGCAGGAGCTGCTCCGTAACATCGGCGTTAAGGCGTGACTCCACCGCCGGGAGGGAGGCTGGCTGCCCAAAGCGTCGCGTGCGAGCGACGACCGCCGGCCGGTGTTTGACTCCTCGGAGGGCTAGGCAGGGAACTTCAGGCCTCACTCGGTGTCGACTGAAGACCCTTGGCTTAAACAGGCAGCGCGGACCATATCCAAAAGCCGCGTGGGAGGTCCGCTTGTTCATTTATTCCGTCGAATGGTCTTTCAGGCCTTAAATGCGATTCGCAACTGATTCGAAAACAATGTGAAAGACCCTGAATTTGCGAGGAGAGAACCGATCCGAAACCGGACGGTAAAGAAGGCCAACAAAGAAGAGCCTGCCGATAAGCTGCGCCCCAAGATGGCAGAGAACAACAACCTGGAAGAGTCGAGGAGCCCGAGAGGACACGCGATGGTCCGCCATTAAAGAAATCGCCTTTGGTTTACAAATATTTCTCTTTGTGTCAGAATAGAGGCCGTGCGTGCGAAAGAGCATGTGATCATATTCATTTATGACTTCGCTTTTCATCGCGGGCGAGATGGCGCTTGTTCCGACGCCTCGTAATTTTGTGCGGAATAATGCAAAATTGTTGGCCCACGTGCGCGGGATCTCTCCGTTCTTGCTCTTCCCTTTTTTCCTCTACCCTTTTCTTTTGTCTTTATTCTATTCTCTTTGAATGCATTTTCCCTGCTTTTTTAGCCGTATTTTAGTTTGTTTGCTCGTTTTTCTTGTTTGTCTCGTTTTTTCTCATTTTAGGTATTCTCGTCCCACCCCACATCTCTCTCTCTTTCTCTCTCTCTCTCTCTCTCTCTCTCTCTCTCTCTCTCTCTCTCTCTCTCTCTCTCTCTCTCTCTCTCTCTCTCTCTCTTTCTCTCTCTCTTTCTCCACACCTTCTTGCATCCACTTCCACAAAGGAAAACCCGGAAATCGTTACCCTTTGCTGCATTTTTTTTGTGGAGAATAGTCACAGTTGTAATACTATTGTGATATGGTTACGGGCGCACGTGCTCTCTTATTGGGAGGAAGGGGGTGGTTATGGGAAATGAACAATGGAAAGAAGAGGGAGAGGAAGAGAAAGGGCGTGAGAAAGAGGGAGAGGGAGGGAGGGAGAGAAAGAGGAGAGAGAAAGGTCTTAGTCCCTCTTTGGGTTAATATATATTTTACAAAACCTTACAGCTATCACAACATGTTGAAATATATACAGAAAAAAGCCGGATTAATCACGAGCATACAGAGTTAAATGTTTACATATTAGGAGAGCGATATAACAGTATAAATTATCACCCTCAGCATGCTAAGTCCTCAGACGAGAGAGAGTGAGGGAGAGGGATAGGGAGGAGGGAGGGAGGGACACACACACACACACACACAGAGAGAGAGAGAGAGAGAGAGAGAGAGAGAGAGAGAGAGAGAGAGAGAGAGAGAGAGAGAGAGAGAGAGAGAGAGAGGGAGATAGGGAGAGGTTAAAGGAGAGAGAGAGGTTGAAGGAGAGGGAGAGAGGGAGGGAGAGAAAGAGAAATAGAGAGAGAATAGAAAAAAATAAGAGTGACAGTAAAAGTAAAAGTTCTAGAAAATTTGATGATGAAAATATGAACATGGAGTCAACATAAAAAAGGAAATAAAAAGAGAGAATGGAAACAAAGGGAAGGATCCAATAGAAAAAAAAGGAAACGACACAAAACAGCTTGAGGTGCCATTACGGAAAGAACAGGTTCAAAAAGAGAGAAAAAGAAAGAAAACAAGAAAAGGAATAGAAATTGTTTAAAAAAAGAGAATTAGGGCTTAGGGATGAAAAAGAACAATACGTAGAATAAGATTAAATAAGAATAGAAAATAGCGGGGGGGCAAAATGGCTTTGACCGAATGTGAAGAAACAAAAGAATATCGAAAAACTTGATGGTAGAACATTCTTTAAGATGTGTTGAATTTTTTTTAAAGGATCAACCTTTTCTTCTGTGATCGATGCGGTGTAGATTGCGTGTTAATTGCAAGGAGGAATGTAAATTGCAAATGTTTAACCGTCAGGGAGAGAGTGGGAGGGGGGGGGTACCATCATGCCCGAGTTTATACAGTAATCATTGGACCTTTATAAATGGTTGGAAAACTGAAAAGAATGTGTATGTTTTGTAGTTCCTCATTTTCGAACATCTTTGCATTGTATATAATCTGGGAATTTCTTGCCGTGATATTGCGCGATGTATTTCTTTCAAAGGAAAACAAAGAAGCAAGTGAAGATGGTCAGTCCTCAAGGCTGAACATTGCGAGAATTAAGCACAATATTATTGGTTATGCTTTCTTTTATTTTTTGTTTTATTATTATAATGTCCTTCACTACTCGAAACCGACGAGGAATTAATCTAGTAGCGACGACGACGATACGTTAACGACTTGTAAGAACATCATCACCATAATCATCACCACTACCACCATCACCGCCACCACTACCACCACCACCACTACCATTATCACCATCACCACTACCACCACCACTACCATTATCACCATCACCACCACCACCACCGACCGCCTGAGCATCCTCCTCCTCTCCCGTCCTCTGAGCACCACAGCCTCCCTCCCAAGACGCTAATGGAAATCAAGGAAGTCCTCCATCTCAGGTGTGATTAGCGAGGTCATTAGGCGGACGGGCGGGAAGGCAAGTGACTCGTAATGCGGCCCATTAGGCGAACGAAGACACCTCCAGCAGGCGACGTTGAAGGTGATGGTTTTATTAGCAGGCGGAGAGAAGTCGTTTTGGGAAAGGAGGGGGAGGGGGAGGGGGAGGGGAAAGGAGAGAGGGGAGGGAGGAAGGGGAAAGGAGAGAGGGGAGGGGAAAGGAGAGAGGGGAGAGGGGAGATAGGAGGGGAGAGGGCAGGGAGGGGAAAGGAGAGAGGGGAGGGAGGAAGGGAAAGGATAGGGCGGAGGGGAGAGGGGCCACGAGGAAGCATTTAACTCGAAGGCGAGGTAGCGTCTTTGATCGGGTAAGTGATTTCGATAAGATATTAGATCCTTCGCCCCGAGAGACCTGGTCACGGAGGCGGTAATATAAGAGGTGAACTTTTAAGGGAGCAGAGGTGATTACCCGGGCCCTGGGGTGGACGGGGAGGGGCAAGGGGGGCAGGGAGGGAAAAGGGGGGGCGAGGAAGGGCAGAGGGAGGGAGGAGAGGGTGATCTGGTCTCGTAAGTTGTAAGTCTCGACACGCATGGGACGTTTATGGGAGGATTTTTGCTATATGACAGGTAGCGAATTGGAAAACGTGCCTTGGGAGCTCTGGCTCACGCACAAACACACACGCATGTTCGAACGCAAGCACACACACACATACACACACACACACACACTCTCTCTCTCTCTCTCTCTGTGTGTGTGTGTGTGTGTGTGTGTCCCTCCCTTCCTCCCTCCCTCCCTCCCTTCCTCCCTCCTTCCCCTTCCCATTTCCCTCCTTTCCCCTCCCTTCCTGTTCCCCTCCCTCCCTCCTCCCATACCCCTTTCGCTCCCTCACGCGCATTAGCCCGCCGACCAGGCAAGCTGCCCTCGCGACGGGCATCCCCGCCTCGGCAATCAGAACGTCCCCCGCACCTGATAAGCGGCCGCGTCTCTCAGACCAAAGGTGGCGGCGGCGGAGTGCTCGCTCGAGGTCTACACTATTAAGGCCGACGATTCTCTCTCTCTCTCTCTCTCTCTCTCTCTCTCTCTCTCTCTCTCTCTCTCTCTCTCTCTCTCTCTCTCTCTCTCTCTCTCTCTCTCTCTCTCTCTCTCTCTCTCTCTCTCTCTCTCTCGCACTCGCTCCGGCCATTGTTTCTCGAGAGGTTGATACGGCATTGTGGACCGACGTAAGGCTCTTGTCTCTCACGGGGTGACTCGACCAAATTTCACGATGTTGTAAATACAGGTTGCGGAGGGATATGTGTGTGAGGGGGGGGGGGGAGAAGGCAAAAATAGAAGAAGAAAAAAAAGGAGAAACGGATCAAGTCGCGATAAATTGCGTGTATCATACTCATCATGGGAAATAAAACAAGGAACGACTCAAACTCGTATTTGGACAAATGAAGATGCGCTCCAGCAGGTTTCGGGTCTTGCAACTTCTTAAGGAGTTTGAAGATAATCTGATCTAAGATAATGGCTCTAGAATTCGAGGATCTCCCCGAGAAAGAAAAAAAAAACTGTAATACTTACCTTTGGAGATTCTCACACTGGTTCTTCGTTATATAATCTACCCCTTCGCTTCCCTTGCCATCGGGTTCTTGTCACGGGAAGCTGTTTTTCTCAACCGCACAATATCCACCGGTGGCTAGTAGATATCTAATTTTTTTATCTATATATAACTGAATCTACAGGCCTCTCTCTCTCTCTCTCTCTCTCTCTCTCTCTCTCTCTCTCTCTCTCTCTCTCTCTCTCTCTCTCTCTCTCTCTCTCTCTCTCTCTCTCTCTCTCTCTCTGAGATACACATACATATATACAGTATGTTTATCTTTTCCTCATCAGAATGTGGTGATAGATACTTTTCGTTTTATTGTCGCTCTTGGCTACGTCAGGGGATGTTACAGTGCATACTGTGCTTAATATCCCGTGGTAAGTCGTTACAATAACAGGTTGCGACTGAAGACACGACGCTATACTTTATTACGTCTGAGGTTGGATTGCGATATTGAAAGATAGGCATTAGTATTATCAGGAAACCGATCAAAAATTATAATGAGAGACCTGCAGTGCCATGCATGGCGAAATGCTGACTGTAAAATCCACATGCGGTATAAGAATAATCACTATTAAGATATTAGACAAGTCTGTGGTTTGTGGGCATTTTTTTACAAGTTTTATCATCAGCGCCTGAAACAGTTTATTGATCAAGGAACATGAGAGAAATCAATTATCCATTCGTACTTGTATGCGTGCGTATTTTTGATAAGAGATAACGCGCTTACAGGCATGGGTACGTGCTCGAAAGATCTCCCTGTCACGTGGTTGGGCCTGGTCTCGCGGAATGAGATCGTTTGCGCCTGCAACGTGTTTCCGGTAATTAGGGTTCGTTGAAGCGGACGGCCGGCCGAGTCCCGTGGTAACGACTGCTGTCCATTATCATAAGTTGCAATTAATTGTCTCTGTATAAAAGGCGAGGGCTGGGCGTGGGCCCCCGAGCGCCTTCAAACATAGAAAAGTTGACCATTAAAGTAGAGGCAGTTACTGCAGCCCAGTGTCAGGCTATGATACATTCGTCTGCAAATTGCAAAACAAATTCAGAGACGAACAACATTTGAATAATTTATAAGACACGCTCGTCTGTTTTAGCACCGATCCCGGGTGCCTTTATGTCCCATTTTTCTTGTCTAAACGAGGGTGACGTTCGCCCTTAGAGGCTAGCGGTCGCTAAACCATCCTTGCCCGGCCGGACGGCGAGGCTCAGCATCCCAGCATCATCCTGCGAGCGTCATCTGATGCCCCTAAGATGGCTTGTGATGATAGGTTACTTGTGATGAATGTCCCGGAGGGCGAGGGGGAGGGGAAGGAGAGCGATGGAGAGGGGAGAGGAGAGGGGAGGAGACCGTGCGAGACGGGTGAGGAGAGAGGGAAGGGACGAGGCAGGGAGAGGGGAGGGAGGGAAGGACAGAAGGGATAAGACATGGGAAAGGGGATTATGAGGCGACGGGAAGGGGGAGTGGGAAGGAAAGGGAGTGGAAGGGAGTGAGGCGAGAAAGAAAGAGACGAGAGATGTAAGGAGGAGAAGAAAGAAACCCAAGAGGACAAGAGAGGTGAAGGAGTCCAAATGATAATCTATGCAAAGCTCGGTCAAGGGCCTTTTTTTTACCACCTCAGCGCCCCCTCCCCGCCTCTCCCTCTCCCCTTCTGCTCCGCCTTCGTCAGTAGCGTCTCACGCCTGAGAATTTACTACCCAAGAAGGGTGTGATTATCCTATATAACGTGCACAACATATAAATATGCATGGTAGCCCGGCGACACTGGAGCTCCGGGCCCTTCCATGCCAGTTCTCCCTCTGTTCTTGCCCTCCATTCATGCTTAGTTTCACTCCATTTCTTACCCTCCATTCCACTCCCATAATCCCTTGCCTTGGCATCTATACTCATGACTCATTTTGCCTTACTCTCCCTCCTTACTCACAATTCCTCCATTCTTGTCTTCCATCTCCTCATAGGCCATCCCAACCCTTCTCATCATTTGTCTTCGTTACTCAGTATTCCTATCCGGGGTGTTTACTCATGTTGACTCACTTGCCCTCCTACTGTGTGGATGTCCACTCTTTACCCTTTCACTTTTTATTCTCTTTAGATAAATCAATGAGGAAGTAAATTGAAATGATACGTGGATAATTTCATGAATTGACAAATAAACAAAATAGTAAAGGAAGAAAGAAGAAATAAAAGAAAATTATATGTAGATAGAGAAATAGATAGTTAAGGAAAGAAAGACAGAAAAATAACACGTAAATAGATTTATAGAAATATTTATAGATAAATAAATAGATACATCATAAAGTGAACACGACTGATGATTGGACAATGAATAAAAAAATGAAAGAAAATGAGACGTACAATAAGAGTCGAGAGCAAAGAAAGAAAGAAGAAAAAAAAAAAACACAAAATGAACTAGAGGATGATTGTCATAATGCGAAACAAAAGATAAAAGAAAACGAGATAGCAAATGTAAAAAAAAATAAAGGAAAATAAAAAATAAAAAAATAAATATCAAAAGTAAATATCCAGTCAGCCGAAAAATCATATTTTATTTTCCATTCGTTAACGTTCTTGTATCATGTCATAAAGTTCCGTATCCGGATTCCCCCCCCCCCCTCCACCCTCCTCACCCTCCCATCCCACCTCATCTCCACCCTCTTCATCAGACCCCCTCCACCTCCTCCTCCTCCACCACCACCACCACCACCACCTCCTTCTCCTCCTCCTCCTTCTCCTCTTCCTCCTCCTCCTCCTCCTCCTCCTCCTCCTCCTTCTCCTCCTCCTCCACCACCACCACCTGCTCCTTCTATTCCTCCTCCTCCTCCTCCAGCCCCTGTCCCTCCCCCTTCCCCTCCCATCATTTCCACTCTCTTCATCTACCCCCTTCCTCGTCCTTCCCTCGTCATTGCCATCGCATCCCCACTATGTTCATCCTTCATTCTTCATCCTCCTCTTTTCCTTCTCTCCCTCCATCCCTACCCTTCATCCAACTATCCATCCATCCATCCATCCATCCATCCCCAGCCACCTCCTCCCTCCCTTCTTCCCCACCCTCATTCTCACTCCTTCTATCCTCCCCTCCTCCTCCCTTCCCCTCCCTTCCCTTCCTTTCCTTTCCCTTCCCTTCCCTTCCTTACCCTCCCCTCCTCCGTTCCCTCCCTCTCACTCTCCAGTACATAGACCTGGCAGGTTTCTATCCCACCGCCCATGGCCGCCCACGCCCACAATGTGCTGGCCTCCTCCACCCACCGCCCATCACGCTCCGTCGGCAAGGAACCGTACGCCCGCGCGCTGGGACTTCATTTACCTGCAGACAATGAAACAATTTTTCTCTCTCAGCCGAGCGGGGAGGGGCGAAGGGGGTGGAAGGGGGTGGGGGAGGGTAGAGAGGGGGAGGAAGGGGATAAGAGACGGTAGAGTAGGGGTATAGGGCGATTGGAATAGCCGAGCCGGGAAAAGGGGAAGGGGCGGGGGTGGAGGAGGGAGGGTAGAGGGTTGGGGGTATAGGGGTAGGAAATGGGGGGAGGAGAGAAAGAGAGAGAGATTGAGAGACAAGGGGGAGTGGGGGGGGGATAGTGGATAAGGAGAGAAAGGCAGAGGGATTGCGGGGCAAGGGAAAGGGTGAGAGGTGGAAAGGGTATGTGTGTGTAGGGGGGGGGGGAGGTAAAGGAGATCGGAAATAGGGGAGAGAGAAAATTGGAAGTGATGGAGAGGGGATATGGATATGTGGATTGAGGATGAGTGGAGAGGAGAGGAAGAAAGGAGGAAGGGAAAAGAAGATGGAGGAAAACGAGATGGCAGATGCAGAAGAAAAGGGAAGGGGAGAGGTGAGTGGAAGAAAGATTGCATAAAGAAGGAAAGATTGGTAAAAAATATATATTAGGGGCAAAAAAAGGGGAATATAAGTGCCATCCACTTATATTCCCCTAGAGAGGTAAATAAAATAATGTAAAAAAGAGAGAAAGATTAAAGAACAAGGGGAAAAGAAAAGTGAGGGTTAAATTAAAAAGAAAAAGTGGGGAATGAAGATAGCGCAACCAAAAACACAATAAAAAACAGAACAAAAAACGGTCCGAGGAGTCCAAAAAAGGTAAGCAATAGATCAGCTTTAAGATGTAATTCCGGACCCTTGGGTTGCGTGCGCGCGTAAGGGACCGGCGTGAGGGTGTTTAAGGGAGCATCAGGGAGCAGACGCGATTAACCTCTTGGCCAGAGAGGTCAAGACACTTATGAAATAAGGTCATCGCTGATTGATACCATGTCTTCTCTCTCTCTCTCTCTCTCTCTCTCTCTCTCTCTCTCTCTCTCTCTCTCTCTCTCTCTCTCCCTCTCTCTCTCTCTCTTCTCTCCTCTCTCTCTCTCTCTCTCTCTCTCTCTCTCTCTCTCTCTCTCTCTCTCTCTCTCTCTCTCTCTCTCTCTCTCTCTCTCTCTCTCTCTCTCTCTCTCTCTCTCTCTCTGTTTACATATGTATGTCATATATATAGTATATATGTATATTATATATAATATATAATATATATATATATATATATATATATATAAATTATAAATGCATACATATGCATATATACAAATACACTACACACACTCATGTGTATAAATCCATAGAGACAAATACATACATACGTACATAAGTTTACACAGACGCAGGCATATCCATATGAAATATTGATTTCGTTTTACCCTTTCCTCCGGTGCAATATCTCTTTCCTTTCTCTTCCTGCACCACAAGGCACTCTTTTGTTTCGGAAACGAGGAGACACTTGAACACTCGCGGAGGAGTTATGTGAAAAGCTTTCTTAAGAATTTCTTATTCTGTTTCTGATTCTGATGATGGTTGTGGTAATGACAGTGGTATCAGTGTTATAGTTGTGATGGTTGGGATATGAATTGTGTTCGGTTTTATTGCTGTTGATAGTGTTGATGAGGATTTGAAGTTGATGAAGGTGATAGTGATAATCGTAGTTATAAGGACAATTATAGTGATAATGAGTAATGAATACTGTAGTGTATCATGATAACAGCAATTATCATTTCGATGATTATTTTCATTTTCATTTTTAATATAACTAACATCAGTATTGTCCATCTGTATTTACACCTCATTTTTTTAAAGATAATGTTTTCACAACTATAACACGCAATAAATTTCATAGAAATAGACAACAAACAACACTAGCATTCCTCCTTGTTCCCAGCAGTTAAAAAACGTCCAGAGAAAGTACATCTCAATGAATGATTCGGAACCAAAGTCATTATGCAAATGACCAGGCGAGAAACAAGCGGCGGGGAGTTTTGTGTCGACGAATGATGGGGCGGAGCGTGGCAGCCACATCATCGGCTCGTGTGCGTGTGTGTGCGTATGTGCTTGTGTATATATTTCTTGATATGTATGTATGGATTTCACTATGTGTATATTTTTTGTGTGTACGTGTATTTGCATGCATGTATTATAAAAAAGGGATACCTACATATGTCTATGTATGTTTGGTATACCTGGTATAAAATATAGAAAATGTATAAGTACGTACAACGTGCTGAAGAACACACAGATATCTATATATTTTTTTCCTTTCCATCTATATCTTGGTCTTCCTTCGTCGCCTTTTTAGCGTGTGTTAACGCATCCTCGAGGTCCTTCGGAGAATGTCTCGGCTTGTCTGTCGAGCCCCAAATCAGTTCAAGAAAGTCCGCTCCGCTTTCTCCTTCCATGATCGCTCATTCCCAGACACTTGGAAGAGGTTTTGTATTCGATTAGCAGCTGATGAATTTGGCCCTTGTTGAAGAGGGTGATTTCCCTTTTCTTCTCTTTGTAATGTCGCTGGTACTGTTTATTTCTCGGTGGTATCATATCACTATCAACTTCTGTCTGAAGATATGAAATGATTACACACAACGCCGTAATATTGGTATGGTGAGCAATCAGTAACTATGACTATAGTACCGACTGTGGTATGGTGACCAGTAAGCACCATGGTCTGTCACCACAATACTAACTGAAGTATCACGTACCAGTATGATGAGTACTCAGCACCATTCACTATCACCGTAATACCGATTATGATAAGATATCCAGTCGGCAGCTCTATTATCATAATAAACTAAAATATGATGCCCAGTCAGCATCCCACACCATCACTGTCAGCCTCATAAGATCAAGATCACCGCCACAGCCACACTACAACCGTCAACACCATGATATCAGGTGTATCATAGCGCCCGCGGGTGTTATATCGAGTGTGTATCATGTAGAGAAGACATTCAAAAGGTAGGCCTATCAACCATGTATCTGGGGTAGGCCCACGGACGTCTTGAAGACTCCCCCCCCCCCCCAGTCTCCCTTCTACTAGAGGTTCTTTTAGTCATTTAAAAGATTAGATCAGAGGCTTGGGGAGTGGGGGGGGGGGGATCCTCGCATGGTATTTTTTTTTTCTCTTTTTTTTTCTTTTAATGTTTTGGAAAAAGATGTGTGTGTTGATAAGTGATTGTTTGTGAATGGAGTGGAATATTGCGTTTGGTGTCGGTAGGAAAAGTGATGAATGTGGAGGGAAATGAGAGAGAAAGCGCGAAGGTGATGGAATCGTGTTTATTTTGAGAGAAATTAAAAAAAAAAAGAATAAATAGGTCGTAAAAAAGAAAAAAAAAGAAGAAATGTGAGCGGGTGAACTAATAAAAGAGGAGAAGAAAGAAAGACAGCAATACGAAGAGGAAAAGAGGTAGTCGACGGTCTTGGTTTGGGATACCCACTTATTACGCATTGAAATCACTAGGTATAACATGCACCACTCCTTTCCCCGACCCACTCTCTCTCTCTCTCTCATCAATCTATCAATCTGTTTATCTGTCTTTCTCTCCCATCCTCCCACCCTCTCTCTTTTCGTCCCTTTCTTCGTCTCTTCTTCTTTCTTCTCTCTCTCTCTCTCCCTCTCTCTCTCTCTCTCTCTCTCTCTCTCTCTCTCTCTCTCTCTCTCTCTCTCTCTCTTCCTCTTCTTCTTCCTCTTCCTCTTCCTCTTCCTCTTCCTCTTCCATCTAGCTACCAATCAGACCGTCCATCCTTTTTTATCTAGAGCCTCCCTCTCTCCCCCAACATCCGGGGCTCTCCTTCAAACGGCCAATACCACAGAGCAGACACTCGCAGACAGAGACAAACGCCAAAGCACAGAGCTGGAGCGGCTCCCATATCTCACTGCTCCTGGATTGCCATTTCAAAACGTGCAATTAGACTATTAATATCACTAATCTCCGCAGGCTCATTATCCGAATAGAAAGTCGAGCGGGCGAAGGAAGATGCGGCCGGAGTAATTATAACGAGTTCGACCTATAATTAAATAATTAAGTGTTTATGTACAACATCGCGCGGGTGTAGACGTCACTCGGCCATGTTTTTGTTTGTGTAAATGTTGGTGTGTCGGAGCTGACGTGTTTATGTGACAACTTTATTTATGAATCCCTGGTCGTCTTGGATAAACACTGGTGTTTGTTGTGCAATTGATGGTCTTGCATTTATCCTTGCATGCAGGATTCGTTCAATTTGATTTTATTGTGTTTTTTTTTCCCTTTGCTTTCTAAGGCAATGGTTTTAACTTCCTTTTCCTTTCTCTTCTTTCAGGTATGATCGAGTTGCTGTTGATGAATCGTTTGCGTAAGTTACGGAGGTGGCGGTATGGGGGTCTGAAAAGGAGACACGCATTTTCTGTTTCAGTTGTTCTAACTCTCGCCTCTCTTTCTCGCTTCTCTTATTTTCGTTGTCTCTTCTTTTCTCCCTTTCTTCTCTCTCTCTCTCTCTTCTCTCTCTCTCTCTCTCTCTCTCTCTCTCTCTCTCTCTCTCTCTCTCTCTCTCTCTCTCTCTCTCTCTCTCTCTCTCTCTCTCTTTTCTCTCTCTCTCACATCTCTCTATCTATCTCTCTCTCTCTCCTTCCTCCTCCTCCTCCTCCTCCTCCTCTTCCTCTTCTTTTTTCTCTTTTACTAAATCCTTCACTCTCTTTTTTACTCTCTTTTTCTCTTTTAATCTCTTGTCTCCATCTACTCACACCCCCTCCCCCTCCCCCCTCTCCCCCAACACTCTCCCTCTCTCTTTTATTTCACTTTCAATCTCACTCTTACCCCCTCTCCCTCTCCATTGCCAAGCCACTCTTATTTTCTCCCCCCCCCCCCAGGTCCAGCAGCATCAAGGTGGCCCTAAACGCTAATGTGGCTTATCTCGTGCTCTCAGCTGATTTACAGTTGGAGTTCTCTAGTGCTTTGAGTCGCGGGGAGGAGGGTCTCTCTCTCTCTCTCTCTCTCTCTCTCTCTCTCTCTCTCTCTCTCTCTCTCTCTCTCTCTCTCTCTCTCTCTCTCTCTCTCTCTCTCTCTCTCTCGCTCCTTCCCTCCCTCTCTCCATCTCCTCCTCTCCTCTCTCCCCCTCAGCCCCTCTCTCTATCGCACGTGCCTCATTATTATTATTGTTGTTGTTGTTGTTCATCTTCTTGTATATCTTCTTCCTCCTCCACCTCCTCCTTCTACACCACCTCCTCGTCCTCCTCTTCCTTCGCCTGCCCTACCTCTCCACCCAACCTCCAACTCCACCTCTATCTCAACCACCACCATCACCACCACCACAACCTCCACTTCCTCCTCCTCTTCCTCCTCCTCTTCCTCCTTTTCCACATCCTCTCCCTCCTCCCCCCTCTCCCCCTCCCCCCTCCCTTAGAGCTTTATGGCCGCGGAGGACGAGGCTGAGGCATTGTTGAGGCTTTGTGTCCGCTCATTAAAATCAAGTCGTTGGGGGAGATTTGATCGCCTTTGCGAGTTGCGGGGCTTGGCCTCTGGAGTCTTTCTTACTTTCTTTTTTTGGGGCGTGATTTGTTCTTCGAAATCCCTCTCTCCATTTTCACTTATTTTTTCTAGTTTGTTGGTTTATCTTCCGATGATGGGTGGTCTTTTAAATCGAGTTTGTTTTTTTGTTGTCGTTGTTTTGGGTTGTGACCGTAGGATTCTATCTTGCTTTTTTTTTATTAGATTTCTTTATCTCTTTCTTTCTCTTCTCTTCGTCTTGTTTCTTTCCTTATCTCTCGCTGGCCCGTTTTTTTATAATGTTCAAATTGAGTCTTTTTTCAAATCCTTTTCTTGGCTTGGGATTAAGATTCAGACTCTTTTTTTGGCGTGATTTCTTCATTTCTTCTTTTCTTTTCTTTCCATCTTTCTTTCTTTAACTCTCGATAGCGGACGGTCTTTTATAATATTTAGATTTCTTTTTTTTCTTTTTTCTCTTCCATCTCTCGCCCCCATCCTCTCTCTCGCACCTCCTCGCTCTTCTTCCTCTTAATTTTCAGTTAATTCCTCCGCCCTTTTATCTCTCCTTTGCCTCGTTCCTCGTTCCTCTTCCTCCCGTTCAGTTTCCACCGCGTTCGTGTTCAATCTCTTTTATCCCGTTTATTCTGCTTCACTTCTGTTTTTATTCTGTTCGCGCGTTCACTTCACTTCTTTCCTTCGGTGTCTTTATTTATTCATTATTATTTTATTTTGTTATTTCTTCAAGGGAAATTATATATATATATATACATACATATATATATATATATATATATATATATATATATATATATATATATATATATATATATGGCTTGGAAAATCGTGTTAAAGACCTCTATTGAATTCAGAATATAAATTTTTTCGTTTCACTTCACTTTTCCCTTTCTTCCCTTTTCCCTTTCACCCTCTGGTTCTTACTCCAGTTTTCTTCCATGTCTCTCTTCCTTCTCTATCTCCCCTTCCTTCCCCATTCGTTTCTTTCAAATATCTCCTTTCCCCCTTCTAGCCAATCTTCCCTCTCCGTCTTCCTCCTTCCCAAAATGTTCTCCCATTTTGCTTCTTCTTCGCTTCTGTCTGCTTTCTCTCCCTCTCTCTTTCCTTCTATCTCCTTTGTTCTCATGTTGCTCCTTTTTCCTCCTCGACAGTTCTCTCTTTC
>NW_028234430.1:23990278-23995278 GCF_977035675.1 Penaeus japonicus
GATGAAGATCGTGCTAGTTAAAGGGATAAGACAGAGAAAGAAAGAAAAGAAAAAGTTAAAGAGATCAAGACATGAAAATGAAATGAAAATGATAATGAAAATGGCAAAAAGACAAGGAAGAGAGAGAGAGAGAGAAACAGAAACAGAAACAGATTGGGGGAAAAAACAGCACCAATATGAAAATAAATTACCCTCCCAGCATACGTGAATAGAATATAAGAGAAGCCCCGAGTCGAAAGGAAGAAGGGAGGAAGAAGAGGCGGCGGCGGAGGCGAGGGCCCGGGAGAGCAAAAACCACCCTCGACCTCCCTGCCATCCACTTAGCACGGCTGATGGACAGTTAAGACCTGCAGCAAACTTGTGCACACGGGCTCGGATCTGTCGGTGGGGGGTAAGGGGTTTGGGTGGTGAGGAGGAGGAGGAGAGGAGAGGGGGGGGAAGAGCAAGAGGAAGGTTAGATGTGAGTGAAGGGAGGGAGGAAGAGGGAGGTTGGTCGAGGCAGGCAGGGGAATGGAAGGGTTTTTAGATAGTGGAAGAGGGTAAGCAGGGAGGGGGCACTGGCAGGTTATGCGAAGGATACTACAAATGGGAAGATTTTTTAGTAAAACCTGAGCAGAGGGAGATTACGAAAGGGAGAATGTATTAGCTAAAAAGGAAAGAGAAGATAAAATAAACATTGCTTGAAAGAAAAGAGCAAGCATCGAGGTCAGGTTTTCCAGAAAGCACTAGTAAATAGATTGAAGTGATTTGACAGGCACAGCCAGAAATTGATAAACATCTGTAAAATGCCTCTCGGAATGTTAAGAAATAAGATAAGAAAAAAAAATTGTTTCACAAAGATATAAGACTAGAAGCTCTAGCTCCATTCCCTCACCATTTCCCAATAAGCTTTGTTTATTTAAGACGTTAGTTGGCCTAACACCCGATTGGTCGGGCCTTCGGATTTATGACGGAGGCTTCTGGAAGGCGGTCATGGTCTGAAACCCGTCAGTGGTCTGGGATGTAGTGGGTGGGTGGGGGGGGGGTCGTGGGCCAGCAGACCCCGGTAGACGGGCCTGGCACGACGTCCGGCCTTTCAAAAATGGTTTAAGAATTTTGAAGGTGCTTTTCTGCTGGATCTTGGACTAACTCTTTTTTTATGCAAATTCCTGTTCCATTCTCGCCGTCCAGTGTTTCGTGGTTGTAAAATGACCTTTTCACACCCATGTTGTTTTTCTTTTTTCCCCTTTTTTTAACGTACATTTCACTTTCCATCTCGGCCAGTCAGGCCAAAAAATAACTCGATTTTTGAAGCATCACGAACTGTCACCCTTCCCTCTCTCGGGGTTTGATTAAACTGCGATCAAATAGGGTCTAATGATCATTTAATAGGATCATTTGGCATGGCTCTCTCCCTCCCCACGAGACGCAAACAAGAATAACGAGATGCTCAATAACCGCCATCGAGTCCCATTACGGGCCCGCCTCCTTACGTAATTGGCCACTCATCAATTAAATGTTCTACATCCCCGGCATCTAATTGGTCATCACCTCGCTCGTCCTCGCCACCCACGCCTACGAGATTATTGCGATTATTATGCTAGCTGGCAACTAGAAGTAGTTAGTTTCTAATTACAGTTTAAAATGATCCGTTATACATCTTAAGAGTAGTGGCTGTTCCGTTTTCCAGACCTGACCTGGGATAGTCCCTCGAGTTATGTCTTCGTAACTGTTTCTTGGTCTTGCGCGTGCCTGCGTGTGTTCAGTAATACACGTTTAGTTTGTACGTTAATGACAGTGCGCATATGTGTGTGTGTATGTGTGTGTGTGTGAGAGAGAGAGAGAGAGAGAGAGAGAGAGAGAGAGAGAGAGAGAGAGAGAGAGAGAGAGAAATTTGATGTACATGCCACCACTTGATTGCGCAACGTTTGTCTGCATAAGAATCCGTGTATATATTCATACTGCTTGAACGACAGAATAGCAACTACAAACTCCAGTGTGTGCGTATGTGTTAGAGAAGATTTATCGCCATTGAGAATCCGTTAGTGCGACTCTTTGTTCTGCGGACTGACATTGTGTGGCGTGGCAGTGTGTACTCAGGATATGGTAGTGCCTGCAAGGTCTGAGAGTGTGCGTGACTCGGCAGTTTGTGTTCGGGTATGACAGGTCGGGCCGAGAGCCTGCTGCTTGTACTCGAGCAGGAGCTGACAAGATTTGCGCCTTTGGTACGAGGGCTGAATGAGTATTTGATTTTGTGCGAGTTAATGTACTCGCGCGTATGTAAATGTATGTATATATACACACATTTTGCTTGCGTTCCCTGTGTTCTGTCTATTGATATGTAACAGTGTGGGTGTTCTTATCATTATTACCATTATCACACAATAGCGGGCTGTCACATGTACCTTGTCCGTTCGAAGTACCTCTTATGAGATATGAGGGTCTCCACCGAATCCATACATACGAGACGAGACTCGACAGATATACATGTACGGAAGGGAACACGATTCCCACGTGTTTCAAGTAAACACATGACTGTGAAATCAGTCATATGTCGGTAGTTCCCGCCATATTTCACGGAATCACCGTCGCAACGCTAAAACAACAAGCGACCGGAACAGTTAATTCAATTTAGCGGCTGACAATTGGTACACGATGATTTATATGACCTGTTATAAATTTCCAGCTTGATCGTAACGGAATGCCGATCTAGGCCTAGAGGGCACAGTTACCGGTGGTTGTCGCTAATGCCAGGTGGGTTATTCCACGGTGCAGCACAACCCGCGTCTTGCTCTCTCTTCTCGGTCAGCGGTGTCGCCTAAGCACTCGGGTGTGTGAAGCGCATTTGTCATAATTATAGCTATCATCTGCATGGCACATCACCTGGCACATCAGATCACGTGTGCCTCCTGCTGCCACATAGGCGCATCGAAACACATATATCATCACGTTCAAGCATTAGAACAAAAATCCCCGCTTGGCCACCACCGCTTACAGCCACCATCAAGGCTCATCACCACCACCACACCGTCACCACTCCAGCCACACGAAATAATCAGAGCTGACACCGCACGCACGAACAATGCGGGGACGGAGTTCTCAGGGAAGCGCTTCTTGAGGTTTTCCGGGAGTCGAAAAGGCCTGTCGAGGGAACTGCTTTTCCTGAAAAACGTGATTTACGCGCAAGGGGGCAAGGGGGAGAGGAGAGGGGAATCGAAGGGGGTAGGGAGGAGAGGAGAGGAGAGGGGAGGGGGCAGGGAGGAGAGGAGAGGAGAGGGGAAGTGGTGAGGGTAGGGATAGGGGAGGGGCCTAGGAGGAGGTTTGGGGTTGGGGGAGGAGGAAGTGTTGCATAAATGTTTTAATAAATAGGTAAATGAATAAAGGAAATACAAGAAAAAGAAAGATGTGTTCGAGTGAATTTAAATATAATTTTGTGAAAAGAATGAATCTCCTGGATATAGAGGATGGAAGGATAAAACCCAAAAATAGTGCATAGGAGGGTCTGAAAAGGTGAAGAAAACGCATCTCTAACAAATACATGTAGACAATTAAAGAAGAAATAACGAGGAATTAGCATTAGGAATGGAAAGTAAATTTAGAACACAGCTTGTTATGCAAGAATCATCAGGGTGAAAAAAATCATTTATAAAAGAGAAAAAATCAATAACAATAACACGTCTTAAACAGATATTCGTAGATAATTAAAGAAGAAATTAAACAGTAAACAGAACACATAGAGAAACAAACACCCATTTCCCCTTCGGTCGCGGCCTTGATCCGTTCCCCCTTTTTTTATCATCGTGTCAGTGTTCCTCTTCCCCCCTCCCCCCCCCCCCTCCAATCCCCTCTCCCCTTAATATCCTACAGCAAAGAGGAAGCCTAATCGCCTCTTAACACCATATATGTGTCCCGGAGAAAGGCCAAAGACGGGGAAGGGGGAGAAGAGAGGAGTAGGGGGGGTGAGGGAGGGGGTTTAAGAAAGGGAGACAAGAAGGGCAAAGGGGTTGGGGGAGGGAAGGGGAGACAAAACAGGCAAAGGGGTGGGGGGTGGAAAGAGGTATGAGGGGAGGGGTGGGGGGAGAGACGAAAGGGGCAAAGGGGCTGCCAGTACTAACGTCGAAGGTACTTTATGTTATGGCTGTAGAGGCGATAATTGTGGGACGGAGGCCAAATGTCTCCGCTCTTGGGATGGGGGAGGCTGTCAGGGATGGGGAGATGGGGAGGGGGAAGGGGGAAGAAGAAGAGAAAGAGTGAGAAGAAGAGTGGAGGGAGGGAGGTTGAGAAGAAGAGGGCGATGAAGAGAGGGAGAGGGAGAAGGAAGGTAAAGAGAGGGTGGCGGGAGGGAGAAGGAAGAGGAAAGGAGAAGAGAGAGAGAGAAGAAAAAGAATCAGACAGAGATAAAGTTATTCTACCGTAAAAAAAAAAAAAAAAAAAAAAAAAAACACAAACGAGAGACAAAGAAGAGTATATCAAAGAGAGAAAGTCAAACGAAAGAAAACGAAAGACAGACAAAGCCCGAGTAAAGAGAGAAAAAAGGAAAAAGGAAAACACATCAAAGTCTTCATCACCGGCCGAGATGGAAAGGAGTTCATTTGGATTCCAGGCTGGCTGAGGCGGCGAGAGCTGCGAGACTGATCAAGCGGGAGGGTAAATATGTATACCACTTAATTTTCGTCTTAAGTGAAAGTGGCGTCGTTGGTGTAATTTGATTTGACGCTTTTATGGAGATCGGATGTGTTTAAGCATCTGCAAGCATAGCATTACGTGCGTAGCGGGTTGTTACCTGCATGACATGGAGATTATATCTGGCCTCCTTTCATATATATATATATATATATATATATATATATATATATATATATATATATATATATATATAATATATATATATATATATACATACATACATACATATATATATATAATATATATATATATATATATATATATATATATATATATATATATATATGTATATTACATATATATATATATATATATATATATATATATATATATAT
>NW_028234430.1:24005278-24007778 GCF_977035675.1 Penaeus japonicus
GTCTGTCTGTCTGCGAGAGTGAGTGTATGTGTATGTGCGTGTGTGCACTTTTCTCAAAACCTGAACCTCGAAGGCTGCGGGACACTTTTCTCTCGTTGGCATTCACTCTCGCTGGAAACGAGTAAACGCTGCGAGTAATGGCTGGACTTAAATGGACTCTATTGATAGCTGTTGGCGGCGATCGTGCGACGGGACGATTGAGGCGTGACTGGTTTTTAAATATTTCCGCGTGATTTTCATGTTTACTGATTTTTTTCCCTCTAAACTTTTTTTTTCCTTCGTGCGGGTGTAGCGGGGCACTGGGGGACTTCTTGCCTCTCACGGGTATGCCGTGTAAGTGATAATTAACGTCATGGGTAAGTTGCGCTGACGGCCATCATGTAAGATTTAGGAAGGCAAACGTGTGATATTATATTTACGTGTATACATGCTAATAGGCTATTGTTACCTACACGCGTGTTTACAAACGAGGTCGCCCACATGCGCGCTGAGAAAACATACCCACGCGCGTACTAGTAAAAGTGACACAGCCTGAAGTTTATCAGATGTACTGCACAACATGGAGCCTGGTGACGACGCCCAGCGCTGGCCCGGGGGTGACATGCGCCCCAACATGGCTCCTTCGCGGCGAATGTTATCTGGCGAGATCGCGTGCATGATTGTGTCCGCTCTGGGAAGCCCTGAGATACGTCGGGCGTGGAAGCGCCCTGTAAACGCACAACTTCTCCCTTGATTTATCATCATTTGCAGCGTGTGTGTGCGCTTGCTGTAATCTGCTGGATCTGTGCATGTAAATAGAGCACAGAGATTTAGCCTTTCATTATCTCCGCATCACCACGCAGCGATAAGGATCTGCGGGTAAATATTGCAGTAGTATTGTGTGTTGACGGGGTGATTGTTTTTTTTTTTTTTTTTTTTTTTTTTTTTTTTGGGGGGGGGGGGCTCCTCCATCTTGTCTGCAAGTGTCGAGGGAAGGAGGCGGCGGATGCGTTGGCCTTTTCATCCGCAGGACGTAAGAGACTCGTCGGACTTTCTGCTCTCGAAGACCTCAAATCTCGGCCGCGTTTTGGTGATGACGAGGCGTGCGACGAAAACGAAAGCAAAGAAGAAAATGAACCGGGGAGAATGATGATGATAATAATAATAATAATAATAATAATAATAATAATAATAATAATAATGGCGATAACAGCAACAATAACAATAAAGGTAATAAGACGGAGGAAGAAGAGGCGCAGGTCGTGCTAGTTAAACGAACAGCCTATTACAGTTTGGAACCCCGGGACCCTCTCCTGGCCAATCGCCCCGCTGTTTAGTGCAGACGGAACGGCCCCCGAAAGCTCATTACGAACCCGAGCTATCTCCAGCGTTATAGATGTGTAAGCTAACTGGTATTTTGGCCAAACAGCCCAGCCACGCATTACGGGCCGAGTGGCCTGACTGCGCCACCTATCATTAGCGCTCTAATTAGTCATAACTCGGCGGTCCGTCATTACCGGCCCTGTGACTCGTTGCCGCGCAGATTACTCGGAGTACTTGCCAGCGGTTCCTGTCACTTGCTCTCATTGGCCTCACCGTTCAATGGTAATGGGGATAATATTTTTGCGTATTTATTTTCGAAGAGGTTTTTGATGGCAACGCTGATGGACACTTTGCATATTTTGCAACGTTTAATAGGTTAAGTGGTAAACTGAGGTGTAGATGATGGTGCCTCTTCGAAAACGTGCACAGGCACTGCGGGGAAAAAAGTTTACCGGCCTATTAACGGATATAAAAAATAGTCTCGCGTCCGTTTGTACACGTACACACACGCGCGCGCACACACACACACACACACACACACACACACACACACACACACACACACACACACACACACACACACACACACACACACACACACACACAAAGCCTCTCCAGGCATGAAAATACACCCCCCCCAACATACACCAAACAAAAGCCAGCACACGACACACAACACCTACACTCCGCACACTCACACTTACACTTACACACGCGCACACACTGATTAATGTGATATCCTCCTCCCCCCCCCACAGGAAATAAATATAGTAAACTATAGCCCCGCCCGACGTCAAGGTATAAGAGAACGTTGATTCTGTGATTACGCAAGTGAGTTATAACCGATGCTAACTTGTTTATATAAAAGGGGGGGGGGGGCTGCTGCACTTGTTTATTTGAGATAGAGATTATTGTCCGTTTTTTTTTTTTTTTTTTTTTTGGGGGGGGTCTGTTATTGGTTCTTTGGTTTTGCTCGATTTTTAGATTTTTTTTAATTTTTTTTATTCGATTTGAAATTTGAAATTTTGGTTCTATTCTAATCTTAGTGGAGTTTAATGTTATTATAATTTTGTTTAAGTTTGATCATATTGTATTTTTTTATTTTTTTATTTCAAGTTTAATTTCATTGGATTTTGTTTATTTGTTTTATGTTTTTCATGTTACTGCATTTTTATTGTATTCTGTTTACATTATATAT